>NC_057805.1:318006211-318310698 GCF_018294505.1 Triticum aestivum
CCTGAAGGAGTCCCGAAGCTTGAACACATCAACTGTCGAGGGGAAGAAGGCGGACTGCTTCCGCTGCACCGCCAGCGCACTCTCCGGTGGCTCCACGGTTCCGGCGTCCTTGGCCACTCCCTTGCCCTTGGTGGATTTTGGCGCCATGGCGGCTGGGGGAGGAGGGCAGGACAGAGGGTGGCGGAAGCGCAACGGCGGCGAGCAGGAACGAAGCTTGAAGAAGAAGAGGAAGGCAAGCGGAGGTTTCCGAGATTGGGGTTGCGCGAAGGGTAAAAGGAACAGTGCGCCCGCGGTTATCCCTTTTTATGGGGAAGCCGCGGGTCGTGCTGCCCATTTACTGCAATGTGACGCATGCGTGCAGAAACCGCTCCACGCATGCCGCCCACATCACGCACACCCCTCCACGCCGCGCCGCGCGCGCGGGTCGTGGGAAGCGCAGCGCGCGAAAAGTCTTACCACGGTAAAAACCGCCCCGCCTGCCCGCGCACCGTTTTGGGCCTGGCCCAACAACGTGTCGCTCTTATGTGTGGCCCAGGCCCGGGGGCTCCTGTCGGTGTACAAAAAGAGGGGCACGCTTTTGTACCCCTTTACCTATGCACGGGCAGTCGGAGCCGCGCCCACGGTCACACCAAGAACAGGGGAGGTGAGCCAAGGTAAGACCGAAGCCCAAGATAATCAGAGCAGCACCAAGGCCGAGACCACAAGGAGCAGAGGGACAAAGCAGGCTCCCCCGGCAAGACCCATGCCGGGGCAGCCTCAGCAGCCCCGGCAAGACCCTTGCCGGGGCAGCTCGCCCCACACCAACAGAGCGAGCCACCCTTGAGCCCATGGTCCCCAACGCCATCATCCACGTGGGGCCAGGGCTCGGGAAGGCACCTCTGTGGTGGCATGCTGATATTTGTGAAGACATATTCAAGATCAGCTAAGGATTAGAAGACGACGATCCTCGGCAAGATCCTTGCCGAGGAAGGCCACCAGACCCCCGGCAAGGCCCTTGCCGGGGACGACAGCGCGCCACGGCAAGACCCTTGCCGGGCCACCCGGCAAGGCCCTCACCAAGGACGCCAGCAGGGCCACCGCCAGGCCCACGCCAACCAAGCTTCCACCACCGTTCACATGCAGCTGCCAGCCCAACCAGCTGGGCGGGCACCTGTGTGGCAACATGTAGCCCCCAGGCCAACTCATCGAGCGCCTGCGTGGCAGCATGCATATCTTCGTGGAGGCTCCACCACCACGCCACCTTAGCTGCCTGCCTGCCTACATGGCGCCGCATGCATCGCTGGCCAAGGCGCGTGTCGAAGCAAGGAGGAGCGGCGATGGACGGGACGGGCCTCGCCCCCGTCCCCGATAAAGCAGGGGACACCTAAGCTATGCATTAAATGCGTCTTGTCCTGTAATACGAGCGATAAGCTCAGGGCACTGTGCGCCTTTCCACATCCTGTGTGCCACTGTGGCAGCCCCTTTCGACTATAAAAGGAGGCCCATGGCATACTGGAGAAGGATTCGGCTCTTTTGAACCACGCACTCACCACAGCTAGTTCGAGAGCTCAAGAACTCTCTGAAATACACCCACCAAAGCAGGACTAGGGTTTTACGCATCCTCGCGGCCTGAACCTGGGTAAACGCTCCTTGTGCTGGCTACTGATCCTGCTCTTCTTGCAACCCTGCACCCCGGCAACCGTAGTAGGGATTCTTGTGATCCCATAGGTGGCGTTTCCCTGACACAGGGGCAGAGTAGGATTAGGCCTTTCGCCCATCCCCTTTCCACCGCAACTACAACCAAATCCCGGCACAAAAAGGGATTCTAGGCATATGGAAGAAGGATCAGGGTGGCATGAGATAGAGCAAAGTTTCGTATGTTCATGTTTCATATGGAAGTACGTAGCTGGGGAAAAAGACTTATCTGAATCTGTTGCCCCCGGCAACCTTGGCTTGCTGGGGCCGGGGTGTCAGTTCGTCTCCTTTCCTTCAAAAAGTTCCGCTGAAGCGCCCGTGCAGCCTGTGAACCAAAGAGGACTGGAAGGGACGAAAAGACACGCGCACTCGACCTCTATGCTAGGGGTTAGTTGCCACTATCAACCCTATCAGAGAGAAACTCAATCTAACATGCGTGCTAATTCTTAGGCCACCAGCGCTTCGTTTATTCATCTATTGCTCAGGGTCTGCGCCTGGCTTTGTACAAAGGGTCACATGCCTTGTCGGCAAGGCTTGTACAAAAGGTGGTTTGCCGGGGCGCAACAACCGTGCCTCACGGGTAAAACTTGCGAAGATGTTCGATGTTACAGGAATTGCTCACTGGGATACCATCTTTGGTCTCCAGGCGGACTGCGCCAGGCCTGGTGACTCGTATTACCCGGTAAGGGCCTTCCCACTTTGGCATCAACTTGCTGGAATTCTTGGTCGACTGAATGCGCTGAAGAACAAGGTCGCCTTCCTCAAAGCTTCGGGCATGAACCTTGCGGCTATGGTAGCGGCGCGAGGCTTGATGGTAGCGCGCAGCTCGCACAGCAGCCCGAAGACGATCTTCCTCAAGGAGCGTAGCGTCATCTTGCCGCAACTGCTCTTGCTCAAGCTCATCATAAGCGAGCACCCGAGGTGACCCATATGTGAGTTCCGTGGGGAGAACTGCTTCTGCCCCGTACACGAGGGAGAAGGGTCTCTGGCCGGTGGCTCGATTCGGCATTGTTCTGATTGACCAAAGAACCGCTGGGAACTCGTCAATCTAGCGCCTTCCGCGCTTGTGCAGCCTGTCAAAAGTCCTCGACCTGAGGCCCCGTAACACTTCAACATTCGCCCTTTCCGCCTGGCCGTTGCTTCGTGGATGTGCAACAGAAGCAAAACATATCTTGTTACCAAGGTCTTGGACGTGTTGCATGAAGGTGCGGCTTGTGAACTGCGTGCCGTTGTCGGTGATGACTCTGTTTGGCACTCCAAAACGGCAAACTAGAGTCCTGAAGAACTTGATGGCTGATTGTGTTGTCACCTTTCTCGCTGCTTCCACTTCTGGCCACTTTGTGAACTTGTCGATCGCTACGTACCAGTACTCAAAGCCCCCGTCAACACGGGGAAAGGGGCCCAGTATGTCGAGCCCTCGGGCCGAGAATGGCTAGGAAAGAGGGATTGTTTGAAGAGCTTGAGCTGGTTGATGGAGTTTCTTCGAATGGAACTGGCACGCCTCGCACTTGGTTACTAGTGCAATTGCATCCTAGAGAGCAGTGGTCCAAAAGAAACCTTGTCGCAATGCCTTGCCGGCAAGGGCTCTTGATCCTATGTGAGAGCCACATACGCCCCCATGTATTTCTGCAACAGCTCCAGTCCGTCCTCCCGGGGAATGCACTTCAATTTCACATCGTTCGGTCTTTTCCTGTACAAGACGTCATCCTCAAACTGGTACATGGTAGACCAACGGGCTACTTTCTCCGCTTCTCCCTGTTCCTCACGGAGTTCCCCTATTTGGAGGAACTGAATGATGTGCCACGCCCAAGATGGAGCCTAAGGCTCGACGGCAAGGACTAGGGGCGTGTCTTCTGCCGTGGGAGCGGTTGTCTCTACGGCAAGGGCTTGAGGCCCTGCCGGAGCCTGTTGCTCCCCGGCAAGCTTAGCGTCCCCAGCAACATCCTTGCCGGCGGCTCTTGGGAGCTCGGCGGGAAAGTACTTGTCGGGGCCGATTTCCTTCGCTTATTATGTCCTGCCGATGGTTCAACAGATGGCTGAGTCAATTGGAGCACAAAGGTCCCTGGTTCCACAGGTAACTTGAGGGCAGCGCACTTCGACAGGTCGTCAGCAATGTTGTTCTCTGCTCGAGCAACATGCTCTGCTTGTAGACCGTCAAAACGCTCTTCCAACTTCCTCACTTCATCCACATAAGCTTCCATCAGCGGGCTCTGATAATCCTTGTTCACTTGCTTCACCACGAATTACGAATCCCCACGGGCGATCAGTTTTCTGATCCCAAGGTTTGCTGCGATCCTGAGACCGGCAAGCAGCCCTCGTACACCGCGGTGTTGTTCGTCGATCACTCCCAGGGAAAATGCATTTGGACTACGTACTTGAGGTGCTCTCCGGTGGGTGCGACAAGCAGCACGCCGGCACCGGTGCCTTGCAGCGATAAAGCCCCATGAAAGTACATAGTCCAGTTGCAGCTTGTTTCCTTGCCGGGGAGAGTGGTCTCTTGAACTTCTTCGTCAGGCGTTGAGTTCCATTCTGCAATGAACTCTGCCAAAGCCCTGCTCTAGATAGTCGAAGTGCTTTCAAACCGGAGGCCAAAGCTTGACAGTTCCAACGCCCATTCCACAATCCTTCCGGTTGCATCTGGGTTGTCCAAGATCCGTTGCAACGGGAAGCGAGTGACGATGGTGATCTCATGTGCTTGAAAATAATGACGCAGCTTCCTTGAGGCCATAAGGAGGCCGAAGCAACTTCTGCACACCAGAGTACCTTGATCTAGCCCCCTGCAAGAGGGAGCTGATGAAGTAAACCGAGTGTTGCATCATCTTCTTCCTCTGTGCTACTTCGTTTGCTTGTGCAGATCCTGCCTTGTTGGCGCCACACTCTGCCGGGGGCTCCTGTCTTGTGGACGCCAGACTCTGTCGGGGGTCCTGCCTTGCCGGCACCAGACCCTGCCGGGGGAACTATGGCTTTTTGTCCGACAGCCTTGCCACTGCTACTACTTCTTTGTCAATTCCCCTCTGCACCACTAGCGCAGCGCCGACCACTTGATTCGTCGCCGCTAGATATAGCAGCAATGGCTCTTGCGGTTTGGGCGCAACTAGTATTGGCGCAGAGGAAAGGTACCTCTTCAAATCCTGCAGCACTGCCTCGGCCTCCGGGGTCCATTTCATGGGCCCTGCCTTCTTCAAAATCTTGAAGAAGGGGAGGGTGCGCTCAGCAGATTTGGAGATGAACCTACTTAAAGCAGCAACGCAGCCGGCAAGCCGATGCACATCTTTGACTCGCCCCGGTGCTTCAATCTGCTCAATTGCCTTGATCTTGTTGGGGTTCGCTTCGATCCCGCACTGAGATACAAAGAAACCGAGAAGTTTTCCGGATGGAACACCGAACACACACTTCTCAGGGTTAAGCTTGAGATTGATCTTGCGCAAATTTGCAAATGTTTCTTCCAAATCTTGCACAAGTGTTGCCCGGTCCTTGGTTTGGACCACTATGTCATCCATGTAAGCCTCCATATTTCTATGGAGCTGGGGCTCAAAACCAAGCTGAACTGCTCTTGCAAATGTTGAACCAGCACTTTTCAACCCGAAAGGCATTCGTATAAAACAATACGTACCACATGGGGTGATGAAGGCGGTCTTCTCTCCGTCTTCCCTCATCATAAAGATTTGATGGTATCCCGAATAGGCATCAAGGAACGACAGCAGGTCACACCCGGCAGTCGAGTCCACGATCTGGTCAATGCGTGGAAAAGGGAAAGGATCCTTTGAGCAGGCTTTATTGATATCTGTATGATCAATGCACAACCTCCATTTCCCATTTGCCTTGTGCACCACCACGGGGTTGGCCAACCATGTTGGGTGGAGCACCCCTTTGACCAAGCCTGCCGCCTGCAACTTCCTAATCTCCTCGATGATGAACTCTTGCCGCTCCAAAGCTTGCTTCCTGACCTTCTGCTTGACGGGCCGCACATGAGGACAGACAGCAAGGTGGTGCTCAATCACCTCCCTGGGAACGCCGGGGATGTCGGATGCTTGCTATGCAAACACATCAACATTCTCCCGCACGAAGGCGACGAGCGCGCTTTCCTATTTGCTATCGAGGGTGGAGCTTATAGTAAAAGCTCCGCCCGTGCCGTCCTCCTTGATGGACACCTTCTTGGTTTCCAGTGGTGCAGCCTTGGATTTCTTGCTCTTTCCAGTGGAGCTCTCTGGCTCGTCCTCAATGGAAACGCATCACCCGAGGAGGCGCGCTTGCCGAAGTGGGTGCGAGAGGCTTGGCCGGGGCCAGAAGCCTTGCCGGCGACTGAGGTCTTGCCGGTCTTCTTCCCCTCGGGGGCACCAGTGGCAGGAGCAGGTGCCTTGGCGGCAGGCGCCACCACTGCCTCCTGGTAGAGCTGGTCGGCACAGATGAGTGTGTCCTTCTTTTCGGAGCCAACAGTGATGATGCTCATCGAGCCGGGCATCTTCAGCGTGTTGTAGGCGTAGTGTGATGCTGCCATAAACTTGGCCAGTGCTGGACGGCCAAGGATCCCATTATATGGCAACGGGATCTTGGCTACATCAAAAACGATCTTCTCGGTCCTGTAGTTCAGCTCGCCTCCAAACGTAACTACTAGTGTGATCTTACCCTTGGGCTAACTTCTCACTGGATTGATCCCTTGAAACGTGCCCGTCTCCTCGAGATCTTCCTTGGGGATTTGCAACTTCTTAATCACCTGCGGCGAGATCAAGTCCAGACCGGCCCCACCGTCTACTAGCATTTTCGTCACCTTGAGGTTGCGAATTGTTGCGGAAACCAATAATGGCAAGCACCCAATCACGGTTGTGCGGTCAGGGTGGTCCTCAGCGTCAAAAATGATAGGCGTGCTGGACCATTTCAGTGGCTTCTGGGTGTCACGATGGCTCTGCCGCATTGATCTCGCGCACCCACTATTTAAGCTGGCAGTGAGAAAAATGCAATGAGGCACCACCATCGATGCACATCGCTTCTGTGGCCTTTTGAAATTCTTGGTCACTGGACTCGTCGTCCTCCTCGTGGTCATCATCCCCCTCTTTCTTGTCGCGGCCTTGAGCAGGCCTCTCTTGTTGCTTCTCCTTGCCGCGGTGTCCCCCTCGGCCACTGCACTTCTTGCCGGACCCGTCAGCACCATCCTGGCCCTTCTCCTTGTCCCGTCTTTCATACTCAGCTTTCTTCCTCTCCACAAGCTGCTCAACTTGCCAGCAGTTTTGAAGGTCATGGCCCTTGGTGCATGGATCTTGCAATATTACTTGTCGGAGCCCTCCGGCTTGTCGGCAGCCGCCAGGCCCTACCAGGCGGCACACCCGGCAACTTCCTTGCCGGGGTCGTCAACCTTGGCCTTCTTGGCGGTGCCGGGGTTGCCGGATTCCTTGACGGCAAGCACGGTCTTGCCCCTGTGCTTTCTATTGCACCGTCGGCTTTTATTTGCCGGGGTGACGGCGTCTTTGTCACCGGAATCGCTCCCCGTGCCGGTGTCTTCGCCAGGGTACTTCCTTCCTTCTTTAGCACGAGCACATCTGTCGGCCAGAAGATACAGTTCGGCAACATCCCTAACCTTGTTCATGGCCAGTTCTTCAAGCATATTGCGGTTGCGCACATTCTGATGGAACGCGTTGATGACAGCGGCAAGATGAACATCTGGGATGTTATACTGCACACGTTCTGATGGAACGCATTGATGACAGTGGCAAGATGAACATCTGGGATGTTATACTGCACACGGCTGAATCTATGTATGTACTTGCGCAAGGATTCGCCATCCTTCTGGGGGATGAGATGCAAATCACTTGCCTGGCCAGGAGCTTGATGGCCTCCGGTAAAGGCGCCAACAAACTCGTGGCACAGGTCCGACCAAGAGGAGATGGAATCTACTGGTAGGTGCATCAACCACGACCTGACATTGGGTTTGAGCACCAACGGGAAGTAGTTGGCGAGCACCTTACCGTCTCGAGCCCCGGCAGCTTGCATCGCAATGGTGTGTATGCTCAGGAACTCGGATGGATGGGTCTTGCCGTCGTACTTCCCCGGGACCTCGGGTTTGAACGTGCGGGTAGTGGGCCACTGGAACTGCCGCAGCTCACGGGTAAAAGCTGGACAACCTACCTCGTCAGCCAGGTCTCCAGAATCCCCCAGCGGAAGCCTGTATGCAGTGGGCCCTGCACGCCTATCAGACTGATGGCGTGCTTCCCACCGCCGCTCGATGGTAGTTCAAGCGTCTTCTTTAACCCGCTCCTGAAGAACTTGACGTTGGTCGCGGCGAGCTCATGGGTCGGACGAAGCCGTGGATCCATCATCATGGGCGTCGACCCGCCGAGCTGGCGACCACTGCTATCATGGTGGAGGGGAGTACACCGTGGTTGCGGTGCCTCCGGCCCTTCCATCGTCGGCACGCGCCTGCTCGGTGGACCGACGCCACGAGGGGCCTGCCTCCTAGTGCTGATCTTTATTGGCGTGGCCAATAAGGCTCTGGATAACAACCCTCCACTCTTCTTGCTTCTCCGTAGTAGGAGGGAAGTCGAGGAGTAGATGTACTCGTGCTAACACTTCCGCCGGCGTAGGTGGCAGCGACAAGCGCGAGGAACGGGAGGTGCTCGGACTTCTAACCATGTTAGAAGGAGCGCCGTCACGGTTCCGTGGCCTTGTGCCATCTTGACCAGCATCTTGGCGTGCATGTCGGCCCTGTGCATCTCGGGAATGGTGTAGAGGGCTCTTCCCACGGCGGCGCCCGGGGTCACCAGCGTCGCGGCGCTGCTCGCCGCGCACGGCTTGAGAAGACCGCGGCGCTGGCGCCGGCGGGGGTGTCTTGGGGGTCGCCCGTAGGTAGTATGGCTCCGCCCTTGGAGGTCCCCGCGCCGCCCGTAGGCGGCATGACTATGTTCTTGGACACGGCGGCGTGGGGCTCGTCGTCTCGGGCACGAACGACGCCGCTCGCCTGGCTTCGGTTGGCGAAGTGTCGTGGATGGTCGTGATCTGCACCTCCGCCACCATCCGCGGCCACCCCATCGCCCGTCCGGGTTGGCACGGGCGGTTCGGCTCCGGAAGAACCGACCGCCATGATCCCCTTCTTCTTGGGAGCCATGGTGATCGAGGAAACGACACGCTAACCGCTGGATCAGGTTTGCAGAACTCTCACGCCCCTACCTGGCGTGCCAAAGATGTCGGTGCGTAGAGAAGGTCGACACCTATGGGATCACACGGATCCCTTCTACGGTTTGGCAGGGAGGAGGAGTGGTGCAAAGAGCGGATCTAAAGGTCAACACGACGGATTTTTATCCAGGTTCGGGCCGCTGAGAAGCGTAAGACCCTAGTCCTGCTTGATTGTGTATTTTGTGTTCTTGAGCTCCGGCTAGCTGCTCGCATGCATGCTAGTTTGAGAGGTTCAAAAGTTCCAATCCTCCTCCGGTACGCCATGGGCCTCCTTTTATATGTCCAAGGGGCTGCCACAGTGACACACAGGAGGTGTAAAGCTGCTACAGTACCTATGTTTATCGCGGGCGTCTTAGGACAAACGCCATAAATGCACTGCTTACGTGCCCTCTTGCTTTATCAGGGACGGGAGGAGAACCCGTCCCGTCCGTTGCCGCCTCGCCCTGTCTTGACATGCGTCCACGCCGACGAGGCATGCAGTGCCAAGTTGGCTGGCCAGCTGCTGCGCTGGAGAGGTGGCAGGGTCTTCACAAAGATATGCATGTCGCCACGCAGGTGCTTGCCAGGCTGGTAGGCTGGCCACTCGCTGGAGTGGTGATGGGGTGGCGGAGTCTTGCTGTTGACTTGCCGATGCCCCCGGCAAGGATCCTGCCGGGGCATCGCCCGGCAAGGATCTCGCCGGAGCCTCGTCTTCATGCCCTCACAAAGATCTGCACGCCACTACGCGTGCGCCCTTGGATCTTGGTTTTAACATTGTCGATGGTGTCAGAGCTCTCAACCTCAAGGGTGCCTTTGTGAGTGATCTACAAATCATCCCCGGCAAGGATCTCGCGAGGGCCTCGCGAGCCATCCCGGCAAGGATCTTGTCCGGGCTCCAGCTCATCCTCTGGCTTCTAGTCTCTGGCTTGGCTGCTTCTCCTCGCCTCATATCTTGTTCCCGGTTGTCCCCCCCCCCCCTTCAGGCCTCGCCGCAGGTGTGGCTACGACTGCCCGTGCACAAGTATGGCGTGCTAAAGAGCCCAAACTTTAGCACACCGACATGGAGGGGTTCATCATCCTCATTGGTGCCTCTCCGATGATGCGTGAGTAGTTCATCATAGACCTATGGGTTCATAGTCAGTAACTAGATGGCTTCCTCTCTCTTTTGATTCTCAATACAATGGTCTCTTGGAGATCTATTTGATGTAACTCTTTTTGCAGTGTGTTTGTTGGGATCCGATGTACTTTGAGTTTATGATCAGATCTATATCCATGAATATTATTTGAGTCTTCTTTTGATCTCTTTATATGCATGATTATTTATAGCCTCATATTTCTTCTTTGAATCTTTGGTTTAGTTAGGCCAACTAGATCGATTTTTCTTGGGATGGGAAGAGGTGCTTTGTGATGGGTTCGATCTAGCGGTGTTCTTTCCAAGTGACAGAAGGGGCACCAAGACACGCATGGATTTTTTCTATTAAGGATAACAAGATGAGGGCTATTCCTACATGAATAGATCTCGTCTACATCATGTCATCATTCTTATTGCATTACTCCATTTCTCCATGAACTTAATACACTAGATGCATGCTGGATAGCGGTCGAGTAATAGTAGTAGATGCAGGCAGGAGTCGGTGTACTAATCTTGGACGTGATGCCTATATATTGATCATTGCATGGATATCGTCATAACTATTTGATTTTCCATCAATTGCACAACAGTAATTTGTTTACCCACCGTGCGCTATTTCTTGAGAGAAGCCACTAGTGAAATCTACGGCCCCTGGGTCTATTCTTTATTATATTTGCTTTGAGATCTATTTTTATTTGCTTTTGTTTTCAGATCTATTATTCCAAAAACCCAAAAATACCTTGCTGCACTTTTTTATTACTTATTTTACTTCGTGTTTTATCGAGATCTATCTATCCAATCTACACAAATTTTATCCCACCAACTTGACAATTTCTGGCGCCGTTACCCGAAAGAGGGATTGGCAACCCCTCATAAGCGTCGGGTTGCAAGTATTTGTTCATTGTGTGCAGGTACCGTTTACATAGTGTTGCTTGGTTCTCCTACTGGATTGATACCTTGGCTTCATAACTAAGGGAAATACCTACCGTAGCTATGCTGCATCATCCCTTTCTCTTTGGGGAAATACCGACGTAGTTCAGGCGACATCACCCTACTTCAGGTGTCTGGTTTCTCTGACCAATTCACATACTAAGGAACCGTCGGCTCAACCAGATTAACAATATGTTTCTGAACTTTGTTGTCCTGTTTGCAGTTACTAGTGGTAAAGATGTGATACTGCCCACTATTTAACTGCTTAGGATTGCTCTGAAAACCTTTCTATATGCCCTGATGTTGGGTGCCTTGGACAGAATGCTGATTGCCACCTCCATGATTTCCAGACCCTTGATATCCAGCTCTAGACCCGCCATGACTGTTATATCCACCAGATGAGCCGGCCCCAAGGAAGCCGGACCCTGAGCCGCCAGTGCCGGGTTGTCCTGGGTTTCCGCCGCCGCCACCTTGGTGATTATGTTAAGCTTGGTTTTTAAATTGCTGCATGATATAGCAGTTCTCCCAAGAGTGGCTCCCTGCCTTATCCAGAGTACTATGCTTGGGACAAGGCCCTTTGAAGGCTTCCTCAAAATTGCGAGCTTTATTGGCATAACGGCCTCCCAGGATTGTTCCGCCTCTGGCCCTTGAAACCAGTGTTGGTGTTAGCAACAAAGTCCCAGCCGCCCTTAGGGTTTTTGCGCTTGCCGCCATTGCCCTGACCACCATGGTTGTCGTTGAACCCCGGGTTACCCTGCTGCTGACCTTTGCTGCCACCATTCTTCTTTCCCTTGCTAGTTTGATCATCATCCGGGTTAGGATCCTTCGTGGTATCTGAGTCAGCGTATCTGGTAAGGATATCCACGAGTTCGCCCATGTCCTGAACCGTCCGTTTGAGTCGCCCGAGATTCTGAACGAGGGGATCAAATGACAGTTTTTCTCCAAGATCAAGACGGCTTGAGCTGCTAATATGCCATCTGAGGAGTGGATGATATCCCCGACCCAGCGGGACCAATGATGAGCTGATTCGCCCTCGCGCTAAACACAATGATGTAGATCAACAATGGTCATAGGACGCTTGCAAGTTCCCTGGAAATGTTTGATGAAGCGCGCCTTCAACTCTGCACAAGTGTTGATGAAGTTAGGGGGCAAATTCTTTAGCCAGGTATGAGCAGGCCCTTCCAGCATCATAGTCAAATACTTGGCGCAAACCGCGTCGCTGATGTCCAGCATGTCCATAGCAATTTCATAACTCACCATCCAAGCCGCTAGCTCAAGGTCAGGCATGTAGTTGGAAACCTTCCGAGGGCCCTTGAAATCCTTAGGCATACGCTCGTTGCACAGAGCCGGTACTAGGCACGGTATCCCAATGGTACGCATGCTCGACCCAACACCTTGCAAGGCTAAGGGGGTCATGGGAGGCAACTGATGAGCCGTCGCATGGGCCGCCTCTGCCTCCCATCATGCCCAAGTTGTGTCAATGATTTCTTAGGCATCCAAAGCCCCCTACCGGGGCGGGCCATGCTGTTGCTCGCATAGCCGCCGGGCATTACATGAAATGGTTGGCGGCTCAGCATGGCGGCTCCGACTGCGGCTTGGGTGCGGGGTAGAGTCGAGTTGTTGCTGACTGTAAGAATAGTTCACCTGTTGAGCGACCGCGGTTTTTAATAGCCTGATGGCATGCGGAGCCTCTCTCTCCATGGGGGTATTGCCCGCGATCGGAAGCGTTGCGAGGTTGGTAGCTGCTGCCACTAGGTTATCAACAGGGTTGGAGAAGTGACCCGCCGGTGTCATAAAGCGATATGGAGTGATTCGAACGGGCGGCAGGTGAGGGGCTGGCGGGTGAGGCTGAGCTGGAGATGTCCCGCCGTTGTCGTTTGGTGGCCTGACCCAGTTCAATAGGGGTATAGTCGGTGTCGCGGGGGTGCTCGTCCAGGCGCCTAGTGCAGGCGTGTTGAACAAACATGTTCTCTCGAAACCAGGGGACGGGTGTGTCTCATGCCGTCTCCTGTGGACCGCCTCATAAGCATGCTCACGGAGGCCTAGGTGCCAGGCCTTTGTCCTCAGGCCCTCCATTTCATTATGGATCTGGGTTTCTATCTGTACCATGCGAGCACTCTTAGTGTTGATGTCCTCCTGAGCATTAACCATCTGCTCATGGATTTTAGCCACCTCCGCGTTGCGCTCTTCCTGATTTTCTGCTGTTAAGGGTGACTCAAGGAGAGCCGTCAACAGGGCGACCAGCTCTGAGAGAACTTGAGTCGGCGGCTTGACAGGGCCAGCCGCGTTTGGATCAGTCGTCGATGCACAGGCACCTCCCACAATACCTGTCGTGGTTGAGTTCAGGGTCGGGGTGGTGCCTGCCATATAGACAGCGCTCCAACGGGGCGACTCATGGTCGTCTGGGGCCGACTCATCATCGGATCAGCCCCCAAGCCTGCCATCATACAAAAGGCGGATTGACTCTGTCTCCTTGGCCGATGACTCGTTGTCAGAGTAGACCAAGGTGTCGCCGCCAGACGCTGAGTTGTCTACGAGATCGACCCCTTGGGTGAAGCCAATGATGACGTGGTTCCGACCGGCTTGACCCCGGGCGGGTTGCGTGCGCCGAGCCGGCTCGACAATATCAGTGCAGATATCTGACTCGGGTCCTGACTCGCCGATCTTGCTGATGAAGACGTGGATCTTGCCTAAGGGGACCCAATACCCGTACTCGATTGAGTCGGCCTCGGGGACCCAGCCTGGGTCGTCGATGTAGATCTTGCCACGGTGACTCTTGGCCATGCGGCCAATCGTGTATCCCTCGATCCCTGGGAGGGCTCTGAGGGAGTCCTGGACTAAGGGGTCCTCGGGCGTCCGGCCTGTTAGCCATGGGCCGGACTGATGGGCTGTGAAGATACGAAGACCGAAGACTCTACCCGTGTCCGGATGGGACTCTCCTTGGCGTGGAAGGCAAGCTTGGCATCCAAACATGAAGATTCCTTTCTCTGTAACCGACCTTATGTAAACCTAGATCCCTCCGGTGTCTATATAAACCGGAGGGCTAGGTCTGTAGAGGCCAATCAATCATAATCATAGTCATACAGGCTAGACTTATAGGGTTTAGGCCATTACGATCTCATGGTAGATCAACTCTTGTAACACTCATATTCATCAAGATCAATCAAGCAGGAAGTAGGGTATTACCTCCATAGAGAGGGCCCGAACCTGGGTAAACATTGTGTCCCCCGTCTCCTGTTACCATTAACCTTAGACGCACAGTTCGGGACCCCCTACCCGAGATCCGCCGGTTTTGACACCGACATTGGTGCTTTCATTGAGAATTCCACTGTGACATCGAAAACAGGGTTGATGGCTCGCCTCGTTGTCAAGGACAATATCACCTCCGGAGGAGCCCTGGCTCCGGGCCAAACCCTCCGACTTGGCGGCTTTACCATGACCGCCTGTTCGGCCGTTAAGCCGACGATAACCTCTCGAGTCATCGAAAATCATCTCCGCATTGACTCCGAATACTCCAAAAGGATGGATCCGGCGGAGTTATCATGTTTAAACGAACTCCTAGATCGCATTGCCGCCTTGGGGGTCGCTACAGACTATGATCAGATTGGGCTTAAACCTGACCAGAGAGAAATCAAATCTCCGCCGATCACCCATCAGATAACGATAGTGGAGGAGCAAGATAATAACTCTTCCTCTATATTGAGGACGAACTATGTCCGGGTTTCCGAGCTCGAGGAGCCGGACACCTATCCGCGGAACAACGTGCCCTGCCCTCCGAACCTAGAATCGGACGACGGGCCTAAAACATCAGTTGATATCCCGGAGTCCAAACCATTAAGTTCGGAAGATTTACAAACGCCGAATCCCAAATTGGGTCAGGGTTCAGATTTAAAACCACCCACCCACCCAGCTATACGCGATCTTATGTACATACGACAATAGTCTCAGGAAACAGTTCATCACTTCTGGGCCAGATTCCTCCTTGTCAAAGACAATATTAAAGATTGTTGCGATGAAGACACAATCTCAGCATTCTGCAACAATTGCACGGACGAAGGAATCCTCAATGCCATCAACCGCCGTCGCGTATTACACTTTGCTGACTTGGCAACCATAGTACAGAAGTACTACGCAATGGAAAGCGCCTAGAAAACTCAAGCAGCTCATTGGGAACCACCGGTTTCAACTTAGCCCCTCGTCCGGGCAAAAAGGATGCACCCTCGTGGGGCGCCTAACCCAGTAGTAAAGAAACCAAAGCCCATTATGGGGCGCGGAACCGTTCTGGAGGGATGGCTCGACAGGCCATGCAAAATACATGCAACACCGGATACCACACCAACCCACAGCCTTAGAGCATGTTGGATACTCCGGCAAGTGGACAAGAGCGGCGAAGACCTCCTCGCCAAAAATACCCCAGAACAACACCCCCAAAAGACGACGACCTCAGAGTATTGACGGTCTTCGAGACCTTTGCTTCAAAAAATCGGCGCAAAAGGGCACTCCGCGACCTCGCCGAAGTCTACCAAGTCGCAGCAATAAACCCCTAGAACGACACGACTATAACTTTCAATGCCGATGACTAACCAAAATTCAGGGCAGTCCGGGCACCAGCCGCTTTGGTCCTCAGCCCAATTGTGGACGGCTTCCGACTCACCAAAATGCTCATGGATGGCGGCAGCGGACTAAACCTCATCTACGAGGACACACTCATAAAAATGGAAGTAGATAGGGGAGCCGCATTGAGCAAAGTAGCACGACCTTCCGGGGAATCATTCCCAGTCGGGAGGCGCGATGCGCAGGAAAAATCACGCTCGACGTGGTATTCGGCACGCCGGAGAATTATCGGTCCGAAGAGATAACCTTCCAAGTGGCCCCTTCCAACAGCGGATATCACGCCTTACTGGGGCGAGACACGTTCACACGCTTCCAAGCTATACCTCATTACGGGTACATGAAGCTCAAGATGCCCGGGCCCAACGGCACCATCACTCTTGCCAGTGATCCGGACATAGCACTGCACGCCGAAAATAAAACCGCATCCTTAGCCCTCGAGGCATTGTCTGAAGCTCTCGCGGCCGAAGAGCTGACTGCGCTGCGCTCCACTGTGGATAGGGATGACGTAATCCTGGAAAAACGACCCAAATCCACCTCCTTCAAACCAGCAGAAGAAATAGTCTTCCAAGTCCATCCAACGGACCTCAACAAGACAGCATCCATCGGGGCACAACTCGACCCAACGGTCGATGCCGCGCTACGAGAGTTCCTGCGTGAGAACTGGGACATATTCGCCTGGCACCCTTCTGACATGCTAGGAATCCCATGCAGGTTGGCCGAACACAGCCTCAATATCTTAAAGGGATATAAACCGGTCAAACAAACACTGCGGCATTTTTCCGAACCCAAACGACAAGCTATGGGAGAGGAGCTAGCCAAGTTACTCGAAGCCGGATTCATCAGAGAAATAAAACACCCGGACTGGCGAGCAAACCTGGTGATGGTACCAAAGAAGGATAAATCCTGGCACCTATGCGTCAATTTCAAAGACCTCAACAAGGCTTTCCCTAAGGATCCCTTCCCCCTCCCTCGCATCGATCAGATTATTGATGCAACCGCAGGACACGACTCACTGTGTTTCCTCGACGCATACTCCAGATACCATCAAATCAAGATGAAGGAGTCGGATCAAGCCGCAACAGCATTCATTACCCCATATGGGCCTTTCTACTTCAACACTATGCCTTTCGGGCTCAAAAACGCTGGCGCCACCTACCAACGCATGATACAAACATGCCTGGAGAAGCAGATCGGCAAGACAGTTGAAGCATATGTGGATGACGTCGTCATCAAAACCAGGCACGTCGAGTCACTAAATAGACGATTTACGTCTCACATTCGACAACCTCCGTGCATATGAAATTAAGCTCAATCCGGAAAAGTGTGTTTTTGGCGTCCCTGCTGGAAAACTGATGGGCTTCATTGTTTCCAATAGAGGAATCGAAGCAAATCCAGCCAAAATCCGAGCTTTGTCACAGTTGGCTATGCCAACGGACCTTAAACAGGTCCAAAAACTCGTCGGATGCGTCGCAGCTTTAAGCTGCTTTATCTCCAGATTGGGAGAAAAGGCATTGCCACTTTATCGCCTACTCCGGCGCACCGATCACTTCGAGTGGACGGATGCGGCAACAGTCGGACTGGAAGAAATAAAAGCCCTTCTAGCGAGCAACCCAATCCTGGCTGCTCCAAACATCGGCGAACCCATGCTATTATACATATCAGCAACACACCAGATGGTGAGCGCCGTGCTCGTCGTTGAGCGATAGCAGGATGGACACAAATTCCCGCTTTAGAAGCCAGTATATTACGTATCCACTGTCCTCACACCATGCAAATCCCGGTACCCCCATTATCAAAAGATAGCATACGTGGTCTTCATGGCATCTCGGAAGCTACGACATTACTTCCAAGAGTGTTCAATCACGGTGGCTTCTGAAGTACCACTCAATGATATAATAAACAACCGCGATGCTACGGGCCGGATTGCCAAATGGGCCATTGAGCTCCTTCCATTCGACATAACATACAAACCGCGTCGAGCCATTAAATCCCAAGTACTGGCGGACTTCGTCGCCGAATGGACACAGGCCGAACTCCCTAAAGAGTACGGCACATATTCCAACTGGGTCATGTATTTCGATGGCTCCAAAACACTGGCAGGATTAGGAGCGGGCGTCGTTTTAATGTCCCCCACTGGAGACGTAGTCCACTACGTACTCCAAATATTATACACAGACTGCAACAATGCAGCCAAATATGAGGCCTTATTGCATGGTCTACGGATGGCCGTCTCCATGGGCATACAACGCCTGGAAGTGTGCGGGGACTCAAACCTCCCAATATCTCAAATAAATGGACATTTCGACACCAAAGATCCGAAGCTGGCGACTTATCGCAACGCCGTCCTGAAAATGTCGGCTCGGTTCTAGGGGCTCGAGTTTCATCACATGGTGAGGGAGTCCTAGATTAGGGGGTCCTCGGACAGCCAGACTATATCCTTTGGCCGGACTGTTGCACTATGAAGATACAAGATTGAAGACTTCGTCCCGTGTCTGGATGGGACTCTCCTTGGCGTGGAAGGCAAGTTTGGCAATACGGATATGTAGATCTCCTCCCTTGTAATCGACTCTGTGTAACCCTAGCTCCCTCCGGTGTCTATATAAACCGGAGGGTTTAGTCCATAGGACAACAACAATCATACCATAGGCTAGCTTCTAGGGTTTAGCCTCTACGATCTCGTGGTAGATCAACTCTTGTAATACTCATATCATCAAGATCAATCAAGCAGGAAGTAGGGTATTACCTCCATCGAGAGGGCCCGAACCTGGGTAAACATCGTGTCCCCCGCCTCCTGTTACCATCCGCCTTAGACGCACAGCTCGGGACCCCCTACCCGAGATCCGCCGGTTTTGACACCGACATTGGTGCTTTCATTGAGAGTTCCATTGTGTCGTCACCACAAGGTTTGATGACCCCTTCGATCATCGGCAACGATGCGATCCAGGGTGAGGTTTTCCTCCCCGGACAGATCTTCGTGTTCGGCGGCTTCGCACTGCGGGCCAACTCGCTTGGCCATCTGGAGCAGATCGAGAGCTACGCCCCTGGCCATCAAGTCAGGTTTGGAAACTTGAACTATACTACCGACATCCGCGGAGACTTGATCTTCGACGGATTCGAGCACATGTCAGGTGCCCCGCACAGTCACGACGGGCATGACTTAGCTTTGCCGTCGGACAGTGTTCGGGATATCACACCTGCAACTACTCCGGCCCTCAATCCGGAGCGGATTGCGCCGTCCGAGGACGGGTGGATGGACCCCGCCATGAAGGCCGCGCACTCAGCGGCGATAGAGCCGAATGCTGACTTCACTTCCTATGAGACCCGTGTTGCCGAACACCTGGATTCGTCCTCAGCCACGGGCTCTGAGCCGCCTGCGTCTGTGCCTATCGAATCTGATTGGGCACCGATCATGGAGTTTTCCTCCGCGGATATCTTTCAGCACTCACCACTGGGCGACGTGCTAAACTCATTGATGTCTCTCTCCTTGTTAGGAGACCCTTGGCCGAACTATGTCCGGCTAGAATGGGATGCGGACGACGAAGGAATTCGCTGCCCACCCACCACCCACTTAGTAGCCACTGTCGACGATTTAACCGACATGCTCGATTTCGGCTCCGAAGACATTGATGGTATGGACGACGATGCAGGAGACGAACAGGAACCACTGCCCACAGGGCGCTGGGCTGCCATGATATATACATGGTGGACACCCCCAAAGAAGGCGATGGCGATAACACAACGGAGGATAATCCCTCCAAGAAGCAATCGAAGCACTAACGTCAGCGGCACCGCTCTAAGTCCCGCCATAGCAAAAGCAGCGATACCGGCACAAGAGACAATAATGCTCCGGATAGTGCCGAAGACGACGACAATCCCCTCCAGCCAGACCTCGAGCGGGAGGATGAACAAGCTAGCCCTCCAGAACAGGCAGCAGACGGAGAATCAGAGGATGACAATTACATGCCTCTCTCCGAAGACGAGGTGAGCCTCGGCGATGAAGAATTTATCGTGCCTGAGGATCCCGTCGAGCAGGAGCGCTTCAAGCGCCGGCTTATAGCCACAGCAAACAGCCTAAAGAAAAAGCAACAACAGCTTCGAGCTGATCAAGATCTGCTAGTGGATAGATGGACTGAAGTCCTGGCGGCCGAGGAATACGAACTCGAGCGCCCAACCAAGAGTTACCCAAAGCGCAGGTTGCTACCCCAACTCGAGGAGGAAGCATTAAAACCTACATCACCAGTGTATGATGCGGCTGATTGGCCACCTCGTGGCCGAGACAGAGAGGCATATCAGCCCGAAGTCCAGCCCGCACCCCGCCGCCATTCAAACCAAAATACCAAGGCCCGGGGCAACACGCGGGACCTGCGAGACGTATTGGAAAACAAAGCAAGACATACAAGATCGAT
The DNA here is from genome assembly GCF_018294505.1 of Triticum aestivum. Lineage (NCBI taxonomy): Eukaryota > Viridiplantae > Streptophyta > Magnoliopsida > Poales > Poaceae > Triticum > Triticum aestivum. Next base: position 318,026,111 of record NC_057805.1, read on the forward strand.
CTACGGATCACGGGGTCGCGCCCCAACGCGTGACGATGATCGTCACGCCGGATACACTAAAAGCAAATCCGGCCGGGCCGAATACAGCAGACAAGACTCGTATGAACTGCGTCGTGAAATAGCCCGGCACAGAGGCACCGCACACCCCCTATGCTTCACCGATGAAGTAATGGATCATGAATTCCCAGAAGGATTCAAACCCGTGAACATTTAGTCATATGATGGCACAACAGACCCTGCGGTCTGGATCGAGGATTTCCTCCTCCACATCCACATGGCCCGCGGTGACGATCTACATGCCATCAAGTACCACCCACTAAAACTCAAAGGACCAGCTCGACATTGGTTGAATAGCCTGCCAGCAAACTCCATTGGCAGTTGGGAGAATTTGGAAGACACATTCCTCGACAGCTTCCAGGGCACTTATGTGCGACCACCAGATGCTGATGACTTGAGCCACATAACCCAACAGCCAGGGGAATTGGCCAGGAAATTCTGGACTCGGTTCCTAACTAAAAAGAACCAAATTGTCGACTGTCCGGATGCCGAGGCCTTAGCGACATTTAAACATAACATCCGGGACGAGTGGCTCGCCCGACACCTCGGCCAAGAGAAGCCGAAGTCCATGGAAGCCCTCACGACACTCATGACCCGCTTTTGCGCGGGCAAGGACAGCTGGCTGGCTCGCAGCAATAGCACATCAAGAAATCCTGGCAATTCAGACGCCAAAGATACTAACGGCAGACCACGTCGCAACAGACACAAGCGCTGCAACAACGGCGACAGCGCCGAAGACACGGCGGTCAATGCCGGATTTAGTGGCTCTAAATCCGGTCAGCGGAAGAAGCCGTTCAAAAGAAGCAATCCGGGCCCGTCCAGTTTGGACCGTATACTCAATCGCTCATGTCAAATTCACGGCACCCCCGATAAGCCAGCCAATCACACCAACAGAGAATGTTGGGTATTCAAGCAGGCCGGCAAGTTGAATGCCGAAAACAAGGACAAGGGGCTGCACAGTGACGGCGAGGATGAGCCTCGGCCGCCGAGCACCGGAGGACAGAAGAGGTTCCCTCCACAAGTGAAAACAGTGAACATGATATACGCAACCCATATTCCCAAGAGGGAACGGGAGCGTGCACTAAGGGACGTCTATGCGATGGAGCCAATCGCCCCAAAGTTCAACCCATGGTCCTCTTGTCCGATCACCTTCGATCGCACGGACCACCCCACTAGTATCCGTCATGGCGGATCTGCCGCATTGGTCCTTGACCCTATCATTGACGGATTTCACCTCACTCGCGTCCTTATGGACGGTGGCAGCAGCCTGAACCTGCTCTATCAGGATACAGTGCGCAAAATGGGCATAGACCCCTCGAGGATCAAACCCACAAAAACCACCTTTAAAGGTGTAATCCCAGGTGTAGAGGCCTGTTGCACGGGCTCAATCACACTGGAAGTGGTCTTCAGACCTCCGGACAACTTTCGAAGCGAGGAGTTAATCTTTGACATCGTCCCCTTTCACAGCGGATATCACGCACTGCTCGGACGAACCGCATTTGACAGATTCAATGCGGTACTGCATTATGCATACCTCAAACTCAAAATGCCAGGACCACGCGGGGTTATAACAGTCAATGGAAACACAGAACGCTCGCTCCACACGGAGGAGCACACTGCGGCCCTCGCAGCAGAAGCACAAAGCAGCCTTTTATGGCAAATCGCCAATTCGGCGATAAAGCCCCCGGACACCTTCAAGCGAGTCCGGAGTAACCTGCAACAAGATCGCATGGCACGCTCAGGGCTCGCCTAGCAATTCGGCCTCCGTCCTAGTCCCAGTCAAGCGATGAAATCTATGCCGCGCGTACATAATTACGCACTAAAAATACCATGGGCATAGGCGGAGGCACGGCCAGGACACGTCCCACAATGCGGCTCAACCGCCCCAGGGGCTGTATACCTTTATCATTTTCTCTCTTTCAGGACCTTACTCTCTGGAAGCCCTTTTCGGCAGTCTGATTGATGGACGCATTACGGGAAGGAAATACCAAGGAAGCAAGAAGCTCTGACGTACAAGGGAAATCCCAGGTAGTCTCTGATAACGATCGATGTACCTGTTTTTACATACCCATACGCAGCTCGCCCTTGGATAGGACATGTCAAATATCCTTTTTTTTTGCTTATTGCACTACTTGTATACGTACGCTTTGACGTATTATTTAAACAACAATGTATAGCGTTAGCCTATTATTGCATTTCTTTTTTTCCTTGTATGCTTATTTACGACAAATTGCACCCGTACATTCTTGTACGACCAGTACACCAGGGGCTTCAGTATACCCCATAAATATGGCGTGAGAAGTCCGAACACTTTCGACAGTGCGGCACCCCGAACTTATAGCATTATATGCATCAGCTCCGAATCATGTCTTGGGTCAATAGTTGGGTTTGCCCGGCTCCCATGTTTTGGTACCTTACGTTCCGCAATATCGGCTAAGGTAGCACTGGGAGAACTACTGCGATTGTGTCCCGGTTCTTCCGGACGAGCACCTCAGTAGAGAAAGCCGAAAACTGACTGTCATGCTAAGGCGAGAGCTGGTTGCTGTTCGAGAGGTCTCAAGTCCTTAAAGACTTCTTCCGCTTCGGGCGAGGAGTCGGCCTTGCCCGACTTAGGCGTATATAGCGCCCCAAATTCGGCCTTCCAAATACTAGGGGCTTCGCCAAAATTTAAAATTGTAGACTTCTATGGCTATGTGAGAGTAATAAAGCCTTATAGTCCGATTGCCTGGTTCGTTGTGCTGAACATCTCCTTCGAAGGACCCAAAATTGGGATAAAGAGTACTCAGGTTTATCCCGAACACCTCAGTACAAGTTACATGGGGGCAGAAGCCGACGACTGGCCAACTCTTAGATTTTATAAACGGCTGCACAGAAGGTAATATTTTAAATTAACAAGCGTTGCATAGCGCAAATGAACTCGTTTCATATTACAGGATCACATGAGTACATTTATTCGAATATTACATCCTTAGCACATTCCTCCGCCACAAGGCGAGCACCCTTCAGGACACCGTCATAATACTTTTCGGGGTGGCGATGCTCCTTGCCCTCCGGTGGCCCCTCCTTCACCAGCTTTTCGGCGTCCAGCTTTGCCCAATGCACCTTCGCCCGGGGAAAAGCCCTGCGCGCACCCTCGATGCAGACGGACCGCTTTATGACTTCAAACTGTGGGCATGCATTCGCAAGCCGCCTCACCAGACCGAAGTAGCTACCAGGCAGGGGCTCGCCAGGCCACATCCGGACTATAAGACCCCTCATGGCCTGTTCGGCCGCCTTGTGAAGCTCGACCAGTTGCTTCAACTGGTCGCTCAAGGGCATTGGGTGTTCGGTCCCGGTATACTGAGAGCAGAACAACTTTTCTGTCGAGCTCCCCTCCTCGGCCCGGTAGAACTCCGCGGCATCTGACACACTGCGGGGTAGATCTGAGAACGCTCCTGGAGAGCTCCGAACTCGGGTAAGTAAAAAGAAAGTTTCCTTCACATGATTGCTTTGCATAATGAATGCCTTACCCGTCGCTATCTTCTTAACTGCCTCAATTTCTTGGAGGGCCTTTTATGCTTCGGCCTTGGCATGTTGTGCGCTTTCGAGGGCCTTCGCAAGCTCGGACCCTTGTGTCTTAGAGTCAAGCTCCAAGGACTCGTGTTTCTTGACGAGAGCCTGGAGCTCTTGCTGCACGTCGCCTACTCAGGCCTCTTGTTTCTCTCGCTCGATGCGCTCCTTGGCCGCTTTGTCTTCGGCCTCGGATAGCGCCTTCTGCAGGGCCGCCACTTCGGTCGTGGCCCCTAGCAAAATTCATGACGATCCTATTATTTCAAAACCAAATTTTTCTTTATCAATATTCAGACGGGGTGTCACTTACCTTTGTTCTCTTCGAGCTGCCTCTTGGTAAGTCCGAGCTCTTCCTTGGACAGCTCAAGGTCCCGCTTCAGTGCGGTGACCTCCGCAGTACGAGCGGCAGCGGCCAGCAGTGAAGCCTGCTTATTCACACAGACACATTTTGATTAGACTCCTGCGATTATTATTTGATCCTCTATTCGGCCTTTCTTCGCGAACGCCAAATAGAGCATCAGGGGCTACTCTCTATACTGTAACATTTTCTTACAATTTTATTACTTACCTCAAAGCTAGTTAGGAGGCTGGCACAGGCTTCAGTCAATCCGCTCTTAGCGGACTGAACCTTCTTGACTACCGCACTCATGATAGTGCGGTGCTCTTCGTCAATGGAAGCGCCGCGAAGCACTTCCAGCAAGTTGCCCGATGCCTCTGGATGGACAGAGTCCGTCGGCACAGACGGCTTGCCCCCCTTAGCGAGGGGTTGCCTGACAGAATCTGGAACCACTGGAGGTTCCGGCGCCATATTCAGCTTGGGCCTAGACTTGCTGCCCCCGGTGTTAGGGCCCAGAGGAGTCTTGCCCCTCGTGCGCCCAGCGCCTGGAATGTTGCCTTGGGGTGCCTCCGGAACTGTCTCCCCTTGGTTCAGTTCCCTTTGAGACAACACCTCGGTGTCGTCCGTAGGGTGGGGGGAGGAGGCAGTCGGGAGTGAATCAATGTTCATGTCTGACGGGCCCAAAGAATCATCCGACGAAGTACGTCGATATGGGCTCGGGACGGACTGCATAATCATGCGCGGCGTGATAAGAAACAGTGCAATAAGACGTGCCAAGAATCATTATGGTATCCGGATACTCACGACTTTGCCAGGGGCTTGTCCCTAGGTAACCACTCCTCGTCGCTGAAAGCGGCCGTCGTGGAGCAGTCCGGGAGGAGGGTCCTTCCCTTCATGGACCCTTCGGCCTCCCCTGATGGGGCGGCTTTCCTTTTCCTGTCCCCCCACGCCCCCGGCTGGGGGGAGAACTTTCCTCTTCCTCCTCCTTGTTTTCGTGGGAGGAGTGCGCCTCGGTGTTTTTGGACGATGAGTCCGATATAACCTTGCGCCGGAGACCCTTCCTGGTCCCCGCGGCCTTCTTCTTGGCCTTCTTCACCGGCACCTCATAAGGCGCCGGAACAAGCATCTCCGTTAGGAGAGCATCCGCTGGATCTTCGGGCAGGGGGGCTGGACAATCAATCTGCTCCGCTGTCACTACCAAGTCCTGTTAAATGGCGTGGAGGCTTGGATCCCGCGCGTGGTTATACTGGGGAAAAGAACATCTTACGAGATATAAAAGACTTACCGGATTGGCAGGACGCTTTGCGCTGAGTTCGCGGTCCTCGGTAAGGGGAGGAGGTACCTCGGCGCCCTTGAACAGCACCTTCCAGACATCGTTGTGCGTCGTGTCGAAGAGCTCTCGCAGCGTCTGGTGCTCGGCCGGGTCGAACTCCCACAAATTGAATGCCCGTGTTTGACACGGGAGGATCCGGCGGAAGAGCATGACTTGGACCACGTTGACAAGCTTGATTTTCTTGCTCATCATCTTTTTGACGCAGGTCTGGAGTCCGGTCAGCTCTACCGAGGAACCCCAGGATAGGCCCTTCTCTTTCCAGGAGGTGAGCCGCATGGGGATTCCGGATCGAAAGTCGGGGGCCGCCACCCAGTTGGTGTTGCGCGGCTCAATGATGTAGAACCACCCCGATTGCCACCCCTTTACGGTCTCCACATAGGAGCCTTCAAGCCAGGTGACGTTGGGCATTTTTCCCACCATGGCGCCTCCGCACTCCGCTTGCTGGCTGACCACCACCTTCGGTTTAACGTTGAAGGTCTTCAGCCATAGGCCGAAGTGGGGCTTGATGCGGAGGAAGGCCTCGCACATGACGATAAACGCCGAGATGTTGAGGATGAAATTGGGGGCCAGATCGTGAAAGTCCAGCCCATAGTAGAACATGAGCCCGCGGACAAATGGGTGGAGGGGAAATCCCAGTCCGCGGACGAAGTGGGTAAGAAATACCACCCTCTCATGGGGTTCTGGAGTAGGGACGATTTGCCCCGCATCTGGTAGCCGGTGCGCGATATCCGCAGCCAGGTATCCGGCTCCCCGTAGCTTTGCAATGTCCTCCTCCGTAACGGAGGAGACCATCCACTTGCCTCCCGCTCCAGGCTGTGGTTTGAGGAGAAAATGCGAACTTGGGTGCTGGAGCTCAAGTGCGCAAGAATGGATGAGCAAGGAGGAAGAGGGCGTGGGTGAAAAAGATGAATCCTTGTCTCTTTATAAGGGCGGAAGGAACTATGCGCCTCCCCACCTACCTGGTAAACTCGCTTATTCCCCAAGCGTCGTAATTGATGGCGCGGTTAGGTTACCCACACCCGTATTGATGAGAATCTTGTGATAAGGGGACATGATCTCTGCTTCGACAAGATGTGCGAAGAAAACCGCCTCGCGATGTGTGCAGTGGCTGGTTGAGAAAAACGGTTCGAATAATGACCGGGCCGTGGTGTGATGTCATGCCACAGAATGTGTCAGCAGATTAGATTTGTGGAAATATTATTCTCTCTACGGTGGTATGTGGAATTTTTTTTGCAGGCCGGACACTATCCTTGTGTTCAAAATCTTCTATGGAATATTCGGAGGAGGAACCCGCCTTGCAATGCCGAAGACAATCTGCGCGGCGGACTCGTCGTCATTGAAGCCTGGTTCAGGGGCTACTGAGGGAGGCCTGGATTAGGGGGTCCTCGGACAGCCGGACTATATCCTTTGGCCGGACTGTTGGACTATGAAGATACAAGATTGAAGACTTCGTCCCGTGTCCGGATGGGACTCTCCTTGGCGTGGAAGGCAAGTTTGGCAATACAGATATGTAGATCTCCTCCCTTGTAACCGACTCTGTGTAACCCTAGCCCCCTCCGGTGTCTATATAAACTGGAGGGTTTAGTCCGTAGGACAACAATAATCATACCATAGGCTAGCTTCTAGGGTTTAGCCTCTACGATCTCGTGGTAGATCCACTCTTGTAATACTCATATCATCAAGATCAATCAAGTAGGAAGTAGGGTATTACCTCCATCGAGAGGGCCCGAACCTGGGTAAACATCGTGTCCCCCGCCTCCTGTTACCATCCGCCTTAGACGCACAGTTCGGGACCCCCTACCCGAGATCCGCCAGTTTTGACACCGACACATGGCTTGAGAAAGTAATCAAGCGGCGGACGTCCTTGCTCGCATCGGTGCCAAGCGCGACCCCGTCCCACCTAACATCTTTCTGGAAAGGCTTTTTAAGCCATCTGTGGTGTGGCAAGGGGAGAGCGGCAACACCAGTCCGGATTCAAACACAACCCCAGATTCCGAACACACCGACATCATCAAGGGCTCAGCCTCCGAAATAACACTGTCGGCCCATCTCATCATGGCAGTCATTACCCCATGGACCGAACCCTTTTTGGCCTACCTTAATAGGAGAGAACTCCCTGAGGATCAGAATGAGGCTCGCCGCATTATCCGGCATTCAAAGGCCTACAAGGTTCACGGCGGAGAGCTCTACAAGAAAAGCGCTACCGGAGTCCTTCAAATATGTATCTCCGAGGAAGAGGGGTGGCAGCTCCTGGCTGAAATTCATGATGGTCTCGGCGGTCACCACGCCTCAGCTCGGGCCCTTGTTATCAAGTCCTTCCGTACAGGTTTTAAGTGGCCGACGGCCCGAGCAGACGCACAGGACCTTGTCCAACGTTGCATCGGATGCCAGCTTTTCGCCAACCAGAGCCATATGCCACCCACCGCTCTGCAAACAATCCCCATCACTTGGCCTTTTGCAATCTGGGGGCTTGATATGGTCGGACCCCTTAAAGGAGGAAGCCATAAGAAAAAATATTTGCCGGTCATGGTGGATAAATTCACTAAGTGGATAGAGGCCAAACCAGTTAAAACGGCCGAAGCCGGACCAGTGATAGACTTTATATCCGGCATTGTACACCGTTATGGTGTCCCACACAGCATCATCACCGAAAACGGCTCCAATTTCACAGCCGATGAGGTGAAAAACTGGTGCGCCAATCTGGGCATTAAGCTCGATTACGCCTCCGTCTATCACCCGCAAACAAACGGTCAAGTCGAACGGGCCAATGGTCTTATTATGAGCGGCATCAAACCTAGGCTGGTGCGATCTTTGAAAGAATCATACAAGCACTGGGTTGAGGAGCTCGACTCCGTACTCTGGGGGCTGTGGACCACGCCCAATCGCACTACCGGATATACACCTTTCTTCATGGTGTACGGCGCAGAGGCTATGTTACCCTGCGACATTATTCATGACTCACCACGAGTGCGCATGTACGAAGAGAGAGAGGCCGAGCTCAATCGGCAGGACAGCCTAGATGCCCTGGAGGAGGAGCGCGACGTTGCAAAAGCCCGTTCCGCATTTTATCAACAATAGGCCCGCGGATATCAAAGTAGAGAAGTACGGGCCAAGACTTATAATGTTGGCGAACTCGTTCTACGCTTGCCGGAGAAGAAAAAGGACAAACTCAAGCCCAAATGGGAGGGTCCCTTCATCATTGACGAAGTTCTCACTGGAGGAGCGTACCGCCTGCATGATGCGTCAGACAATCGCCTAGAGCCGAACCCCTGGAACGCGGCCAGACTCCGAAGATTCTATGCCTAGCGCCGAACTCTTTGTTCATCTCCTTCTCCCTATTGTTCCCATTGCTTTTTCCTCTCTTTTTGCTTTTTCCTTTTTTAGGCTTAAAGCTTTTCGTGCGGCTCAACCGTGTACCTGTGACATACACATACTCAAATATGTACGCCATTATACCTGGGGGCTTCTTTGACAGAAGCTTGTTAATGTTATTTTTGAGCATCAAGCTCATAACATATGCGCGTTTTCCCCATATGTACCTTTTCTTCACCATTATATGCAACGATATGACTTAAGTTTTGGCCAAGCTGGGTTGCCTGGCTCCTGTGCTTATGCCCTACGTTTCCCATTAGTTCGGCTAGGGCATAAAGGGAGCACCTCTGCGATTGTTACTGCCGGGTCATCCGGATGTGTACCTCAGACTGGGTGAAGCCGAAAGCTAGCGTTTTTAAGGGAATATTCGGTCGGTGGATTAAAGATGTTTTTGCATTCACCCCATTGTGAACCCCCAGATGTTACTTATACTGCGATTGTTCCAATCACAGTTAGGACATGCATTTTTATGCATGCACACCCAGGGAAAGGAACCCTTAATGGAACTATTCTCTCTGGAAGATGTTTTTTACAATCATAATGTAATATAACATAACTAGCCGAATACAACTTGTCTGTTCAAGCAACTATGACCCCTACGCCTGGTTTCCACGCATACCCCGGTCTATGTTACCGCTCAGGTATTCGGAAACACTATGCACCTTTGGGTCCAGAGGTCAAAGCGAAAAGGTCTGCCATGACAATCGTTTTACAGTTCAGCTAGAAGGAAAGTACATAGTCACTTGGACTAAAAAATTTCCTCCTCTATACCGTCCAGCAGGTTGTCTAACTTACAATCCTGCTGGGAATACTTGGCGGCTACTTTTATTGGTCATATACCAAATTAACGGGAACTTCTTTTCCATCTGACCCTAGAGGTCCGACCCGAGCCATATGATTCGGATCAAGCTTGGTGTACCGCGTTTTCACCATGGCCCAGGCTTCTCGTGCACCTTCCCGGCAGTCTGATATCTTCCACAATCGAAAGCGCCGCTGCGCTCCCTTGAATAGCTCTATGAGCTCCTCCATCTTTCCTGGAGGGGAGGCAGATGGCCACAAGGCCTTGGCAACACTTCGCATCGCCTGCCGAGCCTGCTCGTGCATTTGCGACAGCTCTTGTAGCAGATCGCCCGAGAATCCGGACATCTCCTCTTCGGGACGATCGGTCAGCATACCTGCAGACATAACTCTGTCAGTCCCCTTTATCTCCGAATTATTCGAAGGTAAGTTCGACCACATACTGAATATGCCGCCTCGCGGCCTCTTATTTTCCTTCACGGAATGAGCCAGATGGGCCCGTACATCTTTCAGTTCTTCGCCCAGCTGGGTCTGGGCATCCTGCAGCTTGTTTTTCTCATCTATGACTCGTGTCAGCACACGTTCGCCCACGACCTGCAGTCTTTTGGCTTCTTGTTCTTCCGTTTGGGCGGCTTTCAGTTGCTCCTTCAGTTGATCTGACGATCCTGCCATAAGTTGAGCAACAGTGTTAGCATTGCCGGTATCTAATTATGTTTTCTCGATGGAGGGAAACATTACCAGGTGATGCCTTCTTGGATTTCTCCAGTTCGGCGGTGGCAGCAGTTAGCTGGGTCCGACGCTCTTCTAGTTCCTGAGACAACAGATTGTTTTTCTCCGATAACACCTGGTTATACAAGGATCCTTAAATCAGTTGTATCAACTGCTTCAAGTCTCAGGGGCTACTGGTATATAATTATCAGTTTTGTACAATAAACTTACCCGTATATCTTCTACATGTTGGTTTGTGGCTCTGGCAAGCCCGTCTCAAGCAGCTTGAATATATGCGTCAGCCGAGCTGAAGGCATTGAACGCCTCGTTCGTAAAGTCGGGGTCGCGTAGAACGGCTCTCCGGCGCCGATGATTCATGGCGCTCTCCACTTCCGAGTTTGTGACGGATACATCATCTGACTCCTCTGTCGAAGGACAATCCGGTGTCACTGCCGTATCAACCCTTGCCTTTAAAGCAGGGTCAGGAACCTGACTTGTGGAAGCGCGGCCGGTAAGATTTCCGGACATAGTCCAGCGAACGCTTTTCCTGATAAGGCACGGCGGATAATGTCATAGTTGGATGTGACTGCCAGAGGGCATATTTAAAAGCCATACCTCTTGGATGAAGGCTCAGTCGTATCTTCGTTTACCTTCCTCTTCGAAGGCTTGCCTGGCATGGGCGCCGCTCTCTTCGGAGTTTCCTGTTAGGTAGCAGGATGCGCCAAACGCCTCCCCTTTTGAGCACGAGACAATGTGGTGGGTGAGGCAGAACAAGGAAACTCTTTCGAAGGAGATGCCTCCTGATTACTTACGTGTGAAGCAGGGAGAAGACCGAGATAATCGGCGGTGATGGCCACTTCCGTGCCGTCATAGCTCGCCTGGTAAAACACCCCGTCCTCGAGCACCATGAATATGTCCGGATCCTCTTCGAATCCGGGGTCAAGGTCCCGATTATGGCCCTCTGGTTGTGGGGCAGGGCTGTAAAGCCCCTCGGAGATCTTTCGCCAGTGCTGTTACAAATGGACGGATTAATATTCATTGAAAGTGATTCTGGGAGTGGAGTGAGTAGAGCAGAGGGGTTGGGACATACCCAGCTAGGAGGATTGTACATGGAAAATCCATCTATGTGCTTGATATGAAGAAATTCCTCTTCCTCCCCTTTGAACAGTTCGGCCAATATCTTGGCTAGAGCGGCGGGGGTGTCCGGACCCTTCCGGTCGCAACGGGAGGCGTCATCCTCCCCATTGTAGTGCCACATGGGAAGACCTCTGTATTGGAGTGGCTGAACCCCCCCCCCCGTACTATGGAAGTCGCCATTACCTCGACTATTGATAATCCGGACTGGGCGAGCGTCCTTATCTTGCTCATGAGTTGAAGAACCTCTGCACTATCTTCCTCCTCAAGGCTCCGAGGGCACCAGCTGTGGCGTTTCTTCAAAGGAACGCTTGTGAACTCGGGAAGACCCCTCCGAACTGGGTCAGGAAGTGCGACGTCCTCAATGTAGAACCATTCGGAAGACCATTCTTCGGATGCCTTCTTTGGCGTGCCGGACAGGTATCCGGTCCCGGCGATGCACCATATTTCGGCTTCGCCCACTTCAAATATTGATCCCTCATGGTTGCACGGGACGAGACAAAATAGCTTTCTCCACAATTCAAAATGGGCCTCGCAACCCACGAATAGCTCGCAAAGAGCGACGTAGCCCGCGATATGCAGGATGGAGGCGGGAGTGAAATTGTGCAGTTGGAGGCCATAATACTCCAGAAGCCCTCGGAGGAACGGATGAATTGGAAATCCAACACCTCTTAGCAAACAGGGGATGAAGCACACTCGTTCCCCCCTAGATGGATTGGGGAATCCTCCGCCTGGACCCCCGTCATTGAAGGAGGTCAACCCTGCCCGAACAGGGACTAGATCCGCGGGGGGAAGAAATCCATGTGTTTGCAGCTTCTCTAGCTGACCGTGGGATACGGAACATTTCTCCCAATCGCCTTTTTCTGGGATGCAGGACGGGAGGAGCTGGGAACGCTAGCCATGTTGGAGTGGTCTTTCCTAGCAATCTCTGAGGATTTTTCCGCGTGGTGCCGAATGGATCTGAGATCCAATCTCTTTAAATAGATACTCTTTCTTACATGACCGGGGAGTAATGTGCAAAAGTGCCCTGACCTCCGGCATTCGCTTGACACGTGGAAGCTGAAGTTGTTGATACACAGAAGCCTAGGGGTACGACATTAAATGGAAGGCCGAATACATCACTTTGAAGTCATCGAAGGAGGAACCCGCCTTGCAATGCCGAAGATAATCTGCATGCCGGACACCTCGTCATTGAAGCCTGGTTCGGGGGCTACTGAGGGAGTCCTGGACTCAGGGGTCCTCGGCGTCCGGCCTGTTAGCCATGGGCCGGACTGATGGGCTGTGAAGATACAAAGACCGAAGACTCTACCCGTGTCCGGATGGGACTCCCCTTGGCGTGGAAGGCAAGCTTGTCGTCCAAACATGAAGATTCCTTTCTCTGTAACCGACCTTATGTAACCCTAGATCCCTCCAGTGTCTATATAAACCGGAGGGCTAGGTCCGTAAAGGCTAATCAATCATAATCATAGTCATACAGGCTAGACTTCTAGGGTTTAGGCCATTACGATCTCGTGCTAGATCAACTCTTGTAACACTCATATTCATCAAGATCAATCAAGCAGGAAGTAGGGTATTACCTCCTTAGAGAGGGCCCGAACCTGGGTAAACATTGTGTCCCCCGTCTCATGTTACCATTAACCTTAGACGCACAGTTCGGGACCCCCTACCCGAGATCCGCCGGTTTTGACACTGACAGGCTCCCTCCAAGAACTCAACACCACCGAGCGATAGCCCCACGATGGGCACCAATTGTCGTGGTTTTGTCACGGCAGATGTCCTCGTGAAAGGACTTAGTCGTGAGGCCATCGATGCTAAATGATTGCTTGAACTGGGTTGATCAGAATCGAGAGACAAGTGTTCACCCAGGTTCGGCCCCTCACAGTGGAGGTAAAAGCCTACTCCTGCTTAATTGCTATTGATGATGATGATCTCGATTACAAGGGTACGACTTGGATAAACCTAGTACTCGAGAGCTCGTAACCTAGGCTTTCTGCCTCAGGGGCTCCCCTTTAAATATAGGTGGAGGCCCCGGGCATACAACAGAGTCCGGGTTGTACTACGATCTGTGTTCTAGTATGTTTCCTACTTTCCTTATTTCCTAAGTAAGAAACTTCCTTTGGCGTCATGGTAGATACTGGCGGCTTGTGTCTCTGGGCTATGAGTCGGCCCACCTGGCGACTCATTTTCTGGGCCTCGAACTCGTGGTCATCTCAACCCATCATTTGAACCATACCTTTGTCAAGTCGCCAAAGAATGACTCGGCCCTAAACGGGTGGGTCATATCGTGGGGTTATATCCCCAACATTCTTCATGATACAGAGTCTCCTACTTTGTCACTTTCATATATTACTAGTGGGAGTTTTTCATTATAGAACTTGGCTTGTATATTATAATGATGGGCTTCCTCAAATGCCCGAGGTCTTCATGAGCAAGCAAGTTGGATGCGTACCCACTTAGTTGTCCTTTTGAGCTTTCATACACTTATAGCTCTAGTGCATCCGTTGTATGGTAATCCCTACTCCTTGTATTGATATCAATTGATGGGCATCTCTATAGCCCGCTGATTAGCCACGTCAATGTGAGACTTTCTTATTTTTTTTGTCTTCTCCACACAACCTCCAACATCATACTCTATTCCACCCATACTTCTATATCCATGGCTCACACTCATGTATTGCATGAGAATTAAAAAGCTGAAGCGCGATAAAAACTATGAACCAATTGCCTGGCTTGTCATCAGGGTTGTGCATGACAAATACTTTGTGTTAAGAAGATGGAGCATGACAAGACTATATGATTTTGTAGGGGTAACTTTCTTTAGCCATGATATTTTGAAAAAACATAATTGCTTTTTAGTATGCTTGAAGTATTATTGTCTTGATGTCAATATTAAACTTTTGTTTTGAATCTTATTGATCTGAATGTTCATACCACACGAAGAAAGATTACATGATAAACATGTTAGGTAGCATTCCACATCAAAAATTCTGTTTTTATCATTTACCTACTCGAGGACGAGCAAGAATTAAGCTTGGGGATGCTTGATATGTCTCCAATGTATCTATAATTTTTTATTGTTCCATGCTATTATATTATCAATCTTGGACGTTTCATATGCATTATTATGCTATTTTATATCATTTTTTGGGACTAACTTATTAACCTAGTGCCCAGTTCTAGTTGCTATTTTTTTCCTTGTTTTTGTCTTTACAGAAAATCAATACCGAATGGAGTCCAAATGTAACGAAACTTTTTGACAATTTTCTTGGATCACAAGACACCCTAGAAGCTTTGGGAGGAGGCCAGAAGGGCCACGAGGCGGTGACAAGCTCAAGGGGCACGCCCAAGGGGGGCGCCCCCCAAGCTTGTGGACCCCGTGGTTCCTCTAACACTAATTCTTCTTCTATAAATACCCAAATATTCCCCGAAGACCTGGGGGCATACAAAAAATACTTTTCCACCGCCTCAAGTTTCTCTCTTCGTGAGATCCCATCTGGGACATTTTCTGGTACTCTGCCGGAGGGGGATTCGATCACGGAAGGCTTCTACATCAACCTTGCTGCCCCACCGATGATGTGTGAGTAGTTTACCACAGACCTACGGGTCCATAGCTAGTAGCTAAATGGCTTCTTCTCTCTTTTTGATCTTCAATACAATGTTCTCCTTGATGTTCTTGGAGATCTATTCGATGTAATCTTCTTTTGTGGTGCGTTTGTTGAGATCCGATGAATTGTGGGTTTATGATCAGATTATCTATGAATATTATTTGAGTCTTCTCTGAACTCTTTTGTGCATGATTTGTATAGCTTAGTATTTCTCTCCAATCTATTGATTTGGTTTGGACAACTAGATTGATTTTCCTTGCAATGGGAGAGGTGGCTTGTAATGGGTTCAATCTTGCGGTGCTCAATCCCAGTGACAGAAAGGGGCATGACACGTATTTGTATTGTTGCCATTAAGGATAAAAAGATGGGGTTTGTTCATATTGATTGGATCTATCCTTCTACATCATGTCATCTTGCTTAAGGCGCCACTCTGTTCTTGTTAACTTAATACACTAGATGCATGCTGGATAGCGGTCGATGTGTGGAGTAATAGTAGTAGATGCAGGCAGGAGTCGGTCTACTTATCTCGGACGTGATGCCTATATACATGATCGTTGCCTTAGATATCGTCAGAACTATGTGCTTTTCTATAAATTGCTCAACAGTAATTTGTTTACCCACCATATGCTTTCTTTCAAGAGAGAAGCCTCTAGTGAAAACAATGGCCCCCGGGTCTATCTTCTATCATATTATTTTTGGATATACAAAATCAAAAACACAAAAATACATTTTGCAATTTATTTACTTTTATTTTATTTCGCACTTTTACTTATCTTTTATATCCATTACTATCAGATCTCATCGTTGCAAGTAACCGTGAAGGGATTGACAACCCCTTTATCGCGTTGGGTGCAAGTATTTGTTTGTTTGTGTAGGTGCAATTATTGGAGACTGGTGTGTTCCTCCTATTGGATTGATACCTTGGTTCTCAACTAAGGGAAATACTTATCTCTACTTTGATGCATCGCCCTTTCCTCTTCAAGGGAAAAACCAACGCAAGCTCAAGAAGTAGCAAGTGTCATGCAATAGATCGGTTTTGTCGGAATGTCGTTGGTCCACCCGAATGGGAGCATGAGGCCATGAGTTCGGTGGTGTGGGTGTATTAACCTCTGCAGAGTGTATAAACCATCAATAGCCGCATCCTCGGTCATGGACGTAGTTCGTAGTAGGTCACACTATGGGTCAATAGTAATAATAATCTGGAAAATAAACTACCCCAGTTGCATAAGGAAAGAAGTTGGTTGATCTTTATGTGGTCATGAGATGATCACGATGGTATTGTTGACGATGGTTGATTATGAGGTGATCTTGTGATGATCGCGACGATAAGGAAGATTGATATCTATGGTGGTTACGAGCTAATCTCCGAGAAGAGTAAGTTGGTCTATGAGACCTTAAGTTGACCCCCTCTCATGCTAATACTAGAATCACTATGTTCATATCATGAGTAACATGTACATGCCATGATCACCTCATATTGTTCTAGATGTATCATGATCACCATTGACAATTAACCTGTAAATGCCATGTTGTTGTTTGTCTTGATTGCTTTGGCTGTTGTGAGCTTGTGAGTACATTCAAAGTACTCACTATTGGGAAACGTAGTAATTTCAAAAAAATCCTACGCACACGCAAGATCATGTTGATGCATGGCAACGAGAGGGGAGAGTGTCGTCCACATACCCTCGTAGACCGTTAAGCGGAAGCGTTATGACAATGCGGTTGATGTAGTCGTACGTCTTCACGATCGACCGGTCCTCAATATCAAACGTACGGCACCTCCACGTTCAGCACACGTTCAGCTCAGTGACGTCCCGCGAACTAACGATCCAGTAGAGCTTGAGGGAGAGTTTCGTCAGCACGACGGCATGGTGACGATGTTGATGAAGCTACCGACGTAGGGCTTCGCCTAAGCACCGCTACGATATGACCGAGGTGGATTATGGTGGAGGGGGGCACCGCACACGGCTAAAAGATCAATGATCAATTGTTGTGTCTCCAAGGGGTGCCCCCCTCCCCGTATATAAAGGAGTGGAGGAGGGGGAGGGCCGGCCCTCTCTATGGCGCGCCCTAGGGGAGTCCTACTCCCACCGGGAGTAGGATTCCCCCTTTCCTAGTAGAACTAGGAGCCCTTCCAAGTAGTAGGAGTAGGAGAGAAGGAAAGGGAAAAGAGAAGAGAAGGAAGGAGGGGGCGGCGCCCCTCCCCCTAGACCAATTCGGACTAAGCCTTGGGGGTGCATAGCCTCCCCTCTCTCTTTCCCCTAAAGCCCAATAAGGCCCATATACTCCCCGGCGAATTCCCATAACTCTCCGGTACTCTGAAAAATACCCGAATCACTATGAACCTTTCCGAAGTCCGAATATAGTTGTCCAATATATCGATCTTTACGTCTCGACCATTTCGAGACTCCTCGTCATGTCCCCGATCTCATACGGGACTTCGAACTACCTTCGGTACATCAAAACACATAAACTCATATTACCGATTGTCACCAAACGTTAAGCGTGCAAACCCTACGGGTTCGAGAACTATGTAGACATGACCGAGACTCGTCTCCGGTCAATAACCAATAGCGGAACGTGGATGCTCATATTGGCTCCTACATATTCTACGAAGATCTTTATTGATCAAACCGCATAACAACATACGTTGTTCTCTTTGTCATCGGTATGTTACTTGCCCGAGATTCGATCGTCGGTATCTCAATACCTAGTTCAATCTTGTTACCGGGAAGTCTCTTTACTCGTTCTGTAATGCATCATCCCGCAACTAACTCATTGGTTGCATTGCTTGCAAGGCTTATAGTGATGTGCATTACCGAGAGGGCCCAGAGATACCTCTCCGACTCGGAGTGACAAATCCTAATCTCGATCTATGCCAACCCAACAAGTACCTTCGGAGACACCCGTATAGCACCTTTATAATCACCCAGTTACGTTGTGACGTTTGGTAGCACACAAAGTGTTCCTCCGGTATTCGGGAGTTGTATAATCTCATAGTCAGAGGAACATGTATAAGTCATGAAGAAAGCAATAGCAATATACTAAATGACCAAATGCTAAGCTAACAGAATGGGTCAAGTCAATCACATCATTCTCTAATGATGTGATCCCGTTAATCAAATGACAACTCATGTCTATGGCTAGGAAACTTAACCATCTTTGATTCAACGAGCTAGTCAAGTAGAGGCATACTAATGACACTGTATTTGTCTATGTATTCACACATGTACTAAGTTTCCAGTTAATACAATTCTAGCATGAATAATAAACATTTATCATGAAATAAGGAAATATAAATAACAACTTTATTATTGCCTCTAGGGCATATTTCCTTCAGTCTCCCACTTGCACTAGAGTCAATAATCTAGTTCACATCGCCATGTGATTTAACACCCATTGTTCACATCGCCATGTGACCAACACTCAAAGGGTTTACTAGAGTCAGTAATCTAGTTCACATCGCCATCTGATTAACACCCAAAGAGTACTAAGGTATGATCATATTTTGCTTGTGAGAGAAGTTTACTCAACGGGTCTGCCAAATTCAGATCCGTATGTATTTTGCAAATTTCCATGTCTACAATGCTCTGCACGGGGCTACTTTAGCTAATTGCTCCCACTATCCTACTTTAGCTAATTGCTCCCACTATCAATATGTATCCAGATTGAGACTTAGAGTCATCTGGATCAGTGTCAAAACTTGCATCGACGTAACCCTTTACGACGAACCTTTTGTTACCTCCATAATCGAGAAACATATCCTTATTCCACTAAGGATAATTTTGACCGTTGTTCAGTGATCTACCCTTAGATCACTATTGTACTCCCTTGCCAAACTCAGTACAGGGTATACAATAGATATGGTACACAGCATGGCATACTTTATAGAACCTATGGTTGAGGCATAGGGAATGACTTTCTTTCTCTTTCTATCTTCTGCCGTGGTCGGGCTTTGAGTCTTACTCAATTTCACACCTTGTAACACAGGAAAGAACTCTTTCTTTGACTGTTCCATTTTGAACTACTTCAAAATCTTGTCAAGGTATGTACTCATTGAAAAAACTTATCAAGCGTCTTGATCTATCTCTATAGATCTTGATGCTCAATATGTAAGCAACTTCACCGAGGTCTTTATTTGAAAAAACTCCTTTCAAATACTCCTTTATGCTTTCCATAAAATTCTACATTATTTCCGATCAACAATATGTCATTCACATATATTTATCAGAAATGATGTAGTGCTCCCACTCACTTTCTTGTAAATACAGGCTTCACCGCAAGTCTGTATAAAACTATATGCTTTGATCAACTCATCAAAGCGTATATTCCAACTCCGAGATGTTTGCACCTGTAACACCCCGAGAATCATGCTACAGTAACTCTCTGTGATTAAGCTAATCATGTTGCTAAACAGGGCTTGATCACCTTGGAATCACATTTCTTTTCAAACTCCTAATTCAAACTTCAATTAAATTTAAAGTGAAAAATAAAAGTTTTCAAAAATTTAAACAAAAATGTTCGGGCCATGCCAAATATTACAAGGGTAATTATACTAAAGAAAACATATTTTTATAAAATGCCTAAATAAATTAAATTGAAATAAAACAGAAAAGAAAATAAATAAATAAATAAATAAAAAGAAAATACAAAAGAAAACAGAACAAACAAAGAAAAAAAAGAGAAGGAGAAGCCCCCCCCAACTGGGCCGACCCCAGGCCCAGCCGGCCTAGCCCACCTCCCCGGGTCGCCCTCCCCTTCCCTGTTCCCCCGACCGGGGTCGGAACAGGGGCCGGTCCCCGCCGCACCACCTCGTCGGCGGTGGGGGAGGATAAGGCCGCCCCGACGCCTCGGCCTCCGCCCATCCCTCCCACTTGCCCCTCTCGCTCGCCTCTGCGCCTCTCCCTCTCCCCCCCAGATCCACGCCGCTCCCTCCTTCCCCACCGCCCGAGCGCGGTCGCCGACGTGCCGCCGTCGTTTCCGCGGCCACCGAGCCCCGAGTGCCTCTCCGACAAGCCCGACCGCTCCACCTTCTTCATCTACTTCCTCTCCGCCCTCGGGATCGAGCCCGACGCCACCACAGCCTCGGGATCGAGCTCCTCCCCAACCCCGGCCGTCGCCGATCGCCGTCGCCGTACGTCTCCGACGAGCCTCCCCGAGCACGCTGCCGTCCCCCCTACAGCCTCGCCGTGAGCTTCTCCCCCTCCTCCCCTGTCCTTTCGCTCTCGCGCGCCCCCTAGCTGCTTTCCCCACGCGCGCCCGAACGCAGCGCTGCGGAGCTCCTCGCCGGCGGGTCTCCGGTGACCAATTGGTCATGGGCGTATGCCCGTTAGCTTGACCGCATCGTGCAGCACCCGCCTAGCTGGTTAGTTCGGCCGCTCGCGCGCTCTAACGCCGCACCCGCTCCAGCCCGAACTCCGGCGCCGCTTCTGCTCGTCGCCGGCGCCGTTTCCGGCAGCTCCAGCTCCGGCCGGCCTCACCACGCGACGCGGCGGGCTCTCCCCGTTCGAACGCGCCCGCCCGCGCCCGTGTAGGCCCCCTGTAGACGAATCCCGACGAGGCCGAGCGCCCTCCGCCGCGTTTTGGTGCTCGCCGGCGTTCAACCGCCGGCCTGCTGAGCTGGCACACCTGGGGCCACCCCTGGGTCACTGCCAGCGGGCCCCGTAGGCCCCGTTGACTGGGTCAACCCAGTCAACGTGCTGACTGGGCAGGCCCCAGCCACTGACGTGCGGGCCCCACCACTTAAATAACTAATTAAAATTATTTTATAATTAAAAGTAATTAGTTTAGCTAATTAGTCACTGACATGTGGGACCCAGCTGCTAATTAACCACGTTTAATTAAAATAACCCACTGTTAGCCCTCTCTCTATGACATGTAGGACCCACTGGTCAGTTTGACCTGGTCAGCGAGTCTGTTGACTGCTGACGTCATCAGCACGTCATGCTGACATCATTTTATCTTTTCTGTTAATTTAAATAATTCTAGAAATTAATAAAATCTTTAGAAAATCATATCTTTTAATCCGTAACTCGGATTAAAATATTTTCAACATGAAAGTTGCTCAGAACGACGAGACGAATCCGAATGCGCAATCCGTTCGTCCACCACACCTCCCTAACCTATCGAACTAGCAACTTTCCCCCTCCGGTCCGTCTGTCCGAAAACGCAAAACATCGGGAATACCTTCCCGGATGTTCCCCCCCTTCGCCGGTACCACCTACTGTCACGTTAGGACACACCTCGCACTGCTCATTGTCATGTCACGCATCGTCATGTTTATGTTTGCATTGTATTTACTGTTTCTTCCCCCCTCTTCTCTCCGGTAGACTACGAGACCGACACTGCTGTTGCCCAGTTCGACTACGGAGTTGACGACCCCTCCTATTTGCCAGAGCAACCAGGCAAGCCCCCCCCCTGATCACCAGATATCGCCTATTCTTCTCTATACTGCTTGCATTAGAGTAGTGTAGCATGTTACTGCTTTCCGATATCCTATCCTGATGCATAGCCTATCCTTGCTACTACTGTTGTTACCTTTACCTGCAATCCTACATGCTTAGTATAGGATGCTAGTTTTCCATCAGTGGCCCTACATTCTTGTCCGTCTGCTGTGCTATACTATCGGGCCGTGATCACCTGGGCGGTGATCATGGGTATATACTTATATACTATATACATGACACATGTGATGACTAAAGTCGGGTCGGCTCGTAGGAGTACCCGCAAGTGGATCTTTGTGGCGGAGCGACAGGGCAGGTTGAGACCACCTAGGAGAGAGGTGGGCCTGGCCCTGGTCGGCGTTCGCAGATACATAACACGCTTAACGAGTTCTTGGTATTTGATCTGAGTCTGGCCATTTGGTCTATACGCACTAACCATCTACGCGGGAGTAGTTATGGGTATCCCGGCGTCGTGGTATTAGCCGAAGCCTTCGTGACGTCAGCGACTGAGTGGCGCGCGCCGGATTGGACTGGTAGGTCTGCTTCCAGCCGCGTACGCAACATGCAGGTGTGCATAGGGCGATGGGCCCAGACCCCTGCGCGCATAGGGTTAGACCGGCGTGCTGACCTCTCTGTTGTGCTTAGGTGGGGCTGCGACGCGTTGATCTTACGAGGCCGGGCATGACCCAGAAAAGTGTGTCCGGCCAAATGGGATCGAGCGTGTTGGGTTATGTGGTGCACCCCTGCAGGGAAGTTTATCTATTCGAATAGCCGTGTCCCTCGGTAAAAGGACGACCCGGAGTTGTACCTTGACCTTATGACAACTAGAACTGGATACTGAATAAAATACACCCTTCCAAGTACCAGATACAACCCGGTGATCGCTCTCTAACAGGGCGACGAGGAGGGGATCGCCGGGTAGGATTATGCTATGCGATGCTACTTGGAGGACTTCAATCTACTCTCTTCTACATGCTGCAAGATGGAGGCTGCCAGAAGCATAGTCTTCGACAGGACTAGCTATCCCCCTTTTATTCTGGCATTCTGCAGTTCAGTCCACTGATATGCCCCTTTACACATATACCCATGCATATGTAGTGTAGCTCCTTGCTTGCGAGTACTTTGGATGAGTACTCACGGTTGCTTCTCTCCCTCTTTTCCCCCTTTCCTTTCTATCTGGTTGTCACAACCAGATGCTGGAGTCCAGGAGCCAGACGCCACCGTCGACGAAGACACCTACGACACTGGAGGTGCCTACTACTACGTGCAGCCCGCTGACGACGATCAGGAGTAGTTAGGAGGATCCCAGGTAGGAGGCCTGCGCCTCGTTCGATCTGTATCCCAGTTTGTGCTAGCCTTCTTAAGGCAAACTTGTTTAACTTATGTCTGTACTCAGATATTGTTGCTTCCGCTGACTCGTCTGTGATCGAGCACTTGTATTCGAGCCCTCGAGGCCCCTGGCTTGTATTATGATGCTTGTATGACTTATTTATGTTGTAGAGTTGTGTTGTGATATCTTCCCGTGAGTCCCTAATCTTGATCGTACACATTTGCGTGCATGATTAGTGTACGGTCAAATCGGGGGCGTCATAGCACCAGTCCATAGATGGATCGCTGGAGCTTGCACATTTTGTTAGCACCTTTAGGATCGACAAAACCTTCTGGTTGCATCATATACAACTCTTCTTTAAGAAATCCATTAAGGAATGTAGTTTTGACATCCATTTGCCAGATTTCATAAAATGTGGCAATTTGCTAACATGATTCAGACAGACTTAAGCATCGCTATGAGTGAGAAAATCTCATCGTAGTCAACACCTTGAACTTTGTCAAAAACCTTTTTCGACAAGTATAGCTTTGTATATAGTAACACTACTATCAGCGTCCGTCTTCCTCTTGAAGATCCATTTATTTCCTATGGCTTGCCGATCATCGAGCAAGTCAACCAAAGTCCACACTTTGTTCTCATACATGGATCCCATCTCAGATTTCATGGCCTCAAGCCATTTCACGGAATTTGGGCTCATCATCGCTTCCTCATAGTTCGTAGGTTCGTCATGGTCAAGTAACATGACCTCCAGAACAGGATTACCGTACCACTCTGGTGCGGATCTCACTCTGGTTGACCTACGAGGTTCGGTAGTATCTTGATCTGAAGTTACCTGATCATCATCATTAGCTTCCTCACTAATTGGTGTAGGAGTCACAGGAACAGATTTCTGTGATGAACTGCCTTCCAATAAGGGAGCAGGTACAGTTACCTCATCAAGTTCTACTGTCCTCCCACTCACTTCTTTCGAGAGAAACTCCTTCTCTAGAAAGGATCCATTCTTAGCAACGAATGTCTTACCTTCGGATCTGTGATAGAAGGTGTACCCAACATTTTCTTTTGCGTATCCTATGAAGACGCACTTCTCCGATTTGGGTTCGAGCTTATCAGGTTGAAACTTTTTCACATAAGCATCGTATCCCCAAACTTTAAGAAACGACAGCTTAGGTTTCTTGCTAAACCATAGTTCATACAGTGTTGTCTCAACGGATTAGACGGTGCCCTATTTAACGTGAATGCAACTGTCTCTAATGCATAACCCCAAAACGATAGTGGTAAATCGGTAAGAGACATCATAGATTGCACTATATCCAATAAAGTATGGTTATGACGTTCGGACACACCATTATGTTGTGGTGTTCCAGGTGGCATGAGTTTGTGAAACTATTCCATGTTGTTTTAATTGAAGGCCAAACTCGTAACTCAAATATTCGTCTCCGCGATCAAATCACAGAAAAACTTTATTTTGTTGTTACAATGATTCTCCACTTCACTCTGAAATTCTTTGAACTTTTCAACTGTTTTAGTTTCATTAAGTAGATATACCCATATCTGCTCAAATCATCTGTGAAGGTCAGGAAATAACGATACCCGCCGCGAGCCTCAACACTCATTGGACTGCATACATCGGTATGTATTATTTCTAATAAGTCAGTAGCTCGCTCCATTGTTCTGGAGAACGGAGTCTTAGTCATCTTGCCCATGAGGCATGGTTCTCAAGCATCAACAGATTCATAATCAAGTGATTCCAAAAGCCCATCAGCATGGATTTTCTTCATGCGCTTTACACCAATATGACCTAAACGGCAGTGCGACAAATAAGTTGCACTGTCATTATTAAATTTGCATCTTTTGGCTTCAATATTATGAATATGTGTATCACTACGATCGAGATCCAACAAACCATTTTCATTGGGTGTAAGACCATAGAAGGTTTTATTCATGTAAACAGAACAACAATTATTCTCTAACTTAAATGAATAACCGTATTGCAATAAACATGATCAAATCATATTCATGCTCAACGCAAACACCAAATAACACTTATTTAGGTTCAACACTAATCCCGAAAGTATAGGGAGTGTGCGATGATGATCATATCAATCTTGGAACCACTTCCAACACACATCGTCACTTCACCCTTAACTAGTCTTCGTTCATTCTGCAACTCCCGTTTCGAGTTACTAATCTTAGCAACTAACTAGTATCCAATACTAAGGGGTTGCTATAAACACTAGTATAGTACACATCAATAACATGTATATCAAATATACCTTTGTTCACTATGCCATCCTTCTTATCCGTCAAGTATCTAGGGCAGTTCCACTTCTAGTGACCAGTCCCTTTGCAGTAGAAGCACTTAGTCTCAGACTTAGGTGCAGACTTGGGCTTCTTCACTTGAGCAACAACTCGCTTGCCGTTCTTCTTGAAGTTCCCCTTCTTCCCTTTGCCCTTTTCTTGAAACTAGTGGTCTTGTCAACCATCAACACTTGATGTTTTTCTTGATTTCTACCTTCGTCGATTTCAGCACCACGAAGAGCTTGGGAATCGTTTCCGTTATCCCTTGCATATTATAGTTCATCACGAAGTTCTAGTAACTTGGTGATAGTGACTAGAGAACTCGGTCAATCACTATCTTATCTGGAAGATTAACTCCCACTTTATTCAAGTGATTGTAGTACTCAGACATTCTGAGCACATGCTCACTAGCTGAGCAATTCTCCTCCATCTTGTAGGCAAAGTGCTTGTCAAAGGTCTCATACCTTTCGACATGGGCATGAGTCTGAAATACTAATTTCAACTCTTGGAACATCTCATATGCTCCATGGCATTCAAAATGTCTTTGAAGCCCCGATTCTAAGCCGTAAAGCATGGTGCACTAAACTATCAAGTAGTCATCATATCGAGCTTGCCAAACGTTCATAACGTCTGCATTTGCTCCTGCAATCGGTCTGTCACCTAGCGGTGCATCAAGGACATAATTCTTCTGTGCAGCAATGAGGATAATACTCAGATCACGGATCCAATCCGCATCATTGCTACTAACATCTTTCAACTTAGTTTTCTCTAAGAACATATCAAAAATAAAACAGGGGAGCTAAACGCGAGCTATTGATCTACAACATAGATATGCTAATACCACCAGGACTAAGTTCATGATAAATTAAAGTTCAATTAATCATATTACTTAAGAACTCCCACTTAGATAGACATCCCTCTATTCATCTAAGTGATCACGTGATCCAAATTCACTAAACCATGTCCGATCATCACGTGAGATGGAGTAGTTTTCAATGGTGAACATCACTATGTTGATCATATCTACTATATGATTCACGCTCGACCTTTTGGTCTCAGTGTTCCGAGGCCATATCTGCATATGCTAGGCTCGTCAAGTTTAACCCGAGTATTCTGCATGTGTAAAACTGTCTTACACCCGTTGTAGATGAACGTTGAGCTTATCACACCCGATCATCACGTGGTGTCTCGGCACGACAAACTTTGGCAACGGTGCATACTCAGGGAGAACACTTTTACCTTGAAATTTAGTGAGAGATCATCTTATAATGCTACCGTCAATCAAAGCAGAATAAGATGCATAAAGGATAAACATCACATGCAATCAATATAAGTGATATTATATGGCCATCATCATCTTGTGCCTTTGATCTCCATCTCCAAAGCACCGTCATGATCACCATCATCACCGGCGCGACACCTTGATCTCCATCGTAGCATCGTTGTCGTCTCGCCAACTATTGCTTCTACGACTATCGCTACCGCTTAGTGATAAAGTAAATCAATTACAGGGCGATTGCATTGCATACAATAAAGCGACAACCATATGGCTCCTGCCAGTTGCCGATAACTCCGTTACAAAACATGATCATCTCATACAATAAAATTTAGCATCATGTCTTGACCATATCACATCACAACATGCCCTGCAAAAACAAGTTAGAAGTCCTCTACTTTGTTGTTGCAAGTTTTACGTGGCTGCTATGGGCTGAGCAAGAACTGTCGTGGTTTTGTCACGGCAGATGTCCTAAAGAAAGGACTTAGTCGTGGAGCCATCGGGGCGGTTAGCTTAAAGGGGTTAAAGCGGACAAGGAACACAGAGAGTTTATACTGGTTCGGCCCCTTGCGGTGAAGGTAAAAGCCTAATCCAGTTGTTGTGGAATTGCTAGGGTTTCGATGACCAGGGAGCGAATACGCTTTGCCTGAATCTCGAGTTGTTGTCTATTGTCCTTAAACCGCCGCCGGGTCGTCCCCTTATATACACAGGTTGACGCCCGTCGGTTTATAGAATCCCCAGGCCGGCTCATAAACGTGTCCGGCTCGGTCTCTGCTCTTTTATCTTACAACACAAGTTTACATACTAATGTCGGTTTACATCTACGGGCCTTAAACCGACTCTAGGCCCTGGGCCTTCATAAAGCGTCATTGTCTCTGTCTTCATGGGCTTCAGACATAATGAGCCACTATGGGGTTAACCCGGCCTATCCTGGCCGGTTTACACCCAGTGGTAATATCCCCAACATTAGGCCCCAGATTGATTTGAACTGGTTTATGTCAATCCTCAATGCATCGTCAGCTTCACCGAAGTCTTGTAAACCGCCATGACGTCACTTTCCAGGATCATGACAAATCGCCATGACATCATCTGTTATTTTAAGAACTATGCATGACCCACCTTCATTAATGGGCCTCCGACAATCGAGGCAACAGAGCTGTCACTAATCCCATTTTCTAGGCTCCTCAATTCTCGCGCCTGCCTTTTATCCATTCACTTTATAAATAAGGCCGAGGGGTCCCTTTCACTTTTCCCCCTCGTGCCTCTTCGCGTCGTCGTCTTCCTCGCGCCGACCGACCCTCGAGCTCTGCCGCCGCCATCGTCCTTCACCTCTGCTTCGACAAAGGCCGCTACATCAACCTGACTGTATCAGAGAAACGCGGTGATCCTCCGCTGCTTCCTCCTGCACCAGTAAGTTCCTCTTCTCCTCACCCCAGATCCACCATTAGGGTTCGGTGTTCTTCATAGCTTTCCGAATTTCTTGAAGCTGTTCTTCAGTAATACCAACGGCCAGTTAGATCTGATTGTCTTCAGTGCCTTTTGTAGTTTAAACTCATTTCTTCTTGTTAAGGCATCTGCTTGATATCAAAACTCATTTGAACTTATTGAACTTTTTGAGCGCGTGAGATTAGACCAGAATATATTTTGATTATCCAACGCACGGTAGATCTGAAATTCCCATGCCAAACTGTGAAACTTGTTTTTCCTTCACTTATACATCTTTAGGCTTATATCCTCAATACCAGATTAGGCGGTTTAACCTCATAGAAAAAAAGATGATCCGGTAGATACCATTAGTCCCCTGTTGAACCGCCAATGCATTCCTCATTGTACTATCCCCATTGACAGATTCCGGTTTACAAGTAACCAACTCCGGTTTAACAATATGCTTACATCCTTATACCGCTTTATAGTTATCCACCGTAAATCTTAAACCGGCAATAATCATGTTTCAGATCTTCATTGCCATGGCCAAGCAAGTCTATGAATGCAATTGGGCTCCTTCTCGAGTAACCGAAGATCAGTTAAACAACTGTGTTTTAACGGGCGCTTTAGCCAAGAAAGATGTCATCCACTGGAGGGTCCCTAGCCCGGAAAATCCTCCTACACCCAAGGACGGAGAGGTAGTCGTGTTTGCTGATCATCTGGGTCGAGGTTTTAGCCCTCCCAGTTCAAAAAATTTCCGAGATGTACTGGCCAGTTTTCAGCTGCACCCTCAAGACATCGGTCCAAATTCTGTGACCAACATCTGCCACTTCCAAGTATTCTGTGAGGCTTATCTACAAGAGGAACCTACAGTCGAACTGTTTAGGGATTTCTTTCACTTAAACCGTCGCACAGAGTTCACGGATGGACCCAATACGGAATTGGGTGGAATGGCGGTTCAGAAAAGGAAGGAAGTTACTTTCCCTCATCCCAAGCTCCACAGTCACCCCAAAGAGTGGAACCAGACTTGGTTTTACTGCAAAGATACATCTCCAACCGATGAGACCCCCTTGCCGGGCTACCGCCCTCACCGCCTTAGTAATACACATCCTTTTCCTAAGAGGTTAACTGCAAAGGAAAGGGCCAACTATGCCCCACAACTGTCGAAGCTTAGAGCCTTCATGGCGAACGGTTTGACAGGAGTTGACCTTGCCCGTTGTTGGATAAGCTAGAGTATTCTGCCCTTAAGCCGGCGCTCTGGTTTGATGTGTGAGTACACAGGGAGTTTGAAGGATGCTCAACGACACATTGATATTCAGCTTACAGATGCGGAAGTTACTAAGGCTGTAAAGAAGATGCTGAAGGAACCGGAGGCTGTCTGTAGCCAGATCGAACTACTCCCTTTCTGCACTTTCAACGAACCGCCAGTTGTAAGAATCACATAACTCTTTTTTTATCTTAAGTTTCTTCTTGTCAAAATATTCTCTAAAAGTTGGACTATTTTCTGACAGGGTGATGATCCATTCTGGAACAAGAAACCACAAGACAAACCGGCAAAGCCGCAAGACAAACCGGCCAAGCCACTTCGCCCAAAGACCAAGGTTGTTAAGAAACCTGCCAAGAAAAAGACCACTGCATCCTCCAAGCTAAATGCTGATGACGATGTGGGTAACCCGGAATCAGAGGTAGAACTTGACTCTCTTGGTTAATTTTCGTACACCTCATTGACAATGATTATTATCAAGACGACGCTGAAGGCAGTCACGCTGATGATGTAGAGGTAATCATTCTTTCCTCCGATTCAGATCCTCTGCCAACATAAAAAATCCTCGAGCAAACCGGAAAGTAAAATTTTCTCACCCCCTTGCTTACTTGGACCCAAACTTTCTTTTGAAGACGCAGCAGCACGAGGCTCGCCGCACAACCCGGCACAGCGGCCAGGTAGTTACCTCCGCCGGTTTACCGAACACTCAGGTTCGGAAACGCTGATCAGAGGTCTCTTATACCCTTGACACTTCACGTCCCAAAGCGGGTTGTTTCCGCCAGCCTCTTAACCCGTCTGATTCAAATTATCAGGGTACTTCTCACTCATCTTCTGGCGAGTCATCAGCCACACAGTTTCCACCCCTCAAAACAGTTCCTGGGTGAGCTATGCACTTGTCTTTATTTTTGATGTGTTATCTCTACATACTGTACTGATCCTCATGTTTATCTTTTCTCAGCGCCAAGCCGAGACCCAGCAAGAAGGCTCGGTTAAGTAAACCGGCTGATGATAATGCAGCTATTGAACCGGAAAAAACTCCAGATCCAGAAGAAACCGACGCTGACGCCATGCTTAATGACCCACCGCCTCAAGATCATGACTTCCTTGCTGAACAAGTGCAAGTTGACACTACAAGCCATGCAAACCAGCCAACCAGCCCTGTCCGAACTGATGACAAACCGGTCAGTCCAGTTAAGGATACTGACAAACCGCCAACTCCAATAAAAGCTGCTAATGACAAAGATGATGACATTATGATTACTGGCACTGGCCACACCACTCCTGGCAATCCTGTCGCTTTGTCAAAGTATACTGCCAAGGACGAGCTCTCTGCTATCGGCAAAGGAAAATGGAATGCCGATTTATCAAGCTACGCCCATCTCAATGCTCAAGACATTCACTCTGGCTTCTTGAACCGTCTGTATACCAGCCGTGACTATGAAGCTAGTTTGGTAAACTTGATGAAGGAGCGATATGAGGTAACTACTATTTTTCTCTTTTTGTCCAATTGCAGTTTATCAACTCCTAGTAGCCCCCAAGTGACGGTTTATGATACCAATCCAAACCGGGACTTTTGTCATAACTTAGCTTTGCATACTTAGCCTCCAGGGACCGGATTACCTCTTTAAGATGAACCGGTTCTTTAAAATTTTCCATACTGCTCTTTCACCGGTATAGCCCCCAAGGGCCGGTTTAACTTTATAAAGATGAACCGGGACTGTAGAAGGATTCCCATACCAACAGTTTTTGAGCAAACACACATTAGCCCCCAAGTGCCAAGATTAATACTTGTATTGTGCTTGGGACTTGTAGAAATTTCTGATAAAAAGCAAATATGCATTAGCCCCCAAGTATCAAGGGCATAACTTGTTATGTGCTTGGTACTTCAAATATGTAATATCCACTCATTATACATCTGTCTCTTTATAGGCTGAGCTGAGCAAGAAGGAAAGCCAAACCGCTGATCTGCAAGAGAACATCAAGTCCCAGCAAGCCGAAACCTCCGAGGCCAAGGAAGAATTGACCAGTGCTCTAGATGCTATGGAGAAACTGAAAGAGAGCTTCAACAAAGAGCGGGCGGATTGGGAAACAGAAAAATCCGCTTTTCGAAAAAGGGCCGAAGACGCAGAAGCAGCTCTTAAACCGGTGGTGGATGAACTGACTGGCGTAAAGCGACAGATACATGCCATGACCGCGGCTGTGTTCGGTAAGCATCCTTGTTGTATCCTTTCAACATACCTTCCCATGTGTTGCCGGTTTACTGACATTTGTAATGATGCAGGAACTCGCATTAGTCACCTGGGCTCTGATGTACAGAAGAAACTAAAGGCCGCCTACACGCTGATAGAGCAGTTATATACCGGTGCACAACGGATCATCTGTGCCGCTTCACACAACAAGCCTCCCCCCACTTTAATTAAGGAAACCTTATCAAGGTTGTCGATGCTGCCTGCCCGGGTAGAAGAGCTAAAGAGATCTGCTGCAAGGGCGGGTGCTTTGACCGCACTAACCCGGGCAAAAGCATGGGTACCTGACCTTGATCCGGTGGAAGTGGCTAAAGGCTATCCCAGCTTAAAAGAAGACGGGTCAGAATTTGATCAGGAGGATCTCCACGCCATAAACCGGGAAGTACGTCCACTGGCTTGTCAACTGGCTGAAGAAGCTGATCTTTCTTTTTACCAGGCGAGCTATGACACCAATAACAAATGGGTTGTTGCACCGACTCCTGAAGCGCAAAATCTGATCCCTCCAATCCGTAAGCACACTTATGCCCCTGAAATTGAACCGCCAACCCTTATAAGCGATGAAGCTGTGTTCCAAGCTTTAACTGGGATCGACTGGACAACTGTTGACTTCCAGCCGCTGGGTAGAGACGAAGAAGATGAACCGGTGCAAGATGATCCGCAGCCGTCAGGTCAAGCTGATAAGCAATCATAATCCGGGGGCCGGTTTTAGTCTTCCACGTGCTACAATGCTTATTGAGAAACAATTATCCCTTTGGGCACTGAAATGCCTTGTAATAGGCTAGTTAAAACACTTGGTCTGTTATGCCTTCATGCATATTTATCTGCAACTGATGCGTGCTAATCCGCCATGCTTAAGATATGATGTTCATAATCCATAGCTATTTATTCAAGCTGTTCCTGCAGATAAGAAGCTTAAAGCACCCTGGCGGTTTACCACCGGGCGAGTCATGATACCCAAATATATATATGACCAAGGTTTATAACCAAGGTTGTAAAAGACAACCAAATATGGAAATATATGATACATGTGATCTTTAGGCATAGTGTTGGCTGACCAACTTTGTAGTGAGGGTAATAACCCTAATCCGGAGTATAAGTAACTCCTGTTATATGATGCCGGTTTACCAGAAAACCGTTCCGGGCTATGATAAACACCGGTTTATTTCATACTGGTGACTTTGAGTCAAAACCAGACCGGGCTGATAGTCTCCGGATTATAGTTTGATCATTGACTGACAACTTGGAGTTGACAGCCTAACCGGGTTGATGAACACCGGTTTAAAAACAGCACAAATCTTGTCAAAAGAGTAAAAACTTAGCAAAAAGCGAATAAAAACCCTTGTAGTCGAGGCTTTTCACGGGCTGCCAGGCCCCAAATTCGAGGCTTTTCATGGGCTGCCAGGCCACTGAGTTAAACCATTTCACAAAGCCTTTTAAGATGGTCCTCAATCCTTAACCAATCATCGTTTTAACTTGACAAGTTCAGGGTCTTTATTTTAGAGTAACTTGTCAAAGTTCGAAGGGTCATACCAGGTTTACCTGGGCGGAGTGACTTACTTAAATAGGCAGGTTAACCCAGGGTTTAAGGTGTAGACACCAGGCTTCCAAGCCATGGCTTGATAGCCTATTACGAGTGTAGATTCTTTGTTCATTTCGACAGCAAAGAATCCCCAAGTAACATTTTGAGCTGTGCTCAGTGGGTGCCCATGTCGGAGTTGTTGTTTTATAACACTCTCTTTTGCCCCAGATTGATTTGGCTTTGAGCCGATCAAGAGGTGTGACTATGGTTCGGATATGACCAAGCCCCCTAGTGATGTTGTGGCATTGCGCCGATCAAGAGGTGTAGCTATGGTTCGGATACGACCAAGCCCCCAAGTGATATAATATAAAGCTTTGAGAAGCTGAATCAAGGGGTTAACCGGACGTCGCTTTAGAAGCTCCATGTAACCACACATGATGTAAGAAAAACAACAGATACCCCGCTTTAGCTGAGGTTCCGGTTTATTATATTGATCATAGTATATACAATGTCATAATATGTACATAAGCAGAGCCTATGGCTCAAGTATAGTAGGGCCGAAGATGAGCAATATTCCACAGCCGGTTGGTCTCCTCCTTCGATTTACGTGAGTCTTTGCACTCTCGAACATCGATTAGGTAGTATGACCCGTTGTGGAGATTCTTGCTGACCACAAAGGGTCCTTCCCAAGGGGGGGGATAGCTTGTGCATATCCGTCTGATCCTGGATGAGTCGAAGCACCAAATCGCCTTCTTGAAAGGTTCTGGTTCTAACCCAGCGGCTATGATAACGACACAGATCTTGCTGATAAATCGCCGAACGGGCTGCTGCCATGTCACGCTCCTCATCTAACAGGTCAAGAGCTTCCTGTCGTGCCTTCTCGTTGTCAGCTTCAACATATGCCGCTACACGAGGTGAGTCATGACGGATGTCACTAGGAAGAACCGCTTCCGCTCCATAAACCATGAAGAACGGTGTGTACCCTGTTGATCTGTTGGTTGTGGTTTGATGCTCCATAACACAGAAGGTAACTCCTCAACCCAACAACCCGGCGTCCGTTGCAAGGGAACCATAAGCCGGGGTTTGATGCCTCTCAAGATCTCTTGATTGGCCCTCCCCGCTTGACCATTGAACTGGGGGTGAGCCACTGATTATACGTCAAGCCGGATGTGCTCACGTTGACAGAACTCCTTCATGGCACCCTTTGACAGATTGGTACCATTGTCTGTTATAATGCTGTGTGGAAAGCCAAACCGGAAGATCACCTTTTTGATGAATTGAACCACCATAGCTACATCAGACTTACTGACTGGCTCTGCCTCCACCCACTTCGTGAACTTATCAACCGCCACCAAAAGGTGGGTCTTCTTGTCCTTGGATCTCTTGAAGGGCCCAATCATATCCAGCCCCCAAGTTGCAAACGGCCAAGTAATTGGAATCATCCTCAACTCTTGAGCCGGTACATGAGCCCGTCGTGAGAACTTGTGACAGCCATCACACCTTTTGACTAAATCCTCGGCATCAGCATGAGCCGTTAACCAATAGAAACTGTGACGAAACGCCTTGGCCACCAAAGACTTTGAACCGGCGTGGTGACCACAATCTCCTTCGTGGATCTCACGCAAAATTTCACGGCCTTCTTAAGGAGACACACAGCGTTGGAACGCCCCTGTCACACTGCAATGATGTAGCTCTCCATTGATAATAGTCATGGACTTGGACTGCCGGATTATCTTCCTGGCCAAGGTTTCATCCTCTGGTAACTCGCCCCGGTTCAGATACGCCAAATATGGAACCGTCCAATCCGGAATAACATGAAGGGCCGCCACCAACCGAGCTTCCGGATCAGGAATAGCCAAATCCTCTTCACCAGGGAGCTTGACGGACGGGTTATGCAGCACATCCAGGAAGACATTAGGTGGAACCGGTTTACGCTATGAACCCAAACGGCTTAAAGCGTCCGCCGCTTCATTCTTCCGCCGGTCCACATGATCCACCTGATAACCTTTGAAGTGACCTGCAACGATATCCACCTCACGACGATACGCTGCCATGAGTGGATCCTTGGAGTCCCAAGTGCCGGACACTTGTTGAGCCACCAGGTCCGAGTCACCGAAGCACTTAACTCGGCTTAGGTTCATCTCCTTAGCCATCCGAAGACCATGGAGTAAGGCCTCATATTCAGCTGCATTGTTAGTGCAAGGGAACATTAAACGGAGAACCTAACAAAACTTATCACCTCGTGGGGAAGTTAATATGACTCCAGCCCCCGAGCCCTCCAATTGCCTGGACCCATCAAAATGAATAGTCCAATAAGTATGATCCGGCTTCTCTTCTGGCGCTTGTAATTCTGTCCAATCATAGATGAAATCCACAAGTGCCTGAGATTTGATCGCCGTTCGGGGTATGTATTTCAACCCGTGAGGCCCGAGCTCGATGGCCCACTTAGCAATCTGGCCAGTTGCTTCCCTATTCTGGATTATATCCCCCAAAGGAGCAGAGCTGACCACCGTGATGGGATGACCTTGGAAATATTGCTTAAGCTTCCGGCTTGCCATGAAAACTCCA
This sequence comes from Triticum aestivum, assembly GCF_018294505.1. Lineage (NCBI taxonomy): Eukaryota > Viridiplantae > Streptophyta > Magnoliopsida > Poales > Poaceae > Triticum > Triticum aestivum. The sequence continues at coordinate 318,061,373 of NC_057805.1, forward strand.
TACACCAACTTCTGCCAATGCGGGTACCTCTGCTTGGACTCAATAAGTACCTCACTGATATAGTAAACCGGCCGCTGAACCGGATATTCCTTTCCTGCCTCCTTGCGCTCCGCCACAATAGCCACACTAACAGCCCGGGCGTTAGCAGCCACATATAGCAACAATGGTTCTTTGTCAACCGGAGCAGCGAGAATCAGCGGATTAGCCAGCTGCCGCTTTAAGTCCTCAAATGCTTCATTAGCAGCGTCACTCCAGACGAAGTTATCTGTTTTCTTCAGCATCTGATACAAAGGGATGGCCTTCTCGCCAAGGCGACTGATAAACCGGCTCAACGCAGCAATCCGGCCTGCCAGGCGTTGAACATCATTGATACACTTCGGTTTGGCCAAAGAGGTGATGGCTTTGATCTTTTCCGGATTAGCTTCAATTCCCCTGTTAGACACCAAAAAGCCCAACAGCTTGCCTGCCGGTACACCAAAGACGCACTTGGCCGGATTAAGCATCATTTTATAAACCCGCAGGTTATCAAAGGTCTCCTTCAAGTCATCAATCAATGTCTCCTTCTTCCTTGATTTCACCACAATATCATCTACATATGCATGAACATTGCGACCGATTTGATCATGAAGACAATTCTACACACACCGCTGATAGGTCGCCTGGGCACTCTTTAGCCCAAAAGGCATAGACACATAACAGAAGGCTCCAAAAGGAGTTATGAAGGTTGTCTTCTCCTGGTCCTTAACTGCCATTTTGATTTGATGATAACCAGAATATGCATCCAGAAAGCTCAAACGCTCGCAACCCGCCGTAGCATCAATGATTTGATCAATACGAGGGAGGGCAAAAGGATCTGCTGGACAGGCTTTGTTGAAATCTGTGTAGTCCACACACAAACGCCAAGTGTCGTTCTTCTTGAGCACCAGCACCGGATTAGCCAGCCACTCAGGATGAAATACTTCAACGATAAACCCAGCCGCCAAAAGCCTGGCAACTTCTTCTCCAATAGCCTTGCATGTTTCTTCATTGAACCGGCGAAGAAATTGCTTGACCGCTTTAAACTTGGGATCCACATTAAGAGTGTGCTCAGCGAGTTCTCTCGGTACACCTGGCATGTCAGAAGGCTTCCACGCAAAGATGTCCCGATTCTCACGGATGAACTCGATGAGCGCGCTTTCCTATTTCGGATCCAAGTTAGCGCTGATGCTAAACTGCTTGGACGAATCGCCGGGCACGAAGTCAACAAGCTTAGTCTCATCAGCCGATTTAAACTTTAGGGCCAGATCATGCTCTGTAGTTGGTTTCTTCAATGAAGTCATATCTGCCGGATCAACATTGTCCTTATAGAACTTCAATTCCTCAGTTGCACAAACCGACTCAGCGTATGCCGCATCGCCCTCTTCACATTCCAAAGCGATCTTGCGACTCCCGTGCACTATGATAGTCCCCTTATGACCCGGCATCTTGAGCTGCAGATAGACATAACATGGACTTGCCATAAACTTAGCATAAGCCGGTCGTCCAAACAGGGCATGATATGGGCTCTTGATTTTCACCACCTCAAAGGTCAACTTCTCTGATCTCGAATCATGCTCGTCGCCAAAAGCAACCTCCAGAGCTATCTTACCAACGGGATATGCCGATTTACCAGGTACGACACCATGAAAGACCGTGTTGCACGGTTTAAGATTTTTATCTGTTAATCCCATGCGACGGAAGGTTTCATAATAAAGGATATTGGTACTACTCCCCCATCCATGAGTACTTTGGTGAACTTATAACCTCCCACCTGAGGTGCCACCACCAACGCCAGATGAACCGGATTATCAACCCGGGGTGGATGATCCTCTCGACTCCACACAATAGGCTGTTTAGACCAGCGCAAGTATCGGGGAAGCGCCGGTTCAACGGAGTTCACTGCCCTTTTATGAAGCTTCTGATCGCGCTTGTCCAGGCTAGTGGTGAAGACATGATACTGCCCGCTATTCAACTGCTTCGGGTTGCTCTGGTAACCCGATTGCTGCTGCTGTTGTTGCTGATTCCCATGATTATTATAACCACCTTGGTTGCCCTGATTGCTTTGATTACCCTGTCCACTCTGGTTGCCATGAAAGCCTGAACCGGAATTACCTCCACCGTAACCTGGCCCATGAGATCCGGGGCCTGAACCGCCACCCGGTCCATGATCATACCGGAAAACATCAGAGTTTTTGAACTCTTGCATGATGTAACAATCTTTCCAGAGGTGCGTGGACGGGTTCTCCTTCGTCCCGTGCTTTGGGCAAGGCTGGTTCAACAGATAAGACAGGCGGTCCGGATTAGGACTTGGTCCTCCACCGCGCTGGGGCGGTTTACCTTTACGCCGTTGGCCTTTATACTGCGCGTTGGTATTAGCCACAAAGTCCAAGCTATTATCCGCTTTACGCTTACCGTTGTTTCCATGGCCCGCCGGGTTGTGCTGCTGCCCCTTGGTATGTCCGCTCTTCTTTTCCTTCCCTGTCTTGTCATCGTCAGACTCGGGGTCCTTGGTACCATCAGAGTCGGCATATTTCACCAGAGCAGCCATGAGAGTCCCCATATCATTGCAGTGGCGTTTGAGCTGTCCCAACTTCAGCTTCAGAGGTGCAAACCGGCAATTGCCTTCCAACGTTAAACGGCTGTGTCAGCGTTAATGCGGTCCGATGAATGCAAAATCTCCGAAACCCAGCGCACCCAATGGGTTGTTGACTCTCCTTCCTCCTGGACACAGGCAGCTAGGTCCACAATTGACATGGGCAGCTTGCACGTATCCTTGAAGTTCTGGATAAACTGGGCCCTCAGCTCGGCCCATGACCCAATGGAGTTAGCTGGTAACTTTTTCAACCAAGTTCGAGTTGTTCCTTCCAACATCATGGTAAAGTATTTAGCGCACGCCGCATCGTCCACGTCCAGCATCTCCATTGCCATCTCATAGCTTTCCACCCATGACTCGGTGGACAAATCGGCGGTGTAATTCGGTACTTTTTGTGGGCCTTTGAAATCCTTGGGCAGGCGCATGTTGCGCAGCGCTGGGACAAGACACGGTACTCCCAAAGAGCTAGAGGAAACCCCTGGTTCCACCGATGTGGTTGGATGAACCGGAGTAAGTTGGCGGGCCTCATGCTGTGCTGCTAACTCGGCTTCTCGACGAGCTCTAGCGCGATCCACCACCTCCTGAGCATCACCTCCCGCCGGGTTATGGCCTCGGGGCAGATCACGGTTCCGCGCATTGCTTGATACGGCCGGTTCATCCATACACCTGCTGTAGCTCCGGCTTGGGCGGGGAATAGAATGGATCCTCTCGCGGCTATATGAATAAGCCTCCTGCTGAACCAAAGCTGTCTGAAGAAGCTCCCTAACCCGTCGCGTCTCGACTGCCACCGGAGACTCGCCTTCGATCAGGATGGCCGCCAGCCGTGACGCGGCGGCAACAATGTTGTCCATCGGGTTAGAGTAATGACCCGGCGGTGTTGGGACATGCCGGGCGAAACGTGATTCTGGCGAGGCGGATCCACCAAATGTGGCTGAACCGGCGCCCCCATTCCAGGTGCCTCTGCCCGGTTTACCATCGGCGGATTACTGGTCCCCGCTCCTAGGGTGTCAAAGAGGTTCCTGGCCTCATAAACCAGCGGCAAGCGAGATTGGTACCTCCTCTTCAGGACATCATTTGACGCGCTCTGATCCAGCATAAGCCGGTAAGCATGTGCATCCAATGCGGCCCGTTCCGCAGCCATCCTGGTATCCTCAGCTGCCAAGTCGGCTTTGGCCTGGGCGATCTGATCCTTCACCTTCGCGATTTCCGCATTATGTGCATCTTGATCCGCCGGGTTAACCTCCGCCATCAGCGTCGCCAAAGCGTCAAATAAATCAGATAGAACCTGAGCCGGCGGTCGCACAGGGCCTCGTGCCCCGGCCGCTGTCGCTGCTGCTGATCCAGAAATCATCGCTGCTGCGGTCGAAGAGTGGAGTGCTGGTTGTGTACCGGCCATGAAGATTGCAGCCCGGTTTGGCAGATCAAAGGGGTCCGGAATACTGTCGCCATCAGAACAGCCCTCAGTCCGGCCGTCTTGCAACTGATATAACGACTCGGTCTCTCCGGTTGATGACTCGTCGCCGGAATAAACGACGGTTTCACCACCAGATTCCGATCTGTCCTCAGATTCCCCTCCGTGGATGACTCCCACGAAGGCACGCTTCATGACAGGCTTAACCCGGGCAGATCTCGCACGCTGAGCCGTTTCGACGAGGTCGGTGCAGATGTCCGGCTCAGGGCCCGGTTCGCCGATCTTGCCAATGAAGACGTGTATGCCACCAAAGGGGACCCGGTACCCGTACTCGATTGAACCGGCCTAGGGCCCCAGCCTGCATCGTCGATGTAGAGCTTGCCACGACGACTCTTGGTCATCCGGCGCACAACGTAGCCCTTGAGTCCCTCGAAGCTGCCCTCTAAGAACCTGAAACCATCGTGCGATAGCCCCACGGTGGGCGCCAACTGTCGTGGTTTTGTCACGGCAGATGTCCTAAAGAAAGGACTTAGTCGTGGAGCCATCACGCGGGTTAGCTTCAAGGGGTTAAAGTGGACAAGGAACGCATAGAGTTTATACTGGTTCGGCCCCTTGCGGTGAAGGTAAAAGCCTAATCCAGTTGTTGTGGAATTGCTAGGGTTTTGATGACCAGGGAGCGAATACGCTTTGCCTGAATCTCGAGTTGTTGTCTATTGTCCTTAAACCGCCGCCGGGTCGTCCCCTTATATACACAGGTTGACGCCCATAGGTTTACAGAATCCCGAGGCCGGCTCATAAACGTGTCCGACTCAGTCTCTGCTCTTTTATCTTACAACACAAGTTTACATACTAATGTCGGTTTACATCTACGGGCCTTAAACCGACTCTGGGCCCTGGGCCTTCATAAAGCGTCATTGTCTCTGTCTTCATGGGCTTCAGACATAATGAGCCACTATGGGGTTAACCTGGCCTATCCTGGCCGGTTTACACCTAGTGGTAATATCCCCAACAAGAACCATTCTTACCTACGCATCAAAACCACAACGATAGTACGTCAAGTTAGTGTTGTTTTAACCTTCTCAAGGATGGGCGTAGTCACACTCGGTTCAACTAAAGTTGGAGACACTGACACCCGCCAGCCACCTGTGTGCAAAGCACGTCGGTAGAACCAGTCTCGCGTAAGCGTACGTGTAATGTCGGTCCGGGCCGCTTCATCCAACAATATTGCCGAACCAAAGTATGACATGCTGGTAAGCAGTATGACTTGTATCGCCCACAACTCACTTGTGTTCTACTCGTGCATATAACATCTACGCAATAACCTGGCTCGGATGCCACTGTTGGGAAACGTAGTAATTTCAAAAAGATTCCTACGCACACGCAAGATCATGGTGATGCATAGCAATGAGAGGGGAGAATGTCGTCCACGTACCCTCGTAGACCGCTAAGCGGAAGCGTTATGACAACGCGGTTGATGTAGTCGTACATCTTCACGATCGACCGATCCTCAGTACCGAACGTACGGCACCTCCGTGTTCAGCACACGTTCAGCTCGGTGAAGTCCCGCGAACTCACGATCCAGTAGAGCTTGAGGGAGAGTTTTGTCAGCACGACGGCGTGGTGACGATGTTGATGAAGCTACCGACGCAGGGCTTCACCTAAGCACCGCTACGATATAACCGAGGTGGATTATGGTGGAGGGGGCACCACACACGGCTAAAAGATCAATGATCAACTGTTGTGTCTCCAAGGGGTGCCCCCCTCCCTGTATATAAAGGAGTGGAGGAGGGGGAGGGCCGGCCCTCTCTATGGCGCGCCCTAGGGGAGTCCTACTCCCACCGGGAGTAGGATTCCCCCTTTCCTAGTAGAACTAGGAGCCATTCCAAGTAGTAGGAGTAGGAGAGAAGGAAAGGGAAAAGAGAAGAGAAGGAAGGAGGGGGCGCCGCCCCTCCCCCTAGTCCAATTCGGACTAAGCCTTGGGGGGTACGCATCCTCCCCTCTCTCTTTCCCCTAAAGCCCAATAAGGTCCATATACTCCCCGACGAATTCCCGTAACTCTCCGGTACTCCGAAAAATACCCGAATCACTCGGAACCTTTCCAAAGTTTGAATATAGTCGTCCAATATATCGATCTTTACGTCTCGACCATTTCGAGACTCCTCGTCATGTCCCCGATCTCATCCGGGACTCCGAACTACCTTCGGTACATCAAAACACATAAACTCATATTACTGATTGTCACCGGACGTTAAGCGTGCGGACCCTACAGGTTCGAGAACTATGTAGACATGACCGGGACTCGTCTCCGGTCAATAACCAATAGCGGAACCTGGATGCTCATATTGGCTCCTACATATTCTACGAAGATCTTTATCGGTCAAACCGCATAACAACATACGTTGTTCCCTTTGTCATCGGTATGTTACTTACCCGAGATTCGATCGTCGCTATCTCAATACCTAGTTCAATCTCGTTACCGGCAAGTCTCTTTACTCGTTCCGTAATGCATCATCCTGCAACTAACTCATTAGTTGCAGTGCTTGCAAGGCTTATAGTGATGTGCATTACCGAGAGGGCCCAGAGATACCTCTCCGACAATCGGAGTGACAAATCCTAATCTCGATCTATGCCAACCCAACAAGTACCTTCGGAGACACCTGTAGAGCACCTTTATAATCACCCAGTTATGTTGTGACATTTGGTAGCACACAAAGTGTCCCTCCAGTATTCGGGAGTTGTATAATCTCATAGTCATAGGAACATGTATAAGTCATGAAGAAAGCAATAGCAATATACTAAATGATCAAATGCTAAGCTAATGGAATGGGTCAAGTCAATCAAATCATTCTCTAATGATGTGATCCCGTTAATCAAATGACAACTCATGTCTATGGCTAGGAAACTTAACCATCTTTGATTCAACGAGCTAGTAAAGTAGAGGCATACTAGTGACACTCTATTTGTCTATGTATTCACACATGTACTAAGTTTCCGGTTAATACAATTCTAGCATGAATAATAAACATTTATCATGAAATAAGGAAATATAAATAACAACTTTATTACTGCCTCTAGGGCATATTTCCTTCACTCACCTGGCGTGTCATGCCAGATTGCAGGTGATGTCGTGATTGATTGCTTGTCGAGGATCCCGAGTTTGCGTGCAAGGATGTGTCCCAGACAGAGTCCCTATGGAGTGGAGTCCATCACCGTCGTCATTGTTCCGCAGCTAGAAGTTATTCCGCTGCTAGCATAGAGCCATATTAGCAGGCGTAGAGTCGCCGTGCTGATGTAATCCTTTGTAATATTTAGAATCCTTGTACCCATCTTATTTGTAATAAGAGCTGATTTGTTCTATGCCAAGCAATGTCGTATTCCAGAAGACTTGATCTCTAGGCTGGAATATAGGGTGTTCCGGTCTCTGTGAGTCGGGGTGCCACAAGATGCCTTATGCGATGCACAATTACAAGTATGAATTAGATGAGAGAGGGCTATGGTGGTGGAGATGGCTATGGAGGTGAAAATGGGGGCAGCTAGGGTTTGTGGATGAAGATGATGATGAATGGGTTGTGGCTGTGCTCGACGCTCCTCCTCTGCTCTGTTTGTTGACATTTCGACAGGGTCCCCTTAATAAAAGTTGTTCAGGTGGACGAGCTGCCTTGGCTTCCATGCCAAACGATCGCTCATGCGAGTGCCCGCGGTCGCATGGAATACCGTCTTTTGCTCTGGAGTCCTTCTGACGCCTCCTAATGATTTATTTCTTCTCCATTTTCCTTCCTTTCCTTTCTACCACATGATATCTTCCCTTTTAGCCCATTTTCCATGGAAAAAATATTAAAGAGAGGATTTGTGGAATCCTTTGCATTCATTAGTCATTATTGGCAATATCGGAGTGAATATATCTCTTCTAGTGAAATATCTTGATTTAAATAAGGTTGAAATGAGTGTAAAAATATCACTAATCACTAGGATGTGGAGGTAATTTGAGGTGAGAGTAAAAGCCTACCTCTCCTAACCTTTGCAATTGAATGGAGAATTACGGAGAACCCTTAGAAAGGTCGCGTCCATGGGGTAAACCTTAATTATCATGAGTCGTAACCCTCTGGGGGAGACTATGATGGTGGCGTGCGTGGCACGAAGTCTACCTCGGGTTGAACGTGTAGTGTACCCGACTCCGCCCAGCATAATCCTCAACAGTGGCTCAAGTATCCATCCCATACTATGCCTATGCATAGGTGCGTGATACGTCGCCAACGTATCTATAATTTTTAATTGTTCCATGCTATTATATTATCCATCTTGGATGTTTTATATGCATTATTATGCTATTTTATATCATTTTTTGGGACTAACCGATTAACCTAGTGTGAAGTGCCAATTGTTGTTTTTTCCTTGTTTTTGTCTTCACAGAAAATCAATACCAAATGGGGTCCAAACGGAATGAAACTTTTTGACAATTTTTCTTGGACCACAAGACACCCACGAACCTTCGGGAGGAGGTCAGGGGGGCCACAGATTGGCGACAAGCTCACATGGCATGCCCCAGGTGGGCGCCCTCCAAGCTTGTGGGCCCCGAGGCTCCTGTAACCTTAATTCTTCTTCTATAAACACCCAAATATTCCCCGTAGACCATAGGACACGCCAAAATACTTTTCCGCCGCCGCAAGTTTCTGTCCTCGTGAGATCCCATCTGGAGACCTGTGCCAGTACTCCGCCGGAGGGGGATTTGATCATGGAGGGCCTCTACATCAACCTTGCTACCCTTCCGATGATGTGTGAGTAGTTTACCACAGACCTAGGGGTCCATAGCTAGTAGCTCGATGGCTTCATCTCTCTCTTTGATCTTCAATACAATGTTCTCCTCGATGTTCTTGGAGATATATTTGATGTAATCTTATTTTGCGGTGCATTTGTTGAGATCCGATGAATTGTGTATTTATGATCAGATTATCTATGAATATTATTTGAGTCTTCTCTGTACTCTTTAATGCATGATTAAGATAGATTTGTATTCCTCTCCGATCTATTGATTTGTTTTGGCCAACTAGATTGATTTTTCTTGCCATGATAGAGGTACTTTGTAATGGGTTCAATCTTGCGGTGCTTATTCCCAGTGACAGAAAGGGACATGACACGTATTTGTAGTGTTGCGATTAAGTAAAAAGGTGGGGTTTATTCATATTGATTGGATCTATCCCTCTACATCATGTCATCTTGCTTAAGGTGTTACTCCGTTCTTGTTAACGTAATACACTAGATGCATGCTAGATAGCGGTCGATATGTGGAGTAATTGTAGTAGATGCAGGTAGGAGTTGGTCTACTTGTCACGGACGTGATGCCTATATTCATGATCATTGCCTTAGATATCGTCATACCTATGCGCTTTTCTATCAATTGCTCAACAATAGTTTGTTTATCCACCGTATGCGTTCTTTCAAGAGAGAAGCCTCTAGTGAAAACTATGGCCCCCGGGTCTATCTTTTATCATATTATTTTCAGATCTACAAAACCAAAAACCCAAAAATACCTTGCTGTAATTTATTTACCTTTACTTTAGTTTGCACTTCTATTTATCTTTTATACCTATCTCTATCAGATCTCATCCTTGCAAGTAACTGTGAAGGGATTGACAACCCCTTTATCACGTTGGGTGCAAGTATTTGTTTGTTTGTGTAGGTGCGATCATTGGTGACTTGTGTGTTCCTCCTACTGGATTGATACCTTGGTTCTCAATTGAGGGAAATACTTATCTCTATTTTGATGCATCACCCTTTCCTCTTCAAGGGAAAAACCAACGCAAGCTCAGGAAGTAGCAGGAAGAATTTCTGGCGCCGTTATCGGGGAGGATCTACATCAAGCCTACCAACTACCCATCATAAACTCTCATCTCTTGCATTTACATTATTCAACATTTGCCTCTTGTTTTCCTCTCCCCCACTTCTAAAACGTTTTCAGAAAAAACACAAAATATTTTGCCTTTTTGTTTGCCTTCTTTCCATTCGTCTTTTCATTTGCTTTTTGTTTGCTTGTGTGCTAGATTGCTTGTTTTGTCACAATGTCTCAAGAAAATACTAAGTTGTGCTGATTTTTCCAACACTAATAATAATGATTTTACTAGTACTCCGATTGCTCCCGCCACTAGTGCGGAATCTTATGAAAGTAATGCCGCTCTGTTGAAGCTTGTTATGAAAGAACAATTTTCTTGTAGTCCTAATGAGGTTGCTGCATCCCGTCTTAATACTTTCGCTGAATTGTGTGATATGCAAAAAAACATGTGGATAATGATATTGTCAAATTGAAGTTATTTCCGTTCTCACTAAGAGATCGTGCTAAAACTTGGTTTTCATCCTTGCCTACAAATAGTATTGAGTCATGGAATAAGAGTAAGGATGCTTTTATTTCCAAGTACTTTCCTACCGCTAAGATCATCTCTCTTAGGAACGATATAATGAATTGTAAGCAACTTGATCATGAACATGTTGCACAATCATGGGAGCAGATGAAATTAATGATAAGAAATTTCCCTACTCATGGTCATAGTATTGATTCATGGATGATCATACAATTTTTTTATGCTGGATTGAATTTTGCATCTAGAAATCTTTTAGATTCCGCCGCGGGTGGTACTTTTATGGAAATCACATAATGAGAAGCTATTAAACTCTATATACTATTATGGCAAATTACTCTCACTGGCATACCAAAAGATCTTCTACTAGTAAAAAAGTGCATGCTATTGAAGAAATTAATACTTTGAGTGGAAAGATTGATGAGCTTATGAAATTGATTGCTAGCAAGAGTAATCCTATTGATGTGAATTTTGTTGGTAGAAACAATTTTGGTAATAATGCGTATAGAGGTAATTTTAATCCTAGGCCGTTTCCTAGTAATTCCTCTAATAATTATGGTAATTCCTACAACAATTCGTATGGAAATTATAATAAGATACCCTATGATCTTGAGAACAATATTAAAGATTTTATTAACTCCCAAAAGATTTTCAATGCTATGGTAGAAGGAAAATTGCTTAAGATTGATGATTTGGATAGAAAAGTTGATAGAATTTCTCATGAGATTGATTCCTTTAAGATTAGATCTATGCCACCCAAGCTTGATATCAATGAGTCTCTGAAATCTATTCAAGTTTCTATTAATGAAAGTAGGGAGAGAACCGCTAGGATGCGAGCTAAGAAAGAATGGCTAGAAAAAGTATGTTCTTCTAGTTTTCGCGATAATCATGATGAAGATATTAAAGTGATTGGTGTGACTCCTACTGAATCTTTGTTTGCTAATATAAAACTTGATAAAGAAGGGACTGGAGAGGACTAAGTTGAACAAGCGTCATCTAAGTGGAGTGAATTCATTGAGTCTTTCCCTTATGTCATCAAGTACATCAAAGGTAAGGAAAATGTTGTGGCGGATGCACCTTCCCGTATATGCATGCTTGTTACCCAACTAGAATTGAATGTCATTGGTTTGGAGCACATAAAAGACTTGTATGCACATGATCCTACTTTTGCTATCCCATATGCCAAATGTTTGACGCATACATCTTTGGAACGATATTACCTCAAGGATGATTATCTTATGAGAGCTAACAAACTTTGCATCCCTGAGTCTTCTCTTCATTTGTTACTTTTGCAAGAATCTATGGAGGAGGACTAATGGGACACTTCGGACGCGACAAGACAATTGCCACGCTCTCCAAGAACTACTTTTGGCCCAAGATGTTCCGCGACGTCTCACGCTTCACCAACCGATGCTCTACATGTCGCAAAGCTAAGTCTAAAGCTCAATCTCATGGCATTTATATGCCACTTCCTACTCCATATCACCCATGGGAAGATATTAGTATGGACTTTGTGCTTGGTTTGCCTAGAACTAGAAATGGCAAAGATTTTGTGTTTGTTGTTGTGGACCGATTCTCTAAAATGGCACATTTCATACCATGCAACAAGATAGACGATGCTTCACATGTTGCAAAAAAGATTTGTAGGGAAATCTTGCGCCTACATGGAGTGCCAAAGACGATTGTCTCGGACCGCGACGTCAAATTTTTGAGTTACTTTTGGAAGACCTTGTGCGCCAAGCTCGGAATCAAGCTTTTGTTCTCTTCAGCATACCACCCTCAAACCGACGGCCAAATGGAGGTGACGAACCGAACACTCTCCACTCTACTACGCGGGTTGATCAAGAGGAACATCAAGGAGTGGGAGGAGTGCCTACCCATCGCCGAGTACACCTACAACCGCGCAAGACATTCGACTGCCAGCAAGTCCCCCTTCGAGGTCGTCTACAGTTTCAACCCGTTGTCCCCATTGGACATTCTTCCTCTACCACTACAAGAGCGCATCAATATGGACGCAAGTGCACAAGTGAACTATCTCAAGAAGATGCATGAAGATACAAGGCACACCATCGAGCGCCAAGTACAACGACTTGCGACCAGGCTCAACATCAACAAGCAACCCATGATATTCAACATTGGAGATCTTGTGTGGCTACACCTTCGCAAGGACCGCTTCCCCAACAAACGCAAGTCTAAGCTTCTACCTCGAGTCGACAGACCCTTCAAGGTGCTAGCACGCTACAACAACAACAACGCTTACAAGATCGACCTCCCGCGTGACAAGTACAACATGAGCAGCGTCTTCAATGTCAAAGATCTCTCTCCCTACCATGGTGATGAAGAATTCGATCCGAGGTCAGATCCTTCCCAAGGGGGGGGGATGATGCGGAGCATCCCAAGGTCATCCCCATGGACCTATCTACATCTCTCACGACACCACTTGGACCAATGACAAGAGCTCGAGCAAAGGCTATCGAAGATAAGGTGAACACGCTCCTCTCCGAACAACCACTTTCTACATATGAGACATGGCAACTACCTCAAGCGGAGACCCTATGTGTGATCAAGTATTTGGAGGAAGGCCACGGATCAGCTACACCTAACGGACAAGATGGCGAGGACACCAAGTACAAGGAATAAGAAGAAGAGCTGCCATGAAATCTCCAGCCACCGGACGACTGAGACCTGTCAGACGTCTGACGCCTGGAGCATCGGCCAGTCCGCCAAGTCCCAGCCTGGGCATGCTCTAGCGACCGGACGACCGACGTTGATCAGACGTCCGACACCTCCCAGCGCCTGGGCGACCGAGCACCACCGGACGTCTGACACCACCATCACCGAGCCAAAACATCAGAAGTAGGGAAGCCTCCGGACGATCGGTGTCTCGGACGTCCGACCCTGACCGGACGACCGACACATCCTGACCAGAGCCGAGACGTTGGACTTCCGACAAGTACCAAACGTCCGGACCCTCGCGAGCCTTCGGACGACCAATGACTGTCGAACGTCCGACGCTTGTGTGTTGACCGCATGTTGGGCCGAGGCCCATGTACCCCTTCATCCACTTGGTTACTTCTCTATTGGAGTCCACGGCCTCTTCGTAGAAGATCCCCCAAGCAGATTCAAGACCCCTCACGGGAAGACAACCCTCAAGGCCTCCAATCGGATATGAACGAGTTACCTATGTTTCGTCCTTTGTTGACTTTGGATCGTGTATCTCTTTGTGTTTCGAGGATCTCGCACATGTGTAATCGAGTCTTGTTAGTTTGAGTGTTTCCTCTCATGTTTTCCCTCGTGTTTCCCCTCGTGTTCTTCGTAGGATCCCCTCCATTTCGTGAAAGATCGAGCATCTAGGGTTCTACCCTACATCAAAATGTCAATTTGATTACTACATGGATTATCAATAATAGACTAATTACCCTGCTTATTGGGGTTTTCTATTGTAGACGGTTACTCAGACATCACCGTGGGTGATGAACTCAAACAACCCACACGGTTTCTAGAAAGTAGGCGTGTTCGATCAACTAACAATCACACACGGCTTCCGGCAGAGAACTGTTTGCGTTAGGCCACCTTGCACAAATGTTTCCATACAAAAAAATGTGAGTGATATACATAGGAACGGAAATGTTTTTCTGGGATTCACCGTGTGGGATGTACATACGAATGGAAACGATTGGGTTTCGATGCCTCGCCCGATCGCAACGAGCTCATTTTGCCCAAGCCTGTGTGGACGGAGGGCCTATCCCCAACAGTTTCTGGGTCGTGTGGGAAGCACCCCCCCTATTGCACACACTCACTAGGCGACGGTTTAAAACTTCGTTGCGGAAAGGGGGTAAAAACCGTTTGTATATCACGTCCCTGCACCAGTGCTAGTGCTTCACCTATATCTTTTAGAGCACGGCGGTGGTTATGTTTTCAATAAATTGATGAACTCTCATGCTTCACTTATATTATTTTGAGAGTCTTATAAATAGTATGGCAATTTTCTTAGGTTATGAATTTACTCCAAATATGATGGGTATTCAAGAGGGATATAATAAAAACTTTCAAGAAGACCATTGAATATATAAGAAGTTTGATTCCTTGCATTTGTTTTGAGACATAAAGATGGTGATATTAGAGTCATGCTAGTGAGTAATTATTGTTTAGTAAGAATATTTGTGTTAAGGTCTATGATTCTCAAAGGATGTATGATGACCCACAAGTATAGGGGATCAATCGTAGTCCTTTCAATAAGTAAGAGTGTCGAACCCAACAATGAGCAAAAGGAAATGACAAGTGGTTTTCAGCAAGGTAATGTCTGCAAGCGCTGAAATTGTAAGTAGCGAGTAGTTTGACAGCAAGATAATTTGTAATGAGCAAGTAACGATAATAGTAACAAAAGTGCAGCAAGGTAGCCCAATCCTTTTGAGGCAAAGGACAGGTCAAAACAGTCTCTTATGATAAGCAAAATGTTCTTGAGGGTACACGGGAATTTCATCTAGTCACTTTCATCATGTTGGTTTGATTTGTGTTCGCTACTTTGATAATATGATATGTGGGTGGATCGGTGCTTAGGTGCTGTTCTTACTTCAACAAACCTCCTACTTATGATTAACCCCCTCACAAGCATCTGCAACTACGAGAAAAGTATTAAGAATAAATTCTAACCATAGCATTAAACTTTTGCATCCAATCGGTCCATTACGAGATAGCGCATAAACTAGGGTTTAAGCTTCTGTCACTCTCGCAACCCATCATCTAATAACTACTCCACAATGCACTCCCTTAGGCCCAAATATGGTGAAGTGTCATGTAGTCGACGTTCACATGACACCACTCAGGGAATCACAACATACATATCATCAAAATATCGAACATATATCAAGTTCACATGATTACTTGCAACAAGATTTCTCCCGTGACCTCAAGAACAAAAGTAACTACTCACAAATGATAATCATGCTCAACATCAGAAGAGTATTAAATAGCATATTGGATCTGAACATATAATTTTCCACCAAATAAACCATATAGTAATCAACTACCAGATGTAGTCAACACTACTAGTCACCCTCAAGTACCAATCTATAGTTCCGGTACAAAGATTGAACACAAGAGATGAACTAGGATTTGAGAGGAGATGGTGCTCTTGAAGATGTTGATGGAGATTGCCCTCCCCAAGATGGGAGAGTTGTTGGTGATGATGACGACGATGATTTCCCCCTCCGGGGGGGAAGTTCCCCCGACGGAATCGCTCCGCCGGAGGGCAAAAGTGCGCCTGCCCAAGTTCCGCCTCGAGACGGCGGCGCTTCGGCCCTAAAGTCCTCCTCTTATTTTTTTTCTAGGTCAAAATGACTTATATACCAGAAATGGGCACCGGAGGTGGGCTGGGCTGAGCACAACCCACCAGGGCACGCCTGGGGGCCTAGGCACGCCCTGGTGTCTTGTGCTCACCAGGTGGCCCCCCTCCAGTAGTTATTTGTTCTAGTATTTCTTATTTATTCCATAAAAATTCCTCGTGAAGTTTCAGCTCATTTGGAGTTGTGCACGATAGGTAGCCTGACGTAGCTTTTTTAGGTCCAGATTTCCAACTGCCGGAATTCTCCCTCTTTGTGTGTACCTTGCAAATTATGAGAGAAAAGGCATTAGAATTACTCCAAAAAGCATTATCATGCATAAAAACATTATAAATAACAGTAGGTAAACATGATGCAAAATGGAAGTATCAACTCCCCCAAGCTTAGACCTCGCTTGTCCTCAAGCAAAAACCGAAATCGAAAAACATGTCCACATGCTTAGAGAGAGAGAGTTGTCGATTAAAACAAAATAAGGACATAGAAGCATCATGTGAATTATTATAACAGCAACAAACTTCAACATGAAACTTTTATCATAGAACTTTTATCATAGACTTCTCATGAATAAGTAGCAATTCATCACAACATCAAAGTATAAAGCATAAACTCTGTTGGAAACCAACAAACTATGTTCTCAGTCAACTTTGCAACTACAATTCATCATCTTTTCGGGAAGGGTCACGTATCGGAGCCTTTAGGTAAGTCCCCATACTCAACCATCATATAGTCTTCTATGATTGCTAACACTCACCACATACACATGAGCAAAATGTTTCAACCAGACACATGGAAAGATAGGGGCTTATAGTTCCGCCTCCCAACGTATTCACCTCAAGGGTGATGTCAACAATGATAACTCATGCTACCCATATCCAACTGGATATATGTGCCTAGATCTTTCCTCACCACATGATGCTTGCCAAAAGAGAAAAAAAAAGGAATAGAAAGAAAAACTTTGACACTTGCATCAAAGTAAATACATAAAAGTAAAAGATAGGTCCTTCGCAGAGGGAAGCAGAGGTTGCCATGCGCTTTTGGTTTGTATGCTCAATCCCTTAGTGCAAAAGAACGTCACGTTATATTGCCCCTTGTGATAGCGACCTTTATTATGCAGTCTGTCGCTTTTATTCTTCACCATCACAAGTTCATAAAACGCTCAATTTTCTCTTACTCTAAATGATCTAACACTTTTAGAAGCAATTTTTATTGCCATATTGCACCGATGAAAACTTACTTGAAGGATCTTACTCAATCCTTAGGTAGGTATGGCGGACTCTTGAAAATAAGATTTGGGTTTAAGGGTTTTTGGATGCACAAGTAGTATCTCTACTTAGTGCAGAATTTTTGGCTAGCAAAGATGGGGGACAAGCACCACATGTTGAAGGATATATGATAATATAACTTCTATGTGAATATGAACAAACATAAATCATTAAGTTGTCTTCCTTGTCCCTCAACAATTTTGGCATATAATATTTTGATGGGGCCTCACAATCACAAAAGATTTCTAGGATAGTGTATTTGCATGTGAATCTTCTCTTCCCTTATTAATTCTTTCATGAATTGCATCATTGACCAATGCTATGTTTGTCAATCTCCAATAAAATTTTCTACTTATACTTTTCCTTATGTGGTGTCATTACTTACCATAAAATTAGCATATGATCTTTTTCATTTATTTCCTTTCTTTTTATTGAACATGAAAGTAAAGAAAGCAAAACTCAAACTAAACTTTATTATATATCTCACACACGATTACAAAGATAGATCACTAAGCAAACTCTCAAAAAGAAAGGATCGAACTAAACTTTTATTCATCTAAAGCGAAAGATAACTATGGATCGAACTAAGATAAGTAAAGCCAAAAGATAGTGGGGGTGATATGATATCGGGGCACCTCCCCCAAGCTTGGCGAAAGCCAAGGGGAGTGCCCATACCCGATACTCAATTTCCTTTTGGTGATGAAGAAGGAGGTGGTGGTGATGAAGTGGAGGGTTTGACCTTCTTTTCCTCCAACTTACACCGGAGGATAGAGTTATCTATCCTCAACTCATCATTCTCCATCTCGAGCTTTATTATCCTCCTGCATAACACCTCGATGCTTTCGTTCTTGAAACGAGGAGGGACTGGTTCATCTTCATCTTCCTCAACGGTGTACCACATATAGGGATAGGTATCCTTGAATATATTCTTATCCAGAGGCCGATAAGTAACCGGACAATCCTCCTCAGAACTTTGAGACGACATATTTTCAGATCTAGCAGAAACAGCAAGGAAAAGAAGACAGGAGATTTCTTCGCGATACTGTGGTCAATAGGTTCGGGGGGTATATAAAGATTTTCTTATCTTGGGAAACAACAAAACGGAAGAAAAACAGAGTCCGGAAGGTACCCGAGGTGGGCACAACCCACCTGGGAACGCCTGGCAAGCCAGGCGCGCCCTGGTGTCTTGTGCCCACTAGGGTGACCTTCCTGGTTGTTTCTTATTTTCCTAATTTTTGTTATATTCCGAAACTGTCAAAAAATATTTTTCGGATTTTTCGGAGTCCGTTTACTTACCGTATCACGTACCTCCTCTTTTTAACGATTCTGGAGTGTTCCAGAAGGTTTATTTTATATGTTCCTCCGGTGTCATAGTTTGGATAATATTGCTTTCAACATTGATGGGTGTACCTGAGATATAATGTTTTCTTCGTTGCCCATTAACAACCTTCGGGTTAGTACCTTCGGCATTATTTATTTTGATAGCTCCAGATTGATAAACCTCCTTGATAACATAGGGTCCTTCCCATTTGGAGAGGAGTTTTCCTGCAAAGAATCTGAAATGAGAGTTGTACAAAAGAACATATTCTCCAACTTTGAACTCACGCTTTTGGATTCTTTTATCATGCCATCTTTTAACGTTTTCTTTAAACAACTTGGCATTTTCATAAGCTTGGGTTCTCCATTCATCTAATGAGCTAAGATCAAATAACCTCTTTTCACCGGCAAGTTTGAAATCATAGTTGAGTTCTTTAATTGCCCAATAAGCTTTATGTTCTAATTCAAGAGGCAAATGACAAGCTTTTCCATAAACCATTTTATAAGGAGACATGCCCATAGGATTTTTATATGTTGTTCTATAAGCCCAAAGTGCATCATCTAATTTCTTAGACCGATTCTTCCGAGACCTATTGATAGTCTTTTGCAAAATTAATTTTATTTCTCTATTGCTAAGTTCAACTTGACCGCTAGACTGAGGATGATAGGGTGATGCAATTCTATGGTTAACATCATACTTGGCAAGCATTTTACGGAAAGCACCATGAATAAAGTGTGAACCACCATCAGTCATTAAATATCTAGGGACTCCAAACCTTGGGAAAATAAATTGTTAAGCATTTTAATAGAGGTGTTGTTATCAGCACTACTAGTTGGAATAGCTTCTACCCACTTAGTAACATAATCAACAGCAACCAAAATATGAGTATACCCATTAGAGGAAGGAAAAGGTCCCATGTAATCAAATCCCCAAACATCAAATGGTTCAAGAGCAAGTGAATAATTCATAGGCATTTCTTGACCCTTACTGATATTACCTATTCTTTGACATTCATCACAAGATGATACAAACTTACGAGCATCCTTGAAGAGAGTAGGCCAATAAAATCCAGTTTGCAATACCTTGTGAGCAGTTGTGTCTCCCGCATGATGCCCTCCATAAGCTTCAGAGTGATATTTCCGTAGGATTTGTCCCTGTTCATGCTCAGGTACACAACGTCGAATAATACCATCTACTCCTTCTTTATAAAGATGTGGGTCATCCCAAAAGTAGTGTCTTAAATCATAGAAGATTTTTTTCTTTTGTTGTTATGTGAAGCTAGGTGGTATGTATTTAGCAACAATATAATTAGCATAGTCAGCATACCAAGGTGTACTATGAGAAACATTTATTGCAGCTAATTGCTAATCAGGAAAAACATCATTAATAGGCTGTGGGTCATCAAGATTATTTTCAAGCCTAGACAAGTTATCAGCTACGGGGTTCCCCACTCCTTTTCTATCAATGGTATGCAAATCAAATTCTTGTAGCAAGAGAACCCACCTAATGAGTCTAGGTTTACCATATTTCTTTTCCATGAGATATTTAATAGCAGCATGATCCGTGTGAACAATAACTTTGGAATCAACAATGTAAGATCTTAATTTATCACAAGCAAACACCACTGCTAAGAATTCTTTTTTAGTAGTAGCATAATTTCGTTGAGCACCGTTTAGAGTTTTACAAGCATAATGAATAACATTTAGTTTCTTATCAACTCTTTGTCCTAGAACAGCACCAACATCATAATCACTAGCATGACACATAATTTCAAAAGGCAAGTTCCAATCAGGTGGTTGAACAATAGGTGCAGAAATTAAGGCTTTCTTGAGAGTTTCAAAGGCTTCTAAATAATCATCATAATAAACAAATGGCATATCCTTTTGCAAGAGATTTGTAAGAGGCCCAGAAATTTTAGAGAAGTCTTTAATAAACCTCCTATAGAAACCAGCATGACCGAGGAAACTACAGATACCTTTGATATCTTTAGGACATGGCATTTTTTCAATTGCATCAACCTTAGCTTTGTCCACCTCAATACCTTTTTCAGAAATTTTATGGCCCAAAACAATACCTTCATTAACCATAAAGTGACACTTCTCCCAATGCAAGACAAGATTTGTTTGCTCGCATCTCTGCAAAACTCGATCAAGATTGCTTAAACAATCATCAAAAGACTTCCCATAAACAGAAAAGTCATCCATGAAAACCTCAACAATCTTTTCACAAAAGTCAGAGAATATAGCAGTCATACATCTTTGAAAGGTAGCAGGTGCATTGCATAAACCAAAAGGCATATGTCTATAAGCATAAGTTCCAAAAGGGCAAGTAAAATTGGTTTTTTCTTGATCAGGTTGAGAAACAGGTATTTGTGAAAACCCAGAATATCCATCAACGAAGCACAAATGTGTGTACTTAGATAATCTTTCTAGTATTTGATCAAAAAAGACAGAGAGTAATGATCTTTTCTAGTTGCTTTATTTAGTTTTCTAAAATCAATTACCATTCTATATCCTGTAACAATTCTCTGTGGAATTAGTTCATTCTTATCATTAGGAACAACAGTAATACCTCCTTTCTTAGGGACACAATGAACAGGACTTACCCATCTACTATCAGCTACAGGATAGATTATACCTGCTTCCAGAAGTTTTAATATTTTTGCTCTTACCACTTCTTTCATCTTCAGATTTAACCGACGTTGGTGATCAACAACGGGTTTAGCATCAGGTTCCATATTAATCTTGTGCTGACATAGAGTGGGACTAATGCCCTTAAGATCATCAAGAGTATATCCAATAGCAGCTCGGTGCTTCCTTAGAACTTTGAATAATCTTTCTTCTTCATGTTCTGAAAAGTTAGCACTAATAATAACAGGATATATCTTCTTCTCATCAAGATAAGCATATTTCAAAGTGTTTGGCAATTGTTTTCATTCAAACATAGGATCACCTTTAGGTGGAGGAGGACCTCCTAGAGTTTCAATAGGCAAATTGTGTTTAAGCAGAGGACGTTGTTCAAAGAAAATCTTAACTATTTCATTTCTTTCATGCATATGCATATCATTTTCATGGTCTAGCAGATATTGTTCTAAAGGATCAGTAGGAGGCACAACAATAGAAGCAAGACCAATAATTGCATCCTTACTGATGGTGTCCTGGACTAGGGGGTACTCACCACGTTGTCTCCCGATCAGTTGGATTTGGCTGAGGACCCCCATGGTCGTTTGCTCATGGGCCAGTTCGGACAGCCGATGTATACACAAGGAAGATTCCACAAGACTTGGTGATCAAGACAAGGACTCCTCTCCACCGGCGTATTCGACTACGACTCTTGTTATCCTATGCCTCCGATATGTTATATAAGCCGAGGCTAGGCTAGTCGATAGATGATTATGACATTACTCATCATACCCTCTGGTCTTAGACCACAACATATGATCTTGAGGTAGATCAACTCTTGTAACCCCATATTCATCAAGATCAATCAAGCAGGAAGTAGGGTATTACCTCGATAGAGAGGGCCCGAACCTGGGTAAAACATCGTGTCCCTGTCTCTTGTTACCCATCGATCCATGACACACAGCTTGGGACGCCCTACCCGAGATCTGCCGGTTTTGACACCGACAATGGTGCTTTCATTGAGAGTTCCGCTGTATGGTCGGCAAAAGGATCAATGGCTCGCCTGTAGATCAACTGCGACATCGGCGTCATCGTCGCCGCCTCGACTGATCACCTTGGCTTGACCGAGGACTGTGCCCTACCTCCAAACATCATGTTCGGATGAGGGCCTTCATCAACATCAACTCCGATCTCTATCAAGATCATGGAGGAATCATCCATGGAGCTCGGGGGCTCAACGCCAACATTGCCCTTGGGCGACCGTGCTGTTTTTCTGGACAGCGAACTTGTATCCGCCGCCACCGCCTCCTCGAGTGTCGTTTTAACGATTGCTTCAGTGGAATTGTGCGGAATTGAGTTTACAACAACCCTCGAAAATTTCATCGAGTTCCGATGGAGGAATCTCTGGCAATCTATGATATACTGGAGCCGTGTAAAATCTGGACGGGAATCTGGACGAGTTTAGGGCGTGGTCTCCAGAGCCCAGCTCGGAGGTCCTTGGGAAGATCCAACCGTTCATCTGCTGCGGAATTCCCATATCTACCACCCCTCAAAATTTCAGCTCGATCCGACCGTCCAAACTCCAAGAACCTTCCGATTAGTGCATCACTTTTCAGATCTGTTTTCTGCGCGAGAACGAATCCGACCCGAGTTCATCTTTTTTATGAACGAGATTTTGGACATCCTTTTTGAAGGAAGTTTTGTATGGGGTATTGTGTTTTGTTCCCAAACACATCTCGCTAATTTTAAAGTCTTTTCCAATATAATCTTCACCATCGCGCCAGTGTTAAACCAGCCCGACAACGTTGCTCCACGGCTCCCGGCCTGCGCTAGACACGTCATCGCTTTGTTGAGCCGATCTCAGCTTCTCCGGATCATCATCTCGGCAAGCCGAACAAGAGTTCGGCATCGCGAAGGATAAATCATCATCAACATCGCCGCCCCACGGATTACACAGAGCGGGCCCACCGGCATCGCCGCACGGTCACTTCATCAAGCCGGCATTGACCGCGTCACAAGTTACGACATACGTCGGCATGGCCGCACTGTTGCTTTTTCAAGCAGATGTCCATCACGCCAAACTGCTTCAACACCTCGGCTGACATGGCAGCTGCAACGTCTCCTTACCGACCTGCTCCGTCACCTCGGCTAGACCGGGGGATTCGCCATCTCTTCATCAACCTACTCCGGAGACTTCGGCGTGACCGGCCGACCAGCTTCGTCACGTTAGCTGGACCAGGGGCTTTGCCTCGGCAAGCCAACCTTTGCCAGCATCGCCATGCCGTCGCTTCATTGCCCATCAGGCAATGGGTATACAGATCAAGTCCCAATCTTGGGAGTCACTTTTCTTCGGACTGCTACAACAAATAAACCAGGTGATATTAATCCTAGCAATTTTTGCTTGTTTGGGTTTATTTTTTCCAAGGAATTATTACTCTGGTTTGTTCCATCATCTGTACACAGGTCTATCAAATGGCGGCCGCATTAACGACGGTCGCGTGGCAGTTCAGTCAGTTTTCGTACATAGTTCGGCGAGCGCCGCATCCGGAACTCGGACAGACCTGTGAATTCAGGCTTTGCCACGCCTTTACCGCATCACGCTGATGCCCTGCATCGACATTGACTTCGGCGCCAGGCCACACATCTCTAAATAAATTATCTTGCGTAAATTAATTACGTGAGGATTTTTATATATTTATATTATTATTGTTGGCCTGCACTATTTTACATGTGCAGGTAATGGACTTCGACTGCGTCACGTGGTCTCTTCAGCAAGCCGACGCTGTCGTCCCAATAGGCGCAAATCGGCTCGCCTGATCACCTTGTAAATGATTTGGGTCGGGCAGTGTTGTCACCTCGGCGTACTGACATACCATGTCACCTCGGCTGGACGGGGGGCTTCGTCAACACGTCATTAACCCACGCCGGGGACTTCGGCGTCACTCTGCCGGCCTGCATTGGCCGTGCTATGTCACCACTTCGGAGTGTCGAACTCCTTGCTCGGACACCTCTGGCTTGGGGGCTGGGACCTCGGCCATGCCGAGGACTGCGAACCTTGTCGGATCTGTCACAGATCAATGGGCGTCTTCGTCCCGTCCCAAGCCCGAATCGCGTCATCAACACCGAGCACATTAACCAGCTAAGTCGCTTTCATGCTCAAAGACTTTCAGTTTTAATTTTTTTTCGGTTCGACCAAGCATTATACTTTTTTGGCAAAAAGTTGTTTGTGAAAAACTTCCTTGTCAAAACCTTGTTTGTGACACGCAAATTCAAATACCCCATTTACTTGGGGGCTTCCTTTATGAAGCCTTTCCTCTTGCATATGATTATACTTGTATGGCTTCGTTCCTTGTTCGTGTATTACGCCACAATATGCACCATGTTGATTAAGTGTTCCGCAAGCTGGGTTGCCTTGCTCCTGTGTTTACCCCTACGTTCCCGATTGTTCGGCTAGGGAGTAAAGGGAGCACCTCTGCGATTGTCACGATCGGGTCATCCGAGCTCGGACCTCAGACTGGGTGAAGTCGAAAGCTAGCGCTCTTATTGTTTTCAATCATGGTCGGCACACAACGGAACTCATGAGTACAAAAAATCAATTGCACAAGTCTCATAGTAACAATGAGCAACCGAAGAAAGGTATCGGTGGGGGTACTATTTTCTTCGAAGATGCTTCTTACACTTCGTCAGTAATATAGCATAAGTTCCCTGAGCGCGCTTTGTCTGTTACAGCCTTATGGCCCGATTGCCTGGTTATCAGAAACACCGTCGATATTCTCGACAGGTGGAGTACATAACACTTTTCGGACCATGACCGAAGAGGGAGAAGCCGACGGTCGGTTAAGACGCGTTCAAAGTTCGGGTGAACACATATATGATATAAGTACTTCGGTACATACAATCATTATACATAAAATTCTTTTACCCAAGTCACTTGGGGGCTCATAAATTTACATGAGCCGTTTTATAATAACTATTTTCTTCTTGGTCGTTGCAAAATCTTTTTCTATCACTCCTTTTTTCAACGCGAGTGTGTGGTCAATAGCCGGGGAGCCTATTTTTCTCTCTCAAAGTCGTTCGAGTTTAGTTCGCTAAACTGGCCTAACAAGCAGTACTCCGCCTTCGGGATAGGAGGTTGCAGCCGTGGGCTGACCCGCTTGAGGTCTTGGATCGGATGTGTCATATTAATGCACGACAGAAGCACAATTTTTTAAGACCAATTTCGGATTGGCACCGAACACTTGATCTAGTTCGGACGTCAAGTTTTCACTGAAGTTTTTTGGTTTTCCAAGCCTATGGCACTTTTAAACTATTTGTGTGTTTCCAGCATAAGTCTCATAGTGCAACGCTGGACACCTTTAGAGATTCGACAAAATCATTATCGGATATTGCTATATATGCATCGGTTTCGAATTGTGTCTTCGGTCAATAGTTGGGTTGCCCGGCTCCTATGCTTGCCTCCTACGTTCCGCTTTGTTCGGCTAGGTGTGCAAAGGGAGAACCACTGCGATTGTGCTTCCCGCTCGTATGGTTAAGCACCTTAGTGGAGAAAGCCGAAAACTGACTGTCACAATAAGCGTAAACTGGTCAGCGATCCGATGACTGTGTTAAATGACGGGTCGTTCATAACATTGGACGAAGTGTTTACGGCTTGACCTCGGGTGTCGCCGAACACTAACCAGGGGCTAGTAACTAGCCTCCCAACTTTAAGCTCCTATGACTAAGTGAAAGTTATAAAGCCCGCATATCTGATTGCCTTGTTTCCACTAACACAACCGCCTTCGGGCACCGAGACGTCGGCTAAGGGTTGTCTTGTTAATGCGGAAACACCCTGCATAGTATCTACAAAGGGGTAGAAGCCGGCGATGGGCCACTTTCAAATGATAAACAGTCGCAACAGAGTCAAAATAAACATATATCATCAGTGTTGTATTCATTATACAAGCACTGCCTTTTGTAATTATCGTTATAAAGCCATAAATATGCATCTATTTGACTTAAGATTTTGGCCAAGCTGGGTTGCCTGGCTCCTGTGATTACCCCTACGTTCCCGATTGTTCGGCTAGGAGGTAAAGGGAGCACCTCTGTGATTGTTACTTCCGAGTCATCCGTGTTAGTACCTCAGACTGGGAGAAGCCGAAAGCTAGCCATCTTAAAGAATATAATTGGTCGGCAACGTCGGAAGTGAAAATTTTGGTTCATTTAGACAACATAGTTCAGAAACTTTCCCCGAACTAAATCCTCAATATTTTTCTCCAACATTGATCGGAGGTGAGGTTTCATGATCATGCTTAGCATGACAACCCAAAGAAAGGAACTGATAGCGGGACTATTTTCTTTGGAAGACATTTCTTAGGTTAAGCAGTAATATAACATATCTCTCTGCGTACCTTTGTTTATAAAACCGTATGGCCAGATTGCCTTGTTTGTCATAAATCTTCGCCCTCATAAAGGCTTTATAAAGTAGGACAAACAGTCCTCGGCTACTTGTCGAGGAGGTGGAAGCCGATGGTCGGTCAACAAAGTTTTGTACAATGCGGATCCGAGCATTAATGATGTAAAGTACTTGGATACATAGAATCATTACACATAATTTGTGATTTTACTCTGGATATCAATCCTTAATTCGGTCACCCGTGCCCACATTAAGGCTAGGGGCTACTGGCTTTGCGCTCATTATTTACTAATATTAAAGGGGCACATCGATCCCCTGATCTGGTGCTGCCACCCGACCAGTGTCTCGGGGGCTACTGCATTGACAATCCAGTGCAGAAAATTTAAGTGCAATATAGTTTTCGAGGAGATTATGATCCTCAGGTTGGTCGGCCGCACCCAACCTAAGTCTCGAGAACTTTGCACATCGCTTTTTGTGTCCCGAAGTATTCTGCCGAGCAAGGAGTTGATCCTCAAGCCAATTTTGCGAATCAACCTGAGTCTCAGGGGCTACTGGGATTAGCGGTCTTATGTCATCCTTCAGGTGCATCTCGGGTTTTAGACCGATACACACCTTGAGGGCTACTGGCTATATATCTCGGCAGAGAATAAATTGCACCAATCAAAAATATTGACAAAAAATCGGCTCGCAGTCGGGGTGGTGCACCACCTCGGAAGCTGTCCGGCATAAAGCTCGGGCGCCAGTGGCTGGCTCCATAGAGGGCATTTCCGGCATTAAGCTCGGCTAAACTCCTTCAACTTTTTTGAACCAAGGTGATCTATGACACCTCAGATATAGTTCGGCGTTGGAGCTTGGACATAGTCCGGCGTTGGAGCTCGGATACAGTCTGGCGCTGGAGCTCGGATGCAGTTCGGCGTTGGAGCTCGGCTGTAACAATACTCTTCGGATACAGTCCGGCGATGGAGCTCAGATGCAGTTCGGCGTTGGAGCTCGGCTGTAACAATACCTCGAATATAGTCCGGCGTTGGAGCTCGGACGCAAGAGGACACTGCCGCCCGGGAACAACTTCAAACCCGAGGTGTGGCATAAAAATAACAAGGCATTGATAAAGGCCGGAAACTTAAAGGGGCTCCTCGGATACCCGAAGTTTAAACTCTTCGGATTCACTTTGGCGATCCTCAAGATCGAAGATGAGATGATTTGTTGAACCAGTTTTCAAGACCGACGACCGAAGATGAAGAATAATTCAGAAGAATTGAGGAGCGTCCCCAACTTGAAGACCGGTTCAGGGGGCTATTGACGGTGTCCTGGACTAGGGGGTACTCACCACGTCGTCTCCCGATCAGTTGGATTGGGCCGAGGACCCCCATGGCCGTTTGCTCATGGGCCAGTTCGGACAGCCGATGTATACACAAGGAAGATTCCACAAGACTTGGTGATCAAGACAAGGACTCCTCTCCACCGGCGTATTCGACTACGACTCTTGTTATCCTATGCCTCTGGTATGTTATATAAGCCGAGGCTAGGCTAGTCGATAAATGATTATGACATTACTCATCATACCCTCTGGTCTTAGACCACAACATATGGTCTCAAGGTAGATCAACTCTTGTAACCCCATATTCATCAGAATCAATCAAGCAGGAAGTAGGGTATTACCTCGATAGAGAGGGCCCGAACCTGGGTAAAACATTGTGTCCCTGTCTCCTGTTACCCATCGATCCATGACACACAGCTTGGGACCCCCTACCCGAGATCTCCCGGTTTTGACACCGACACTTACTAGGTAATTCTTTTTTATGAGGTTTTCTACTAAACTTGGAAAAATTAAATTCATGAGACTCATCACCAAAGCTAACACCGACAGTTTGTTTCTCACAACCTATTTTAGCATTAACGGTGTTCAAGAAAGGTCTACCAAAGATAATGGGACAAAATTCATCTTGTGGGGAACCAAGAGCAAGAAAATTAGTAGGGTATTTTATTTTCCCACACAAGACTTCAACATCCCTAACAATCCCAAGTGGTGTGATGGTGTCTCTATTAGCAAGTTTAATAGTAACATCTATGTCTTCTATTTCAGCGGGTGCTATATCATTCATAATTTCTTGATATAAGGTAAGAGTAATAGCACTCATGCTAGCACCTATGTCACATAAACCATGATAACAGTGATCTCCTATTTTAACTGAGACAACAGGCATGCCAACAACAGGTCTATGTTTATCTTTTTCATCAGGTTTGGCAATTCTAGCAGCTTCATCACAGAAGTAAATAACATGCCCATTTATATTTTCAACCAGGAGATTCTTAACCATAGCAACACTAGGTTCTACCTTAATTTGTTCAGCTGGTTTAGGTGTTCTAATATAACTTTTATTGACCACGATTGAAACTTTAGCATGTTCCTTTATCCTAACAGGGAAAGGTGATTTTTCAATATAAGCAGTAGGAACAACTGGATCAACATTATAGATTATAGTTTCATCTTTGGCTATTACTGGTTCTTTAATTTCTTCTTTAATAGGTGGGTGATATTAAAACCACTTCTCTTTAGGGAGATCAACATGAGTAGCAAAGGATTCACAAAAGGAGGCTACTATCTCAGAGTCAAGTCCATATTTAGTGCTAAACTTTTGAAAAGCATCGGTATTCATAAAAGATTTAACATTATCGTACTTAAGCTTAATACCTGACTCTTTACCTTCATCGAGTTCCCAATCTTCAGAGTTGCGTTTAATTCTTTCCAAAAGATCCCACCGAAATTCAATAGTTTTCTTCATAAAGGAACCCGTACAAGAAGTATCAAGCAAGGATCGATCATCATGAGAAAGCCGAGCATAAAAATTCTGAATGATAATTTCCTTCAAGAGCTCATGGTTGGGGCATGAATATAACATTGACTTAAGCCTCCCCCAAGCTAGAGCGATACTTTCTCCTTCACGAGGCCAAAAATTATATATATAATTTCGATCACGATGAACTAGATGCATAGGATATTTTTTTGGTGAAACTCCAATTTCAGTCGATTCCAATTCCAAGATCTAATATCATCGCATAGCCTATACCATGCCAATGCTTTTCCTTTCAAAGATAAAGGAAAACCTTCTTCTTAACTTCATCTCCGGGTAAACCTGCAAGCTTAAACAATCCACAAATTTCTTCCACATATATCAAGTGCATATCAGGATGTTCGGTTCCATCTCCTGCATAAGGATTAGTAGCAATTGTTCTATCATACCCGAAGGAATTTCATATTCAATATTTTCAGTAGGTGCAGTAGGTTGAGGGGTGACTGATGTCTACTATGCAACTTTATTCTTGTAGACTCATGTTGGGCCTGCAAGTGTAGAGTTTTGTAGGATAGTAGCAATTTTCCCTCAAGTGGATGACCTACGGTTTATCAATCCGTGGGAGGTGTAGGATGAAGATGGTCTCTCTCAAACAACCCTGCAACCAAATACAAGAAATATCTTGTGTCCCCAACACACCCAATACAATGGCAAATTGTATAGGTGCACTAGTTCAGCGAAGAGATGGTGATAAAAGTGTAATATTGATGGTAGAAATATATTTTATGAATAAATAAAAACAGCAAGGTAGCAAATAGTAAACGGGCACAAAAACGGCATTGCAATGCTTGAAAATGAGGCCTAGGGTTTGTACTTTCGCTAGTGCAATCTCTCAACAATGCTAATATAATTGGATCATATAACCATCCCTCAACGTGCAATGAAGAATCACTCCAAAGTTCCTATCTAGCGGAGAACATACGAAGAAATCGTTTGTAGGGTACGAATCCACCTCGAAGCTATTATCTCCGATCAATCTATCCAAGAGTTCGTACTAAAATAACACCAAATAATTTCAGATTCATAATACTCAATCCAACACAAAGAACTTCAAAGAGTGCCCCAAGATTTCTACCGGAGAAACAAAGACAAGAACGTGCATCAACCCCTACGCATAGATTACCCCAATGTCACCGCGGGAATCCGCAAGTTGAGTGCCAAAACACATATCAAGTGAATCAATATGATACCCCATTGTCACCACGAGTATTAATATGCAAGACATATATCAAGTGCTCTCAAATCCATGAAAGGTTTCAATCCGATAACAACAAAATCTCAAAGGGAAAAACTCAATTGATCACAACAAGATAGAGAAGGGAAAACACAATATGATCCGACTATATTAACAAAGCCCGCGATACATCAAGATCGTGACATCTCAAGAACATGAGAGAGAGACAGAATAAACACATAGCTACTGGTACAAACCCTCAGCCTCGAGGGTGGACTACTCCCTCCACATGGTGGTGGCCGTCAGGATGATGAAGATGGCCACTGGAGATGATTCCCCCCTCCGGCAGGGTGCTGGAACGGGGTCTAGATTGGTTTTTGGTGGCTACAAAGCCTTGCGGCGGCGGAACTTCTGATCTAGGTTGACCCCGAGGGTTTTCGGAATATTTGGGAATTTATAGGGTAAAGAGGGGGTGCAGGAGGCCACCGAGGTGGGCACAACCCACCTGCGCACGCCTGGGCCCCCAGGCACGCCCTGGTGGGTTGTGCCCCCCTCGGGGCACCCCCCAGGTGCTGCTCTGGCCCATTGGTGGTCTTCTGGTCCATAAAAAATCCACAAAAAGTTTTGTGATGTTTGGACTCCGTTTGATATTGATTTCCTACGACGTAAAAAACAAAAAAAATAGCAACTAGCACCGGGCACTGGGTCAATAGGTTAGTCCCAAAAAATGATATAAAGTTGCTATAAAATGGTTGTAAAACATCCAAGAATGATAATAAAACAACATGAATACTTCATAAATTATAGATACATTGGACACGTATCAGTGACTAATTGTGGTTCCGGTCGAGGTGAAGATACCCCTAACAAACCCCTCAAAGGATTGTTTTCCATAGTAACTAGTAAGAATAAATTTCACACGTAGTAATAATTTTTCCTTACCAATTTCCACTTACCAAGAGCGCTTCACTCCCCGGCAAAGGCGCCAGAAAAGAGCCTTGATGACCCACAAGTATAGGGTATCAATCGTAGTCCTTTCGATAAGTAAGAGTGTCGAACCCAACGAGGAGCAGAAGGAAATGACAAGTGGTTTTCAGCAAGGTAATGTCTGCAAGCGCTAAAATTGTAAGTAGCGAGTAGTTTGATAGCAAGATAATTTGTAACGAGCAAGTAACGATAATTGTAACAAAAGTGCAGCAAGGTAGCCCAATCCTTTTGAGGCATAGGACAGGCCAAAACTATCTCTTATGATAAGCAAAGTGTTCTTGAGGGTACACAGGAATTTCATCTAGTCACTTTTATCATGTTGGTTTGATTTGGGTTCGCTACTTTGACAATTTGATATGTGGGTGGATCGGTGCTTAGGTGTTGTTCTTACTTGAACAAACCTCCTACTTATGATTAACCCCCTCGCAAGCATCCGCAACTACGATAAAAGTATTAAGAATAAATTCTAACCATAGCATTAAACTTTTGGATCCAATCGGTCCCTTACGGAATAGCGCATAAACTAGGGTTTAAGCTTCTGTCACTCTCGCAACCCATCATCTAATAACTACTCCACAATGCACTCCCTTAGGCCCAAATATGGTGAAGTGTCATGTAGTCGACGTTCACATGACACCACTAAGGGAATCACAACATACATATCATCAAAATATTAAACACATATCAAGTTCACATGATTACTTGCAACAAGATTTCTCCCGTGACCTCAAGAACAAAAGTAACTACTCACAAATGATAATCATGCTCAAGATCAGAGGGGTATTAAATAGCATATTGGATCTGAACATATAATATTCCACCAAATAAACCATATAGTAATCAACTACCAAATGTAATCAACACTACTAGTCACCCACAAGTACCAATATATAGTTCCGGTACAAAGATTGAACACAAGAGATGAACTAGGGTTTGAGAGGAGATGGTGCTGTTGAAGATGTTGATGGAGATTGCCCTCCCCAAGATGGGAGAGTTGTTGGTGATGATGATGATGATGATTTCCCCCTCTGGGAGGGAAGTTCCCCTGGCGGAATCGCTCTGCCGGAGGACAAAAGTGCTCCCACCCAAGTTCCGCCTCGAGACGGCGGTGCTTCGTCCCGAAAGTACTTCTCTTATTTTTTTTCTAGGTCAAAATGACTTATATACTGGAAGATGGGCACCGGAGGTGGGCTGGGCTGAGCACAACCCACCAGGGCGCGCTTGGGGGCCCATGCACGCCCTGGTGTCTTGTGCTCACCAGGTGGCCCCCCTCCGGTAGTTATTTGCTCCAGTATTTCTTATTTATTCCATAAAAATTCCTCGAGAAGTTTCAGCTCATTTGGAGTTGTGCAGAATAGGTAGCCTCACGTAGCTTTTCAGGTCCGGATTTCCAGCTGCCGGAATTCTCCCTCTTTGTGTGTACCTTGCAAATTATGAGAGAAAAGGCATTAGAATCACTCCAAAAAGCATTATTATGCATAAAAACATTATAAATAACAATAGGTAAACATGATGCAAAATGGACGTATCAATGCACGTATGGTCTCTCGTTATGCTATGAAATTGGAATTTATTTTTGATTGTCTTCCTTATGAGTGGCGGTCGGGGACGAGCGATGGACTTTTCCTACCAATCTATCCCCCTAGGAGCATGCGTAGTAGTACTTTGCTTCGATGGCTAATAAACTTTTGCAATAAGTATGTGAGTTATTTATGACTAATGTTGAGTCCATGGATTATACGCACTCTCACCCTTCCGCATTTTGCTAACCTCTTCAGTACTGTGCATTGCCCTTACTCACCTTGAGTTGTGGTGCAAATTTCGCTGGTGCATCCAAAACCCATGATATGATACGCTCTTTCACACATAAGCCACCTTATATCTTCCTCAAAATAGCCACCATACCTACCTATTATGGCATTTCCGTAGCCATTCTGAGATATATTGCCATGCAACTTCCACCGTTCCGTTTTATTATGACACATACCATCATTGTCATATTGCTTTGCATGATCATATAGTTGACATAGTATTTGTTGCTTGGCCACCGTTCATATTTTTTTATACATGTCATGCTAGATCATTGCACATCCCCGGTACACCACCGGAGGCATTCATATAGAGTCATATTTTTGTTCTAGTATCGAGTTGTAAGTAAATAAAAGTGTGATGATCATCATTATTAGAGCATTGTCCCATGTGCGGAAAGGATGATGGATACTATGATTCCCCCACAAGTCGGGATAAGACTCCGGACTAAACAAAAAAGAGAGGCCAAAGAGCCCAAAATAAAAAAGGTCAAAGAGCCCAAAATAAAAAAAAGAGGCCAAAGAGCCCAATGGAAAAAAGAGAAAATATATATATATAATTGAGAGAAAAAGAGAGAAGGGACAATGTTTCTATACTTTCCCACACTTGTGCTTCAAAGTAGCACATGATAGAGAGCCTCCTATTTTGTCACTTTCATATAATACTAGTGGGAATTTTTTATTATAGAACTTGACTTGTATATTCCAATGTTGGGCTTCCTCAAATGCCCTAGGTCTTCATGAGCAAGCAAGTTGGATGCACACCCACTTAATTTTCTTTTTGAGCTTTCATACACTTATAGCTCTATTGCATCCGTTGCATGGCAATCCCTACTCCTTGCATTGACATCAGTTGATGGGCATCTCCATAGCCCGTCGATTAGCCTCGTCAATGTAAGACTTTCTCCTCCCTTTTTTGTCTTCTCCACGCAACCTCCACCATCATATTCTATTCCACCCATAGCGCTATATCTATGGCTCATGCTCATGTATTGCATGAGAGTTGAAAAAGTTGAAGCGCGTTAAAAAGTATGAACCAATTGCTTGGCTTGTCATCAGGGTTGTGCATGATAAATACTTTGTGTTAAGAAGATAGAGCATGACAAGATTATATGATTTTGTAGGGATAACTTTCTTTAGCCATGATATTTTGAGAAGACAAGATTGCTTTTTAGTATGCTTGAAGTATTATTGTTTTTATGTCAATATTAAACTTTTTTTAATCTTATGGATATGAATATTCGTGCCACATTAAGAAAGATTATCTGATAAACATGCTAGGTAGCATTCCACATCTAAAATTCTGTTTTATCATTTACCTACTCGAGGACGAGCAGGAATTAAGCTTGGGGATGCTTGATACGTCTCCAACGTATTTATAATTTATGATTGTTCCATGCTATTATATTATCCATCTTGGATGTGTTATATGCATTATTATGCTTTTTTATGTCATTTTTTTGGGACTAACATATTAACATGGTGCCAAGGGCCAGTTGCTGTTTTTTTCCTTGTTTTTGTCTTTGCAAAAAATCAATACCAAACTGAACGAAACTTTTTGACGATTTTTCTTGGACCACAAGACACCTAGGAACCTTCGGGAGAAGGTCAGGGGGCCACAGATTGGCGACAAGCTCACAAGGTGCGCCCCAGGGGGGCGCCCTCCAAGCTTGTGGGTCCCATGAGGCTCGTCTAACCCTAATTCTTCTTCTATAAATACCCAAATATTCCCCATAGACAAGAGGACACACCAAATATACTTTTCCGCCACCGCAAGTTTCTGTCCTTGTGAGATCCCATCTGGAGACCTGTTCCGGTCCTCCGCTGGAGGGGGATTCGATCATGGAGGGCCTTGTCGGCGTTCTGGGAACGGGGGTCCCTAGACTTGCCTGCCTGCGGCCCACGGCGTGGCTCCACCAGCGGCCCTGTACGGCCCATCTTCACCAGCAAACACCCAAGACCCTCGCGAGGGGCCAAGCCTTGCGAGGCGGACGACACAAGACCTCCTCGGGGGCAGCCTAACCAGGCTGGTTCGCGAGGGGCGGAGAAATCAAGGCAAGGGGAACCTCGCAAGGTTCCCATGATGTAAGCCATGATGACCAAGGCCAGGCGGGTGCCAGCGCGCACAGTGTCCTCGTTTTCTCTTTGGTGCTAAAGGGGGCAAGCGCAGGCGAGGAGTCCCAAGGCATCAGGCAAAGGTTTCCATATCGGTGCAACGAGACCAAGACCAGAAGGACGGCAAGATGGAGGTCACCGTGGAGCCCAAGACGACGTCATCACCAGAGCCTTTGGCAGGCGAAGACCACCTTTAGTCAGGATAGCTTGTACTAGCTGTCCCCCTTCAAATTGGCCGTTGTGGCATCCCTTCCCGCTCAATATTTGGGAAGAGGACTAGGGCCTCTATAAATAGGACTAGCCATCACCATAGGAGGCAAGTCATCTGGGACTAGACAATCCACACCCACACAAGCTCACCAAGCACAAGAGCGCCTCTCCTCAGGAGGCTGTTCTTCCCTTGTACTGTTCATCCTCAGCCCAAGAGGCAATCCACCACACCACACTAGAGTAGGGTATTACACCACAACGGTGGCCCGAACCAGTATAAATCTTGTGTCCCTTTGTTCTTTGGGTTCGTCAAGCTAGGCCGTGAGATTATGATGCGGGCGAGCTAGAGGGGGGAGGGATCTTCGTGCGCACCCCAGTGTTCGAACCTTAAGGGTTTTGCCGGAACCCGAAATCCGACATTTGGCGCGCCAGGTAGGGGTGCGCTGAAGCTTTCCTCTCGTTGATCCACGTTTCGCCACTCCACCAAGTTCATGGTCGACGCTCACCGGGCCCGCGCTGAGCACCGGGCCGCTCTCACCACCCGTGTCGCTCAGACGGCCCCTCTCGGCGGGCCTCCACATCGTTCTCCGTCACCCGCCGCCAACACCGCCATCGGTCCAGCGGGAAACGAGCAGCAAGCGTCCTCTCTGCACCCCTCCGTGCGGCGGGATGGCCGCACCACCACTCCGTCGCTGACTCCAGCCGGCTTGTTGTCTCACGCCCGTGGCGCTCCTGCGGACGCGCAAGCCGCGCTGCTCATGGCACGCGAGCTCTTGCACTACCGCCCCGTCGACGACCTCTACGAGGACTAGCTGGACCGCATCGCCGAGCTCGTCAGCGGTACAGGGGCTCCCCTGCGCCGTCCCTCTCGCTGCCTCGCCCTCCGCCAGCTGCGGGTGACGTAGCTCCTGGAGCACCTCTGCCACCTCTACACCAAGACGGTGCTCTGGCGCCAAGACGCACGGCCCCTCGGCATGACCCGCCGCGCCGGGCGTCCGCGCGGGAAGAAGGAAGCTGCCAAGAAGTTCCCCGACCGCAAGAAAATGCTCCACCGCTCCCAGCGCCGCCACGTCAGGGTCGCTTGCCGCGATAGGGCCACGCGCCCCTTGCCGTGGCAGTGCGGGGACGCCAAGATCAAGATCCACCTTCACGACGGGCCCCGGTGGCCACGGCGGGCTGCCGCGCCTTCACCCGTGAGTTGCGTGGCGTCGTCTGGCCGGGCAAGTTCAAGCCAGACCTACCTCCCCGCTACGACGGCACCCCCGACCCTGCAGAGTTCCTGCAGCTCTATGAGCTGAGCATCGAGGCGGCCAACGGTGACGAGAAAGTCATGGCGAACTGGTTCCCCATGGCTCTCAAGGACGGTGCTCGCTCGTGGCTCCTGAACCTGCCCCCGAGCTCGATCTCCTCCTAGGGTGATATGCGTGACCACTTCGTCGCCAACTTCCAGGGCACTCGCGATCACCCCCCGGCTGCGGGTGACCTGTGCTGCATCAAGCAGGAGTGAGGAGAGACCTTGCAGAAGTACATCCAACGCTTCAACAACGTTCGCGTCAAGATCCCCAGGGTGACGGACGAGGCCATCATTTCGGCGTTTTCTGATGGTGTCCGCGACGTCAAGATGAAGGAGGAGCTCGCCATCTAGGAGGAGTTGTGCACGGCTCTGGAGCTATTCAACCTGGTGACCAAGTGCGCAAGAGCTGAGGAAGGGCGCCTTTCCCTCCTCGAGCTCCCTGCTACCGACCCAGAGGAGAAGAAAGCCAAGGCCAAGGACGTGAAGCGCAAAGGAGTGGCCGTACTCGCGGTGGAGCCTGATACGAAGCGCGGCCGGACCATCCCGAGTCGTCCAAGAGCAGCCGACCGTTCTGCGCCTTCCACAATGTACACAGCCACAACACCAACGACTGTGAGGAGCTCAGGGCCATCCGAGAGAGACGCTTCGGTCGACGACCCGAGCGCAACGACCGAGGCTACGACCGAGGAGGAGGAGGAGGCGGAGGTCGCTGGGGCGATCGTGGCCCACGTCAGGAGTGGCGCGACCGGCCTCGCGAGGATCGTTGGCAGGATCAGCCTCGTGAGGAAGCCTAGAGGGATCAGCCTCGCGAGGACTGCCCTCAGGGTAATGTTGGTCTTCCTCCGCTGCCGCCACCACCCAGAAGGAACGACGACCGCCATCAGGACGAAGGAGCTGGGGGCTTCCAGGAACCACGCACTTTCGCCTGCATCTTGGGCGGAGCTCAGGCCCCAGCGTCTCAGCGTATCTTCAAGCAGTTTGCTCGCGAGGTGAACGCGGCTCTTCCCAAGCTCGAGGCCACACGCCCGCTCAGGTGGTCCAAGTACGCCATCACTTTCAGCTCGGCGGACTAGCTCAAGTGCGCCGCAGCCGCCGGTGCTCTCCCAATGCTCTGCTCGCCTGTCATCAGCAACGTCCAAGTCACCAAGACACTCATTGATGGCGGTGCAGGGCTAAACGTCCTGTCCGTCGACACGTTCGATCGCCTTCAAGTACCCTATGATCAGCTGCAACCGACCAAGCCCTTCTCAGGAGTGACCGACGGTTCCACCACCCCAATCGGGCAGGTCCGCCTCCCTGTCACCTTCGGCGGGCGCGACAATTACCACACCGAGCTCATCGACTTCGACTTCGCCCACATTCGTCTGCCATATAATGCCATCCTCGGGTACCCAGTGTTGGCCAATTCATGGCAGTGACCCACCATGGCTACAACGTCCTCAAGATGCCAGGGACCGGCGGTGTCATCACAGTCGCCTATGAGGGGAAGGATGCAATGTGCTCCCTTGAGCGCGCCTTCCAGGCCGCAGCAATCGAAGACCCCGACAACGAAGGAATCCTGCACCGGGACCTGTCAGCGCAGAGCACCAAGCTGTCGCGGGGTTGGAAAGGGGAGACCAAGCCGAAACAAGACATGCGCTCGCAAAATTTTCATAATAAGGACCATATCAACAAAAGACACTACATACCCTTTACACGCCCCCGCGGGGTTTGTCTCAATTCCTCGCAGGAAACAAAATAAGGGAGCTTCTAGAGGTCCTATCTACACATGCCGGCGCGGCCGACGCCATCATCAACAGTGGGCCACGGGAGGCTGGTGCCAACCCCATCCAGATCAGCGACGGCGGCAGCGGGACGCTGCGGCCTTGCTCCGGGCACGGCAAGAGCTCGGGGGCACGTAGCTGTCGTCGCTCATCTCCGGAGTCTCGTAGGGCTCGGGAGAGTCACTGGACTCCCAAGCGGCGCAGCTGCGGCTTGATGAGCCGCTGGCGAGGCGGGCGGCAGGCCCGGTTCCTGCCGCGGCGCCGTCCAGGCGGCCCTCTCCGGGGCAGCACTCCAAGCGATGGCCTTCTGCGTCGAAGACCTTGAAGAACATCGTGGAGGCGCCGTCGTACTCGAAGTGGATCGCGAGGGCGCCCTCCGTACGGCAAACCCGGGCAACCTCACCCCAGCCGCGGGTCATGAAGATTTTGCCCGGAGAAACAACTTCAACCTCCGCTCATGTCGCCGGGGCGTCGCAGTCGGCGTGCTGTAGCCAAAGCTCTAGGGGCCCCCTCGGCGGCATCTCGGTGGTGAAGACTTGTGGGAAGCGGATCCAGGTGCACGGAGGCATCGCCGCCCACATCACGAGTTCGCGCGAGGAGTCCGCGGCGTGGACCCGTGGGGCGACGGTGTGTGTCACCACGACGCGGCCACCATGGCTGCGGCGCGGGCGGTGCCGCCCTCCGCCTCTTCCTCCAGAGCCCTCGGCTTGGGCTTACAGGGACAGTGGATACCCGGGAGGTGGCCGCTCGCACCAAGGCCTTGTCACCTCCAGCCTCCCGACTACGTCACGGCAGGGGACTGGCCTCTTCTTTGGTGGAAGTGGCCTGGGCTCGCCGCGGGGGGTATTTCCCTTCTCCGCGTCCGAGAACCTTTGAATCGGCGCCATGGGAGTCGCTGCTGGCAATGGAGCAAGGGAGAAGGAGCAAGCGGAGCGGGAAGAGATGTGCGACGGGGGATCCGCCCCCCTCCTCATTTATAGCAGGAGAAGGCCAACCAGCGATCCCCACGATCACAGGTAATGATGGTTTTTCCTTGCATGCAACAGGGACTCGTCAAGTCGGGTGGTTGCCAAGGCAGCATGGGGAGGCGGAGACGCCCACGTCCAATCAATCGCCACGCGTTGACCAAGGTCGCAGGTTCTTGGGGCCCGCGGCGCTCCGCACTTCCCTTTGGCTTCGCCCTGAAGCCAAGTCCGAGCGCGCCTTGGGCCCGGGGGCTATTGTCGGTGTTCTAGGAACGGGGGTCCCCAGACTTGCCTGCCTGCGGCCCGCGGAGTGGCTCCACCAGCGGCCCTGTACGGCCCATCTTCACCAGCAAACACCCAAGACCCTCGTGAGGGGCCAAGCCTAGCGAGGCGGACGACACAAGACCTCCTCGGGGGCAGCCTCACCAGGCTGGCTCGCGAGGGGCGGAGAAATCAAGGCATGGGGAACCTCGCGAGGTTCCCGTGACGTAAGGCATGACGACCAAGGCCAGTCGGGCGCTAGCGCACACAGTGTCCTCGTTTCCTCTTTGGTGCTAAAGGGGGCAAGCGCAGGCGAGGAGTCCCGAGGCATCAGGCAAAGCTTTCCATATCGGTGCAACGAGACCAAGACCAGAAGGACGGCAAGACGTAGGTCACCGTGGAGCCCAAGACGGTATCATCACCAGAGCCTTTGGCAGGCGAAGACCACCTTTAGTCAGGATAGCTTGTACTAGCTGTCCCCCTTCAAATTGGCCGTTGTGGCATCCCTTCCCGCTCAATATTTGGGAAGAGGACCAGGGCCTCTATAAATAGGACTAGCCATCACCATAGGAGGCAAGTCATCTGGGACTAGACCATCCACACCCACACAAGCTCACCGAGCACAAGAGCGCCTCTCCTCAGGAGTCTGTTCTTCCCTTGTACTGATCATCCTCAGCCCAAGAGGCAATCCACCACACCACACTGGAGTAGGGTATTACACCACAACGGTGGCCCGAACCAGTATAAATCTTGTGTCCCTTTGTTCTTTGGGTTCGTCGAGCTAGGCTGTGAGATTATGTTGCGGGCGAGCTAGAGGGGCGAGAGATCTTCGTGCGCACCCAAGTGTTCGAACCTCAACGGTTTTGTCGGAACCCGAAATCCGACAGGCCTCTACATCAACCTTGCCGCCCTTCGGATGATATGTGAGTAGTTTAGCATAGACCTATGGGTCCATAGCTAGTAGCTAGATGGCTTCATCTCTCTCTTTGATCTTCAGTACAATGTTCTCCTCGATGTTCTTGGAGATCTATTCGATGTAATCTTCTTTTGCGGTTCATTTCTTGAGATCTGATGAATTGTGTATTTTATGATCTGATTATCTATGAATATTATTTGAGTCTTCTCTGAACTCTTTTATGCATGATTAAGATATCTTTGTATTTCTCTTTGATCTATTGATTTGGTTAGGCCAACTAGATTGATTTTTCTTGCCATGGGAGAGGTGCTTTGTAATGAGTTCAATCTTGTGGTGCTTATTCCTAGTGACAGAAAGGGACATGCCATTAAGTATAAAAAGGTGGGGTTTATTCATATTGATTGGATCTATCCCTCTACATCATGCCATCTTTCTTAAGGCGTTACTCCATTCTTGTTAACTTAATACACTAGATGCATGTTGGAAAGCGGTCGATGTGTGGAGTAATAGTAGTAGACGCAGGTAGGAGTCGGTCTACTTGTCATGGACGTGACGCCTATAGTAATGATCATTGCCTTAGATATCGTCACAACTATGTGTTTTTCTATCATTGCTCAACCGTAATTTGTTTACCCACCGTATGCATTCTTTCAAGAGAGAAGCCTCTAGTGAAAACTATGGCCCCCGGGTCTATCTTTTATCATATTATTTTAGATCTACAAAACCAAAAACCCAAAAATACCTTGCTGCAATTTATTTACCTTTACTTTGTTTTGCACTTTTATTTATCTTTTATACATGTCTCTATCAGATCTCATCCTTGCAAGTAACCGTCAAGGGATTGACAACCCCTTTATCGCGTTGGGTGCAAGTATTTGTTTGTTTGTGTAGGTGCAACCATTGGTGCCCTGTGTGTTCCTTCTACTGGATTGATACCTTGGTTCACAACTAAGGGAATACTTATCTCTACTTTGCTGCATCACCCTTTCCTCTTCAAGGGAAAAACCAATGCAAGCTCAAGAAGTAGCAGTGCGGTAGAAACATACCAATGGGGATTCTGGACTCCCTGAGGATGCCTTACTCCTCTGTTTTCTTATTAGTCACTTTAGTCATTGCTCTTTATTTAATTTATGCTATATACTTCAAAATTCATCTCACTGCTCGATTACAATTTATATACACCCTAACTTTGATTTAAGTCTATAATTATCCGCAGGAACAATAATACATAATTCACCACAAGAGGTAAACGTTTGTTCCTGTGCTCCCAGTGGGATCGATACTCTTACTTCAAAAAGGCTACAACTAATCCATGTTGTAGTTGCAGGCCCTCATCAAGTAAGAACAACACCTTAGCTCCGGTCCAGCCACATAACGACTTATCAAGGCAATGAACGTAAGTCGATGAATCATGGTGAAAGTAACTAGATGAAATTCCCGTGTGTCCTCATGAGCATGTTAATCACTATAAGAAGTATCACCTGCTTGTCCTTTGCGATATTAAGGACTGGGCCACCTTGCTGCACCTTGTTACTTTGGTTACTTTTTACTTGCTATCAATTATCTTGCTATATTCTATCTTTCAGAACTATCTTACAACACTTGCAGAGAATACCTTGCTAGAAACCGCTTACCATTTCCTTCTGCTCCTCGTTGGGTTCGACACTCTTACTTATCAAAAGGACTATGATTGATCCTCTATACTTGTGGGCATCACATGGCTAGCGTGGGTCGACATCCATGGAGCAACAAGGTTGGCCCGATGTGAAACTGGTGAGACAGTGAAGAGCACCTCGAAAAAGGCTCAAAATTTTAGGGACGTGTATGAAAAAAAACATGATACTCAATGAAAAATTATCTAGAAAAGACGTCTGATTGCCCGTTCATGAAAAAGATGAATTCATGTCCGATTTGTTTTCACGCAGAAAACCTATTAAAAAGTTGATGCACTCATCAGGATCCCCTCAAGAGTTTGTACCGTCGGATCGCCCTCAAATTTTGAGGGTTGTCGATATGACAATTCTGCATGATCTGAACAGTTGTATCTTCCAAAGGAGGCCAGAGTTGGCAGCTAGACTCTTTCTCCCGAAGTCGCGCGGATTTCCCTCCAAATCCAACAGGGTCTCGGTATATCGGCAATTGGTGGAGATTCCTACGTCGGCACGCGATGAAATTTTCCAGGGTCGTTGTAGACTCAATAATGAATAACTCAACTGAAGAAATCATTAAAATGAGGCTCAATTGGGCAGGGACGGCTAAAACAAATCCGCTGCCTAGAAATTATGTACGGTCAAGCGAGGGCGAAGTT
Source organism: Triticum aestivum (assembly GCF_018294505.1). Taxonomy (NCBI): domain Eukaryota; kingdom Viridiplantae; phylum Streptophyta; class Magnoliopsida; order Poales; family Poaceae; genus Triticum; species Triticum aestivum. The sequence continues at coordinate 318,104,333 of NC_057805.1, forward strand.
GACGTTGAGCCCCTGAGCTCCATGGACGATTTTTTCCATGATCTTGGTTGAGATTGAAGTTCATGAAGACGCCCATCAATCTCTGACAGATCCAATATGGGGCATAGTCCTCGACCTGGCCGAGGTGACCAGTTGAGTCGACAACCAAGATTCGTCCAGCACGCATATTGCGCCAAAACCGATTTGAATGTCCATTGAATCGCTGCAACTACGTAGCAGGACCTACATGGTCCACTGATACGTCCATTTTGCATCATGTTTTCCTGTTGATATTTATTGCAATTTGGATTGTTATTTCGCTTTATGATACAATTCTTATGCCTTTCATTACTGCAGGATGGTCCAAACGCGACACTACGATCAGAGACCCTTCGACGAAACTGTGTGCGATGCCATAATCGCAAACGGTGGTGTAAAAAACCGTCAAAAAAGGTGCAAAACGTTTGCGATGACAGATGCATCAAACACGGTTCAGAATTTAGTTGCGTGTGTGATGCAGGGCATACGGTTCAGCTCAATTAACTATTTGGGATGAGGAGGCACAAAAGAAACGGGCAGCCAGATGAAGGCGTGTGCGATATACAGCATACAGTTCACTGGGATGAACTGTGTGTGATTAGGCAACACAATGGAAACGGTTCAACTGAACAAGATGTGTGTGATACGCAGCAAACAGGTCCGTAATCTGAAATGTGTGCGAAGACCAATAATAACACAGACGATTGCTGCTAATAAGCCATGTGAATTGCTCTGTCTACAGTAGAATAACATGTATATATATAACTGAAATAAACATCCAATTACATAAGTGACTATACAGATCATTCGCACACACCTCAATAAACAATTGCATGCATTCTAAAGTAGGAGAAACGATCGTCTAGTCATCTACTTCTTGTGACGCTCCCGCCACTGCTATGTGGCTCCATCCCTCGTCTGGGTCAGGAAGAAGACAGTTCCTCATGTCAACGATCCGCCTGTACATCTCGTAGCTTGTGTACGCGTCCATGGCCACGTACTTGACATGTTGTTCATCCAGTCTCTTATGCCACACACTGTGCCAGGCGTTCTTGTCCTTATTGCTCTCTTGCTTCATCTTCACGTAGTAGGGGTTGATGATGGCCGAGGCGAGGTCAACCAGGGAGTTCAGTTTGCTTTTGTCGCTGCCCCAGACCATGTAGTGGTGCTGTGTGTTGACAAGATTCGGGCATTTCAAGTCCGAAACCTTGAGCGCTTTTAGATCATTGGTGGTGTCCACCGTAGCGAAACTGTAGTCGGAGCTCTTGATAAACCTGGAGAAATGCTCGCAAGGCCTTGTGGCAAGGTGGAAGTGGTAGACGAGGACGTCATGTCCCACGCACAACTGGGCGACGGCAACCTTCTGATCGTGCCCGGCACGACCGATGGTGTACTCGAGGTCGAAGCCGACCACTCGGTACTTGTCCTCGGCAAGGAACTGCCCCATAGTTTGGATGGAGCTCCCCACCGAGACCGGATCGTTCGTGTACACCACCGAGAGGGCCTTACCCCTCATGTGGGTGTCCACTATGTGATGCGTGGTGAACTGCCCGCCGTTGTCGTCGTCGGCCGCTGGGAGCGCCATTGGAGCCACGGAGAGCGCCATTGGAACCGCTGGATGTCCTCTCTGTATGTGTCCTCATGGGTGTGCTTATTGTGTCGTGTGAGATGAGAGATGGAGGTAAATGGCTGCAGGAATAAAAGGTGACCGGGCGGTATGGATTCTCGGCGCGTCCGCATGGTAGTTTTTGCAGCGGGTAACTGCATCGTCGCGCCGCGCCCGGCGCAACCGCTTGCACACGGACGTGTGTGATCGTGCGCCGGCCCAAAACACTGGTAGCGTGCGTGGAGGGACGAGGGCAGAGCACCCGGAGGGACGCGAGAGCAGAGCGCGCCGCGGCCGCCTGAACCGCAAGCAACCACACGCATGGAGCAGTTGAACACGTAGGAAATGGTCGCCTACAAGCCGGCCGACAGTTGCATCGCTGCGTAGAGAGCGGTCGTGTGGTACCACCTCCGTCTAGTCTATAGTCTCCTTTATATTATGTGCCATAGTTTGCCCTCAAATTTAACCAACAAAATTTTAATGCATGTTTTAAAAATTATATAATTGGAAACTATGTTCAAATACAAATCCAACTATATAATCTTTGCGACGTGCATTTGTATTTTATTAGTTAAATCATACTTATAAACCAGGACGGTGGTATAGTAGGTAATTAAATCGCAAACTTTTTTATTAACCGTATGTGTACGTGGCCTTTCGTCCTCCTCTCGCACGTCTTGTCACCCCGCTGCCGCAAACGGCTTACAGCGCAAGCTTGCGCAACGCGCGGGGGCGTTCTTTTTGCCAAACGGTGGCGCCAATGAAATGTGGGTGAGCCCGTTCCCGAGCAACCTCGCAGGTTCCCGCGCAAGCTTCCTGCCCGACTCGGTGAAATCCCCCAAAATCCCAATGGTTACTGGCCTGCTATAAAAACCCTCGCGGCCGGCGAGTCCTACGTCGCATTTTCCCCTCCATCCCTGTAGCTTATCTCATCTGCTTCTCCCACATTCGCCAATGGCACCGGTCCGTCGTCGTCGCTCAACCACTCCGCCGTCATCAGAGGACAGCTCCAGCTGGGAGGCTACACCGCGGCAGCGGCGCAGTCCCCGGCGTAGTGTAGTGCACGTGGCGTCCCTGTTGGGTGTGCGCGGAACACCCACCACATGCTCCGCCACCGGTGCCCGTCGGCAGCTGTTGCCGGCCGCCGTTGCCGGCCGCCGTTGCCGCCACACCACCTCGAAAGCCAGGGCCATCACCCGCTCCGCCGCCGCGGCCCGAAGGCGGGAGATGGCCGTCGTGGCCGCCACCCCACTGCCGGCCACTGTGGCCATCACCCGCTCCGCCACTGCGGTCCGAAGGCGGGAGGTGGTGGTCATGGCCGCCACCCTGTCATTGGCCGCCGTGGTCGCCAACCCACCGTCGACCGCCGGGGTCATCACCCCACTTCGCCACCGCCGCCCGAAGGCGGGAAGCGGAGGTGGATGCCCGCACGTGCGACAGGGACCTTGCACGGTACACCGAGTTCCTGCGGGAGGAGGAGGAGCACCTCGTCGAGCATGCAAAGAGCCTTACCGCTGCAGTGGCTGTGGCACACGCCATCTCAGAGGCGAGGAATCAGGAGATCTACGTGGAGAACCACCGCTTCAAGAGGGGTCGTCTAGAGCGGCAGAGGGCGTTCGAGGCGAGCGTCGCTGAAGCTGCATTAGCGGGAGGCACCACATTGCGGTTGCCCAGCTCGTCAGTAGGCTCCTCCTCCTCCGCCTCTTACGAAGCGCGCTCGGCAGAGGAGAGGCAGCCGGAAGTAGTACAAAGCCCCTCCGCAGTAGTAGTAGTATTTAGGGGCTATTTTTTCAGTTCATCTGACTATAGATGTGGTGGAACTGTACAACATACTTAAAATTAGCTAGTATATATAGTTGAACTAGCTATTCCAGTACGTGGTTGGCAACAATTGGGGAAAAGTTTGGTCGGTTCAGCTGTCGAGTTGAACTGTTTGTATAAATAAGAATGACTGCTTAATTTATGAATGAAATCTATGCTTAATTACTGAATTTTAGTTGCAAAAATTAGATACTGCTAGTGATTTTTAGCTTCATATTTTGACAAATCGCAGTGTTACAAGGATTGACAAATCTTACCAAATTGTTTGTACGCGGTTGCACACGGGTCATCCAAAACAACCGTTTGCGTTGAAGGGATGCACAAATCCTGCGCTGCTCTCACTTTGCATACGGGTGTTCTATCTAAAACGTTTGCGATCAAGAGTTGCAGAAATCCTGCTCGGCACATTTTCTCTTGGCTTCCTGGGGAAGTTGTCGGTTTGCATACGGGTGTTCTAACTAAAACATTTGCGATGAGTGTTTTATATTTAAAAAGCGAATTAAACTGCGGCTTGGGCGCCATTAATGGAGAGGATGCGAGTAAGGCGGGCGGCCATGGAAGTCAAAGGGCTCGCTTCCCAGTGAGCCTGCGCTGCGTACAGCTCGCACGCTTCCCGGTGAGCCTGCGCACTCAAGGACTTGCACGCCTCTCGGTTAGCCTGCGCACCGGACGTCGCTCGCACGCCTCCCGTTCAGTCAAGGTCAAGCAGCTGTCCGCACGGCACCTCCTACAGCCATTAAAACCAAGACACGTGGCGTCACGTGAATGGTTAACAGAATTTTGGATTTACTGGAATTTAAAAACTAGGCATCTCAATGTTTTGCCGGCAATCAACGGTGCCCTGGTGTTTCAAATTCATTCCCCTTTCTTGCATGGGACCTAAGCATGCACCCAAGGACACATATTTGATTTTTCAACCAATTTATATGAACTGGAGCATGTGCATGTAGTTCAAATTTGAATTATGCACATAAATGCATTGAAAACTCAGTTAATGCATAAAAATGTCCAAACGAACCCCGAAAAATCACAAAAATTCACACAACACTCCTGTTGTTCTATGTTGACACGAGAAAAAAAATTGAAAGCAATAAGAGGCAATGGATATCGTTTCGTCCACAAAGTTGGACGTTCCCTACCGAAAACCATCATCCTTGTTGTGAGAAGCTCCGGTTTGTGAGAAGCATATACCCAAACATGCCCCAAATGGGACAAAATTTGCACCACGGCATGTTGATGCCGCTCCATGATAGCATGTCAAGTTTCATGAATTTTAGACGAGTTTTGGATTTACTAGAATTTAAAAACCAGGCATCTCAATGTTTTGCCGGCAATCAACGGTGCCCCGGTGTTTGAAATTCATCCTCATTTCTTGCATGGGACCTAAGCATGCACCCAAGGACACATATTTGATTTTTCAACCAATTTATATGCACCGGAGCATGTGCATGTAGTTCAAATTTGAATTATGCAAATAAAATGCATTGAAAACTCAGTTAATGCATAAAAATATCCAAACGAACCCCGAAAAATCACAAAAAGTCACACAACACTCCTATTGTTCTATGTTGACACGAGAAAAAAATTGAAAGCAATAAGAGGCAATGGATATCGTTTCGTCCCCAAAGGTGGGACGTTCCCTACCGAAAACCATCATGCTTGTTGTGAGAAGCTCCGGTTTTTGAGAAGCATATACCCAAACCTGCCCCAAATGGGATAAAATTTGTACCACGGCATGTTGATGCCGCTCCATGATAGCATGCCAAGTTTCATGAATTTCAGACGAGTTTTGGATTTACTAGAATTTCAAAACCAGGCATGTCAATGTTTTGTCGGCAATCAACGGTGCCCCGGTGGTTGAAATTCATTCCCATTTCTTGCATGGGACCTAAGCATGCACCCAAGGACACATATTTGATTTTTCAACGAATTTATATGCACTGGAGCATGTGCATGTAGTTCAAATTTGAATTATGCACATAAAATGCATTGAAAACTCAGTTAATGCATAAAAATGTCCAAATGAACCCCGAAAAATCACAAAAAATCACACAACACTCGTGTTGTTCTATGTTGACACGAGAAAAAAAATTGAAAGCAATAAGAGGCAATGGATATCGTTTCGTCCCCAAAGGGGGACGTTCCCTACCGAAAACCATCATGCTTGTTGTGAGAAGCTCCGGTTTGTGAGAAGCATATACCCAAACCTGCCCCAAATGGGACAAAATTTGTACCACGGCATGTTGATGCCGCTCCATGATAGCATGCCAAGTTTCATGAATTTCAGTTGAGTTTTGGATTTACTAGAATTTAAAAACTAGGCATCTCAATGTTTTGCTGGCAATCAACGGTGCCCCAGTGTTTGAAATTCATTCCCATTTCTTGCATGGGACCTAAGCATGCACCCAAGGACACATATTTGATTTTTCAACCAATTTATATGCACTGGAGCATGTGCATGTAGTTCAAATTTGAATTATGCACATAAAATGCATTGAAAACTCAGTTAATGCATAAAAATGTCCAAACGAACCCCGAAAAATCACGAAAAATCACACAACACTCCTGTTGTTCTATGTTGACACGAGAAAAAAATTGAAAGCAATAAGAGGCAATGGATATCGTTTCGTCCCCAATGGTGGGACGTTCCCTACCGAAAACCATCATGCTTGTTGTGAGAAGCTCCGGTTTGTGAGAAGCATATACCCAAACCTGCCCCAAATGGGACAAAATTTGTACCACGGCATGTTGATGCCGCTCCATGATAGCATGCCAAGTTTCATGAATTTCAGACGAGTTTTGGATTTACTAGAATTTAAAACCAGACATCTCAATGTTTTGCCGGCAATCAACGGTGCCCTGGTGTTTGAAATTCATTCCCATTTCTTGCATGGGACCTAAGCATGCACCCAAGGACACATATTTGATTTTTCAACCAATTTATATGCACTGGAGCATGTGCATGTATTTCAAATTTGAATTGTTCACCTGGAATGGCTAGAAAACTAATTTAATGTATAAAATGTTCAAACGAACCCTGAATAATAGCAATTTACGACACACATATAGTTGCATGTTCACTCCAGATAAAAGGTCTGGCAATTCAAACACCATCCATTGCCGCTGTGACCCCATTATGTAATTCAAATCAAGATGAAAAATCAAGTAGATCGCACACAGTTTATTATCAGCAACCGTGTGAGATGTAGTACAAAATATCTTGGAGCACCGTCGGTGTATAGTACGCCTATGGCTTACGCGAGAAGGTGCATCGGCTACAGTCCACAGCCGGCGTCTCAAGCACACTAGCTCGCTCCCCAAATATCATTTCACTGTTCAATCGTCGCCGGTGAAAGATGGGCACGACGACCTGCGTCGTGAGGGCAACTTCGGTGGCCCACTCCGGCGAGAGCGCGGCCGCAGCCGCCATGCACGTGCTAACAAGGTGCATGAGCGCGGCCGCAATTTGCGACCGGGCGGCAAAGGCAGCCCAAACGTCCGCTGTTGCTTCTCAGGTGGCGGCAGCAACATTTGCCTCGGGGATAGCAACTCGTGAGAGCGGCACAAAAGATGTTCGTTCCACAGCGGCGGCCTTAGCCCTGATGGAGGCCGCCCATGACCATGTCGAGGCCGCCCACGCCCAGCTCCTGGCGGTCACCGCACAAATTGAACGAAGCTTCTTCAACAACGGTCGGCAACCCACGGCCGAAGAGCTGGCAATTGCCAAGAGCGTTCGAGCAGCCGTCCGTTCCTCTGCCGCATACCTTACGACGACGGAGCCCGTCCAAGGCCAGATCGCGTCCGCCCACGCCCAGCTCGTGGCGGCCTTTTCCAAAGAGATGGCGGACGCGGATGGCGAGATGCTTGCCGAGTATGGTGCGATGGATTCCCTGGAGCCCCTTACCCAGGAGACCGTCGGGCATGAGCTGGACATGGAGGCGGCGGCGGAGATTGACGAGCACCAGCCGTAGTAGTACTCTTTGTTTTGTTTAATTAAGAGCGCCAGTCTTTAATTTGTTAGAGTAATGTTTAGGTCAGCTAGCTCTGTTTAATTGCTGAACTTGCTCGATTAAGAAGTGTGGGTGTGCTATAGTCTCCTTTGTGTACCCAAATTATGCAATGACGTGGATGACCACTTTAACCATGGAAATTCGAACCAAAACTTTTGATGTTCAAACTCATCACACACGGGTTAAGCTATCTGAATCGTTTGTGATGTCCACATATCGTACACAGTTCTAAATAAGGGACCGTGTCTGATGACACTTTGCGCACCAGTTTTTTGGCTGAAGCGATTCCAAATTTTCGGCTTCCGCAGAAATATCTACCTCCCCACCCCTCCCCCTTACCAAAAGCCACATTTCCCCTCTTTCCGCCTTCCTTTCCAAGTTGAAACCTTCACTCCTTGTTTGCAACGCCGCCGCCTCCTCGCCGGCGACCCTCCTTCACGCTGCTCGGCCTCCTCTATCCAGGCAGGTAATCCACACCCGACCCCCATCCTCCTCCTCCTTCCACATCCCACATGCCCCGACCGCCGGAGCGCGACACCTTCCACCCAAATCACCGACCCCTCCACCAAATAAGCGTTGGCCTAAGCCATGGTGCACGCAGTATAGCCAGGACCTCAAGGAGCATTTGGCAGCGGAGAAGCAAATCGCGGCCGCACGCGCGGATGAGGTCACGATGGCTGCCATTCGTGCCGACCCCCAGATCTTGGAGGAGCACCTTGCCAATTGCTAGCTATGCCGGTTAAGCATGCTCGGTTTACCCGTTGTGTGTGCTGCTCCTGCCTTTCCTTCACAAAATCTAGTGAATTGTGCTATCTAATTTCACCATGCAATCTGTTGCGCTAGTGTATATGTTCTATATGTCGTGCAGTGTGCTGCTCACTTATTAATTGTTTTATTAATTAGTTGTCGTCTTCAGTTAACTGTTTGGTTCAATTCTATAAATGTGATGTTCAATTCTTCAGGCTACAATTTTGTATTGCCTTCCATGTGAGAAATAAATCGAACTTATCTTTACGAAATTGTGGGTGCATTCTGTTATTGTATACCATGTGAGGAATAAATTGAATTTGGTTGTAGTAAATACATGAGAAACAAATACAATTGCTACAATTGGCTGTAGTTAGCTATTTGGTTAACTCTCTGATCTTCTATTAGGAGTATGTTATATTGTGCAATGTGGTGCTCAGTTAATGTTTGGTTCATTTGTTGTGGTGTTTAGTTAACTGCTTGGTTCAATGTTATATTGTGCAATGTGGTGCTCAGTTAATGTTTGGTTCATTTGTTGTGGTGTTTATTTAACTGCTTGGTTCAATTCTGCAATGCGATGTCCAATTGTCGTGGGTAGAATTTTGTATTGTTGTGCATGTGAGGAATAAATCGAATTTGGCTGCACTTAATACATGAGAAACATATACAAGTGCTATATTTCCTAGTTCTTAATCATGCTTGGTTTGGGTAAATGGGTTTTCCGTGTGGCTTCAATTAATCTGATGAATCTGCAATGTGCTTATTTTTCATCAACATATTTTACTGATAGCATGCGAACCCTTACTTAACCTGATGACTAACTACCTTATATGTGTTGCAGGGAAACAATGGGAAGCACTGAGGTTTACAATCGAGGTTAACACGTGCATGGTCCGTTGTCTAATAGCACATTATTGTGCAATTGTAGGAACCATTCTAATATTTTGGTTTTTAACAATTTGGTCTTGCACATGTAGGTCCTGCTGTCAGAGGTTTTGACCCACTGTTCGACCCTTTTTGCATATGGGGAAATGAGTTGTCCATGAATATCAATCAAATCAAGAAACTCAGAAAGATTGTTAGGATAAAGAAATTAGCGACAAAAAACAACAAGATCTTTGTCTGCACAATGAAGAAGACATCAGTTCACTACAAGATGGTACTAACTATTATACCTTGCCTTTTTTTATTCCTTTGCCCCATTTCCAATATAGAGAAGATATTTATGCACATCCTTGTTTTCAGGCCTTTCCAAAACAGTTCACTGATGATTACCTCTCAAACCACCTCTATGGTCAGGAGGCGAGGAAGGTTTTCATACAACACCCACGGTTCAATATTGAAGTGTTCCTGAAGAGGACGAATGACGGACGGTCAATCATCCACAGGCACTGGCCTAAAGTTGCAAAGACCTTCAACATGAATGAAGGCTCAATATTCGCCTTCCGCTTCAGCAGTTTTCCAGATGAGATGCATCTGTCTATATACCGTCTATGATGCTAATTTAGAAAGGTTCTACATGTTGCATGTGGAACTTGCTACTGGTGCAATTGTGTAATGGGGTAGCTGAGTGCTGAAGCTATATCATGTTGTACTCTAATATATTTCAATTATGAAATTCTGCTTCCTTAATATGGAAATGAAATATATTGTGTGCTTAATATGAATGTCAATTAGATTAATAAATGGATTATTAATAATAGGGCAATTAGCCTGCTAATGGCGAATTAGCCTGCTAATTGGGTTTTGATATTGCAAACGGTTGTTGAAAAAATACCGTGGGCGATAACCTCAGGCAACGCACACAGTTTCTAGGAATAAACCATGTTGGATCAATGAACAATCACACACGAATTTCTCTTGAAAACTATTTGCGTTAGGCCACCTTGCGCAAAACGTTTACCACATAAAAACTGTGTGTCATGGACATCCTTTGCCACACAGTTTCTTCTACGGACCGTGTGTGATACATTCAATAACGCAAACGATTTAACAGGAAAAATTGTGTGTGATGTACCTGTGAACGGAAACGTTTTCCTTGGAGCGATTGTGTGGGATGTGCATACGAACGGAAACATTTAGCGGGGACTGACTGTGTGGAATGTACTTGCGACCGGAAACAATTTCGACGTATAATTGTATTTTTTAGCTCTACTGTACGTATTTCCGTATTTGAGTGCTCGCCGGTCGCACACGACCTCATTTTGCCGAACGTGTGTGCCAGGAGGGCATATCCCCGACGGTTTCTGGGTCGTGTGGGAAGGACCCCCCTATCGCCCACACTCACTTGGCGACGGTTCCAAATGCCGTCGCGGAAAGGGGTAAAAAAACCGTTTGTTTAGGACCGACGCACACCAGTGTTTGCTCTCTTATTTTGCAAGTTTCACATGAAGAGGGAGATTGCTGGCAGCTGGAATTCTGGACCGGAAAGGGATATATCAAAGATACCTATTCTGCACAACTCCAAATGACCCGAAATTTTATGGAGATTTATTTTGAAATATATAAAAAATACCGGCAAAAGAATTACCAGAGGGGGACCCACCAAGCAACCCCAAGCCTCGGGACACCCCCTACCCCCCAAGGCGCCCCCCCGAGCTTGTGGGGCCCCTGGCAGGCCTCCTAAGACCATCTTCTGCTATATGATGCCATTTGACCTAGAAAAAAAATCAAGAGGAAGGTTTTGGGATGAAGCGTCGCCGTCACGAGGCGGAACCTGGACAGGAGCAGTTTTGCTCTCCGGTGGAGCGATTCCACCGGGGAAACTTCCCTCCAGGAGGGGAAATCGAAGCCATTAACATCACCAACGATTCTCTCATCATGGGAGGACCAATATTCATCAACATCTTCACCAGCACCATCTCATCTCAAACACTAGTTCATCTCTTGTATTCAATCTTTGTCTCAAAACCTTAGATTGGCACCCGTGGGTTGCTAGTAGTGTTGATTACATCTTGTAGTTGATGCTAGCTGGTTTATTTGGTGGAAGATTATATGTTCAGATCCTTAATGATATTCAATACCCCTATGATTTTGAACATGAATATGATTTGTGAGTAGTTACTTTTGTTCTTGAGGACATGGGAGAAGTCCGGTTATAAGTAAACATGTGAATTTGGTATTCGTTCGATATTTTGATGATATGTATGTTGTTGCTTCCTTTAGTGGTGTCATGTGAACATAGATTATATGACACTTCACCATAATTGGGCCTAAGGGAAGACATTGTGGAGTAGTAATTAGATGATGGGTTGCTAGAGTGACAGAAGCTTAAACCCTAGTTTATGCGCTACTCTGTAAGGGGCTGATTTGGATCCACATGTTTCATGCTATGGTTAGATTTATCTTAATTCTTATATCGTAGTTGCAGATGCTTGCGAGAGGGGGTAATCATAAGTGGGAGGCTTGTTCAAGTAAGAACACCACCCAAGCATCGGTCCACCCGCATATCAAATTATCAAAGGAGCGAACACGAATCAAATAAACATGATGAAAGTGCCTAGATGAATTCCCATGTGTCCTCAAGAACACTTTGCTTGCTATAAGAGAAAGTTCCGGCATGTCCTTTGCTATAAAAAGGATTGGGCTACCTTACTGCACCTTTTTTACTATTGCTACTTGTCACTTGTTATGAATTATCTTGCTATCAAACTATCTGTTACCGATAATTTCAGTGCTTGCAGAAAATACCTTGCTGAAAACCGCTTGTCATTTCCTTCTACTCCTTGTTGGGTTTGACACTCTTACTTATCGAAAGGACTATGATTGATCCCCTATACTTGTGGGTCATCAGCCACCAATGACAGTCAATTCCGACGGATCTCGGGTAGGGGGTCCCAAACTAGTAGTCTAGATAGGATGGTGATAAGGACACGAGGTTTTACCCAGGTTCGGGCTCTCTTCAAGAGGTAATACCCTACGTCCTGCTTTTTCTTGTATTGATTAGGGATGGAGTACGAAGTATAGGTGATCTACAATGAGAATGTTGTTTGCATAAAATATGGTCCATCGATTAGCCTAGCTTTGGTATAAGTTACCAGAGACCTAGAATAACAGGAGTCCTAGTTGGCTACGTCAATGAAGATGAGTCATACACAGATACAGAGTCCTTTGTCTTGAACGCCAAGGCTTCTAGAGTCTTCTGTATAATCATCATGGGCTACCCGAAGTGGCCTAGACAGAACCGACAAGGGGGGTCGTCAGCTCAGCCCACTTGCCCGGGAGTCGACATGGTGAGAGCCCCCCTACCCGGGACACCATCAATAAGGCTCAGAACCAAGAACCACAACACCTAAACACCACATCCATAGAAAACCACGTGAACAGAATCATCATCTCTTGTCATTTGGCTAAGAGCATTCATCGTGATTCTGCCACTACTGCAAGATGCTGCTAACGCGACACTAAAATATGCAAAACATTTGCGATGGCGGAGCCATCAAACACGGTTCGGAGTTTAGTTGCGTGTGCAATGCAGGGCATACGGTTCAATTCAATTAACTGTTTGCAATGAGGAATAAGAACAGAAACGGGCAGCCAGATGAAGGCGTGTGCGATATACGGCATACAATTCACTCGGATTAACTGTTTGTGATGAGGCGGAACAACAGAAACAGGCAGCCAGATGAAGGTGTGTACGATTGAGGGCGTACGCTTCGGAAGGATTAACTGTTGCGATTAGGCAACACAACAGAAACGGTCAGCAAAATCAAAGTGTCTGCGATTGACGGCATACATTTCACACAGATGAAATGTTTGCGATTCGCCACAACAAACAGAAACAGTTAGACAGATCAACGTGTGTGCGCTAGACGGGCACACATTCTAATTAAAAGAAGCGTGCGCGATGGTAATAACAAGCGCGCACGGTTGTTGGAACAAGACGTGTGCTGACATTGCCTATTGTGGTGCACCCTGTGGTGCAAACACCACGTACGCGGCCGAGAAAGCATGCCCACGTTACGCCGTCCGGAAATAGTGCCGCATTTAGAAATTGTAGAACCGTCAATAAATTTTGAGCCTGCGTCCCATCACATTCCAAATTACGACCACTCTATATTTAATTGCAAAACTGTTCACACCGATCAAAACCTAAACGGTTTCCCCCTTAGGAGCGTATTAGTACTTGGTTATAAATACTACTACTCCAAGATGACTGCACATTCCTCCTCAACTCCTCATCCATAAAAACAAACAAGTCATTCATCATCGTTCCCTTCCATCTGCCATGGCCAGCATGAGTTCTGGGTCGAGAGATTGCCACCAGGGAGAGGCGAGCATGGAAGCGGGAGCACAAGAGATGTCCCGCCTCACCACGAAAGCAGCTGACATGTCCCGTCGCACGGCCGTAGCAGCACAGAGGTCCCGCCGCGCCGCCAAAGCAGCACGGAGGTCCCACCACGCCGTCGATGCAACGGACTGGTCCGGCCGCGCCGCGAAAGCAGCAGAGATGTCCTGTCGCGCCGTGAATGCAGCAGAGATGTCCTCCCGCGCCACGGCGGCCTGGGAAAATGTCTCGCGGGCAGGCGAGGACTCTTACAGGCGCATGCATGCGATCGTCCATAGCCAGATGGATGAGATCTCCGGCTGGGCAAGGTTGCGGGATGACATGAAAGCCTCCTTTAAACAGGCTACCGGCGTCATCTGGCAACTAAGGGAGGGCAATGGGAAGCTCCGGGCCGAGCGCGACCTACTGAGGGCAAAGATCGTCGGAAGTGCGGAGCAGCAAGAGGAGACCAGTGCCTTGTTGAAGAGGACCGGCGTCATTGTCGAGAAACTTATTGACGAGAATGCCATGCTCCACATCAAGCGCAAAAGGCTGGTGGAGGAATACATGGATGTTCTCAAGCAGCATGTTGAGGACACGAAAAGAGCTCATCGTCGCTCGCCGCAGAGACTAGTTCCTGTGGCCTGCAGCAACGCATCAAGAAAGTAGAGATCAACGAGCCAGATCGTTGTCTTCCTTCTTCTTTTGCCCTTGTGTATTTCGGGCGTTGCCGCATGTGGCTTTTTTAAGTATGTTCCTAAATATGTAAGACAATTTATTATCCACTGTGATCGTCCTTATAGTCATCAGTCTTGCTATAAGTTGCATTTGATGCTATATAGGTCCGTCGGATCTTACATCAAGATCCATGCAAAACTTTCTTTTCGGATTTTCTTTTCTCTCTCTTAAATCTCAGTTGAGTGAGACATAGCCACGCCGTGAAACAGGGGCTCGGGCGCCATTAATGGAGACGTTGGGAGGGAGGTGGGCAGCAGATAGAGGTCAAACGGCTCTCCTCCCGATGAACACGTGTAATGGGTCTGATCGCACGCCTCCCGTACTCAACTAGCTACCCCGCACGGCACCTCCTAGCCAATAAAAAAGGGGACGCGTGGCGGCACGTAATTGGTAAGTAGAATGCCCACGGTTTCAATAATACTTGTGTTTACGATTTGTAACGTGACAACACTTGTTCCAAAATAACTTTGTTGATTGTTAATGTGTGCCCTTCGCAAATCGGACAAAAAAATTACCACAACATGTTGGTGCCATGTCATAACACCATGCCAAGTTTCATGATTTTCAAGCGAGTTTTGGATTTACATGAATTTTAAAACCAAGTTTCTCGATGTTTCCGGCCGAGCCAAGACGCCTAGATGTTTGGATTCCATTCCCACTTCTTCCATGGGACCTAGAAGTTCGCCCAAGTACACATAAATGATTTTCCAACTAACTTTTGCGCACTAGAGAATGCACTTGTACTTCAAATTTGAATTATGTGCATTAAATGTCAGTAAAATCAATTAATGTATAAAAAGGCCAAACGAACCCGGAATAATTCCAAAATTTAGCACGAAACTCCTATTTGGTCTAAGCTGCCTGTGTAAAAAAATCAAGGCGGGAGAAGGCAGTGTATGTCGTTTCGCACATGGAGGTGACACGTTCCCTCTCGGAACCATGAGCCTTCTTGAGAGAAGCTCCGGTTTGCAAGAAGCTTATACCAAAGCTTGTCCCAAGTTGGCCAAAAAAATTACCATAGCATGTTGGTGCCATATCATGACACCATGCCAAGTTTCATGATTTTCAGGCATCTTTTGGATTTATAGGAATTAAAAAACCAAGTTTCTTAATATTTCCAACCGAGGCACGATGCCCAGATGTTTGAATTCCACTCCCATTTCTTGCATGGGACATACAAATTCACCCAAGGACACACATGTGATTTTTCAACCAACTTTGATGCACTGGAGCATGTGCTTGTAGTTCAAATTTGAATTATGCACATTAAATGACCAGAAGTTCAATTAATGTATAAAAAAGGCCAAATGAACCCAGAATAAATTCAAAATTTAGCACGATACTTCTATTTGGTCTAATCTGCCTGTGTAAAAAAATTAAGGCGAGATAAGGCAGTGTATGTCGTTTCGCACACGGAGGTGACACGTTCCCTCTCGGAACCACGAGCCTTCTTGAGAGAAGCTCCGGTTTGCAAGAAGCTTATACCAAAGTTTGTCCCAATTCGGCGAATTTTTTTACCACAGCATGTTGGTGCCATGTCATGACACCATGCCAAGTTTCATGATTTTCAGGCGTGTTTTGGATTTACATGAATTAAAAAACGAAGTTTCTCAATCTTCCCGGCCGAGCCACGACGCCCAGATGTTTGAATTTCATTCTCATTTCTTGCATGGGACCTAGAAATTCACCCAAGGACACACATGTGATTTTTCAACCAACTTTGGTGAACTAGAGCATGTGCTTGTAGTTCAAATTTGAATTATGCACATTAAATGACCGGAAATTCAATTAATGTATAAAAAGTCCAAACGAACCCGGAATAATTCCAAATTTTAACACAACACTCATATAGTTCTATGTTGCCTCTATAAAAAAATCTGGGGGGGGAGGCAACGTATATCGTTTCGCACACAAAGGTGACACCTCCCCCCTCGGGAACCACGAGTCTTCTCGAGAGAAGCTCCGATTTGCAAGAAGCTTATACCAAAATTTGTCCAAATGCGGCCAATTGTTTTACCACAGCATGTTGGTGCCATGAAATGACACCATGCCAAGTTTCATGATTTTTAGGCGAGTTTTGAATATCCAGGAATTTAAAAACCAAGTTTCTCAATGTTCCCAGCCGAGCCACGACGCCCAGATATTTGAATTTCATTCCCATTTCTTGCATGGGACCTATAAATTCACCCAAAGACACACATGTGATTTTTCAACAAACTTTGGTGCACTGGAGCATGTGCTTGTAGTTCAAATTTGAATTATGCACATTAAATGCCTAGAAACTCAATTAATGCATAAAAATTCCAAATGAACCCGGAATAATTCCAAATTTAAACACGACACTCATGTAGTTGCATGTTCACTGTACATAAATGTTCTAGCAATTCAAACACCATCCTTTCCCTCCGTAACACCATTTTGTCTTTCAAAATATAATGAAAAAATAGGTATACCACAAAGAATTTACTAGAAAAAATCGTGTGGGATGCGATATAAAATATCTTGGCGCACCGTCTTGTGTGGCTTACGCAGGAAGCTTCATCGTCTATAGTTCACCGCCCGCGCTTGAACCAAACTTGCGCGCCAGTTTCTCGCGACACCAAACGAATTTTTTTTTGCCACCGCGGAAATATCTATCTCCCCGCCCCCTCCCTCGTACCAAAAGCCACATTTCCACTATTTCTCCTTGCTTTCCAAGTTCAAACCTTCACTGTTGCTTACTGGCAGCCCAGCCTCCTCGCCGATGACCCTTCGTCTTGCAGCGCCGCCTCCTCGCCGGCTACCCTTCGTCTTGCAGTGTGACCTCCTCGCCGGCGACCCTTCTTCTTGCAGCGCCGCCTCCTTGCCAGCGACCCTTCTTCTTACTAGGCAGCCTCCTCGCTACCGACCCTTCTTCTTGTTGCGCGGCCTCCTCGCTGCCGACTCTTCTTCTTGCTGCGCGGCCTCATCGATATGGTCAGGTAATCCACACCCCACCCACACCATCCTCCTCCTTCCCCGTCCCACATGCCCTGACCGACGGCGCGACACCTTCCGCCGAAAGCACTGTCCCTGTCCTGCAATTAAGTGCCGCCCACATCCATTTTGCACGCAGTATAACATGGAGCTTAGTAGCATCTGACAGCGGAGAAGCAAATCGGGGCCGCACGCACGCACGAGGTCGCTATGGCTGCCATGCATGCCGACCGCCAGATCTTGGAGGAGCACCTCGTGTTCGAGGCCACCGTCGACACCGCCACGCGGTTGTCTACTTTAAAATACAGTTTGTGTTGTTTTCTCGAGGCCACCGCCAGTGCGTTCTAGTGATTTGTCTTCTGTAATGTTAGTATGCAATCTAATATTCAGTTAACAGTTTGGTCCTCTGAAATGTAATGTTCAATTAACAGTTTGGTCCTCTGAAATGTAATGTTCAGTTAACAGTTTGGTCCAACAATTGCTACATTTCATAGTACTGTTCTCAAGCATTCTTTGTTTTGTTAACTGTCTTATCTTCTAGTACACGTGTTTCTATTCTGCAATGTCATGCTCAGTTAACTGTTTTGGTTCATTTGGTCTGCTGACCATTTAACTGTTTGGTTCAATTCTGCAATTTGATTTTCATTTGCTGTGGGTACAATTTTGTATTGTTATGCATGTGAGAAATAAATCGAATTTGGCTGTACTCAATACATATTCTACTGATAGTATGGAAACTCTTAGTTAACCTGATCAAGATCTTCCTTATGTGTGTTGCAGGGAAACAATGGGAGACACTGCGGTTTACCATTGAGGTTTGCTCATGCATGGTCCTTTCGCTAATAGCACATTATTGTGCAGTTGCAGGAATCATTCTAATATTTAGGTTTCTTACAATTTGGTCTTGCACATATAGCTCCTGCTGTCAGAGGCTTAGACCCACTGTTCGACCCATTTTGCATATGGGGAAATGAGATGTCCATGAATATCAATCAAGTCAAGAAACTCGGAAAGATTGTTAGGATAAAGAAACTTGCGACGAATAATAGCAAGATCTTTGTTTGCACAATGAACCAGACATCAGTCAACTATAGGATGGTACTAACTCTTTTACCTTGGTTTTACCCCTTGCGCCAATTCAAAATTTATAACAGCGATTTATGCATATCCTTGTTTTTAGTACTCTTCAAAGAAGTTCACCGATGGTTACCTCTCAAACCACCTGCATGTCAAGAGGCGAGGAAGGTATTCATTCAACACCCACTGTACAATATTGAAGTCTTCCTGAAGAGGACAAAGGTTGGGCGGGCAATTATCCATAGCCACTGGACTAAAGTTGCAAGGACATTTGATACGTCTCCAACGTATCTATAATTTATGAAGTATTCATGCTATTATATTATCCTTCTAGGATGTTTTATATGCATTTATATGCTATTTTATATGATTTTTGGGACTAACCTATTAACCTAGAGCCCAGTGCCAGTTTCTGTTTTTCCTTCTTTTTGAGTATCGTAGAAAAGGAAAACCAAACGGAGTCCAATTGACCTGAAACTTGACGGAGCTTATTTTTGAACCAGAAGAAGGCCATGGAGTAAAAGAGTTGGGCCAGAAGAGTCCCGGGCTGCCCACGAGGGTGGGAGGCGCGCCCACTCCCCCTGGGCGCGCCCCCTGCCTCGTGGACAGCCCGGAGACCCCCCTGACTTGTTCTCGATGCCAAAACCTCTTATATATACAGAGACCTCCAGAAAATAACCTAGATCGGGAGTTCCGCTGCTGCAAGCCTCTGTAGCCACCGAAAACCAATCTAGACCCGTTCTGGCACCCTGCCGGAGGGGGGGGGGTCCCTCACCGGTGGCCATCTTCATCATCCCGGCGCTCTCCATGACGAGGAGGGAGTAGTTCACCCTCGGGGCTGAGGGTATGTACCAGTAGCTATGTGTTTGATCTCTCTCTCTCGTGTTCTTGAGGTGGTACGATCTTGATGTATCGCGAGCTTTGCTATTATAGTTGGATCTTATGATGTTTCTCCCCCTCTACTATCTTGTAATGGATTGAGTTTTCCCTTTGAAGTTATCTTATCGGATTGAGTCTTTAAGGATTTGAGAACACTTGATGTATGTCTTGCATGTGCTTATCTGTGGTGACAATGGGATATTCACGTGATCTACTTGATGTATGTTTTGGTGATCAACTTGCGGGTTCCGTAACATTGTGAACTTATGCATAGGGGTTGGCACACGTTTTCGTCTTGACTCTCCGGTAGAAACTTTGGGGCACTCTTTGAAGTTCTTTGTGTTGGTTGAATAGATGAATCTGAGATTGTGTGATGCATATCGTGTAATCATACCCACGGATACTTGAGGTGACATTGGAGTATCTAGGTGACATTAGGGTTTTGGTTGATATGTGTCTTAAGGTGTTATTCTAGTACGAACTCTTGAATAGATCGGTCCGAAAGAATAACTTTGAGGTGGTTTCGTACCCTACAATAATCTCTTCGTTTGTTCTCCGCTATTAGTGACTTTGGAGTGACTCTTTGTTGCATGTTGAGGGATAGTTATATGATCCAATTATGTTATTATTGTTGAGAGAACTTGCACTAGTGAAAGTATGAACCCTAGGCCTTGTTTCCTAGCATTGCAATACCGTTTGTGCTCACTTTATCATTAGTTACCTTACTATTTTTATATTTTCAAGTTACAAAAACCCATATCTACCATCCATATTGCACTTGTATCACCAT
The DNA here is from genome assembly GCF_018294505.1 of Triticum aestivum. Classification (NCBI taxonomy): domain Eukaryota; kingdom Viridiplantae; phylum Streptophyta; class Magnoliopsida; order Poales; family Poaceae; genus Triticum; species Triticum aestivum. Next base: position 318,124,240 of record NC_057805.1, read on the forward strand.
CTCTTCGTCAAACTAGTGAACCTATACAATTTACCGTTGTATTGGGTGTGTTGGGGACACAAGAGACTCTTTGTTATTTGGTTGCAGGGTTGTTTGAGAGAGACCATCTTCATCCTACGCCTCCCACGGATTGATAAACCTTAGGTCATCCACTTGAGGGAAATTTGCTACTGTCCTACAAACCTCTGCACTTGGAGGCCCAACAACGTCTACAAGAAGAAGGTTGCGTAGTAGACATCAAGCTCTTTTGCGCCGTTGACGGGGAGGTGAGTGCTTGAAGGTATATCTTTAGATCTTGCACTCAAATATTTTAGTTTCTGTTTTATCACTAGTTTAGTCTATAAAAGAAAACTACAAAAAAATGGAATTAAGGGTGCCTCATATGCTTCATCTTTTTAATGTCTTTTGTGAAAATGATGGAAAGGAAAATTGTGCTCAAGCGCTAGAAGAAGAATGCATTAGAATGTTTGGCACTAAATATTTGAATGATGAGCATGATCGCAATGTTGTTAGTATAAATTCCTTGAATATCCATGATGCTAACGATTTGCAAAGCCACAAGCTTGGGGATGCTATGTTTGATGAAGATGATATTTTTAGTCCCCCAAGTTTTTATGAGCAAATTTATTATGATGAAAGCATGCCTCCTATTTATGATGATTATATTGATGAAAGTGGATTTGGAGAGGTCATGACTTTATTTAGTGATGATTCCACTATTTCGGAAGAGGTTCCAATTGATTATGAGAACAAAGTTGCTATCTATGATGATTATTGTGATGACATGTATGCTATAAATATTAATGGTAACCATGAAACTTGTCATCTTGATTTTAATTTTCAATTGGATTATGCCTCACGTGATAGTTATTTTGTTGAGTTTGCTCCCACTACTATTCATGAGAAGAAATTTGCTTATGTGGAGGGTAGTAAAATTTCTATGCAAGTAGATCATGAAAAGAATGCTTTATGTGATGGTTATATTGTTGAATTCATTCATGATGCTACTGAAAATTATTATGAGGGAGGAATATATACTTGTAGGAATTGCAATAATATCAAGTTTCCTCTCTATGTGCTTAAAATCTTGAAGTTATGCTTGTTTTGCCTTCCTATGCTAGTTGATTATTGTTCCCATAAGTTGTTTGCTCACAAAATCCCTATGCATAGGAAGTGGGTTAGACTTAAATGTGCTAGTCATATTCTTCATGATGCTCTCTTTATGTTTCAATTCTTATCTTTTATGTGAGCATCATTGAAATCACCATGCCTAGCTAGGGGCGTTAAACGTTAGCGCTTGTTGGGAGGCAACCCAATTTTATTTTTGTTTCTTGCCTTTTGGTTCTGTTTAGTAATAAATATTTGATCTAGCCTCTGGTTAGATGTGGTTTTATGTTTTAATTAGTGTTTGTGCCAAGTAAGACCTATAGGATCTTCTTGGATGATAATTATTTGATCTTACTGAAAAAAAACAGAAACTTTCTGCTCACGAAAACAATTGTTAAAAATCACCAGAAAGTGATAAAATACTGATTCCAATTGCAATAGATCAATAATCAAATTATCTAGGTCTTCCTATTTTGGCAGATTTTTATGAGTTCCAGAAGTTTGCGTTTGATACAGATTACTACAGACTGTTCTGTTTTTGACAGATTCTGTTTTCTATGTGTTGTTTCCTTATTTTGATGAATCTATGAGTAGTGTCGGAGGGTATGAACCATAGAGAAGTTGGAATACAGTAGATATTACACCAATATGAATTTATAATGAGTTCACAACAGTACCTAAGTGGTGATTTATTTTCTTATACTAACGAAGCTTACGAGTTTTCTGTTGAGTTTTGTGTTGTGAAGTTTTCAATTTTGGGTAAAGATTCGATGGACTATGGAATAAGGAGTGGCAAGAGCCTAAGATTGGGGATGCCCAAGGCACCCCAAGATAATATTCAAGTACAACCAAGAGCCTAAGCTTGGGGATGCCCCGGATGGCATCCCCTCTTTCGTCAACTTTCATCGGTAACTTTACTTGGAGCTATATTTTTATTCACCACATGATATGTGTTTTGCTTGGAGCGTCATTTTATTTTGTTAGTATTTGCTTGATGTTATTTAGAATAATGTTTTGCATCTCTATTTTCAATAAAAATGTCAAGGATAGCCTTTACCATGCTATTTTGCAAGTATACATGTTGTTGTTTCAAAACAGAAAGTTTACCGCTGTTGCAAAAATTCCCTAGAAAAGTCAGAATATGATAAATGTTGAAACTTTTTGCATAATAAGCTATGATAAATTTTCTACAGTGTGGTAGAATTTCATAATGTTTGGAGTTAGGGAAGTATGATGAATCTTGCATTCTTTACAGACTGTACTGTTTTGGCAGATTGCTGTTATGTTTGCATTGTTTGCATATGTTTGCTTGTTTAATGATTCTATTTGAGGATGGGAGTATTAAATATGCAGAGGCATTTAGTATGCAATGTTGAATAATAATTTTAGGGATTTGTTACAGTAGAAAATGATAAGGTTTTTGCATTGGTTTATACTAACTTATCTCACGAGTTCTTGTTGAGTTTGGTGTGGATGAAGCTTTCGAGATTTAGGAAACCGTGATACGAGAGGAATTAAGGAGACACAAAAGCTCAAGCTTGGGGATGCCCAAGGCACCCCAAGATAATATTTCAAGAAGTCTCAAGCATCTAAGCTTGGGGATGCCCCGGTAGGCATCCCACCTTTCTTCTTCAACAATTATCGGTCAGTATCGGTTGAGCCTAAGTTTTTGCTTCTTCACATGATGAGTGCTATCCTTGAAATGTCGTTTTATTTTGTTTTGCTTGCTGTTTGAATAATATCGCAAGATCTGAAATTCTTAAATGAGAGAGAGTCTTCACATAGCTACATAATTATTTAACTACTCATTGATCTTCACTTATATATTTTTGGAGTAGTTTGTCATTTACTCGTGTGCTTCACTTATATATTATGAGTAAATAGTTGAATGATTTGAATATCATAAATCCGAAATTATATATGTTTCATATGCTTATCCCATGGGGAGTAATGACTTCACATATAAGAAGTAGAGGTGGTAAATTTATTGAAGGTTAGCAAACATTGTATTGGTCACTTGAACAATTCATGAAAGAATATTGAAGGAAGAGAGATTTCACATATAAATATACTATCTTGGACATCTTCTATGATTGTGAGCCCCATTAATTATTTTCAAACCTGAGCAAATTAGTTGAAGTTGGACAAGGAAGACAACATAATGAGTTATGCTTGGGTATATTTGTATAGAAGTTATATTGTTATGGATCCTCTAACATGTGGTGCTTGCTATTAGAATCCTTTGCTAGCCAAAATATCTGTACTAAGCGGGAATACTGCTTGTGCATCCAAAATCCTTGAACCAAGTTTCTTCCATGAGTGTCCATCATATCTACCTATATGCGGTATTTACCTGCCGTTCCAAGTAAATTTGCATGTGCCAAACTCTAAACCTTCAAATAATAATATGTTTTGTATGCCCGAATCGCTCATGTAGCGACTAGGGGCTGTCAGTATCTTCCATGCTAGGTGGGTTATTCTCACGATGAGTGGACTCCGCTCATCATTCACGAGAAAATGGCAGGTAACTGGGATGCCCAGTCCTATGATCAAAAGATCAAAAACAAAATCGCAAATAATTTAAACAAACCCCCCCCCCCAGGATTGTTGATAGTTGGACGACACCCGTTGTTTCGGACAAGCCGTGGAGTGTGATTGTTGGTGGAGGGGAGTAAAATCTTTACCTTTCTGTTTGGGAACTGCCTATAATGTATATAGTATGGAAGATATTAGGAACTCTTGGTCGTTATGTTGACAATGAAAGCATACCTCTCAAAATTATTTTCATCTCCGTTTTAGCTTCGAGCTCTGGCACTTATGCAAATCCCTGCTTCCCTCTGCGAAGGGCCTATCTTTTAATTTTATGCAAGAGTCAGTAGTATTCCTTCTCATTCCAACCTACTTTTTAGTTGGCAAGCATCATGTGGTGGAGAAAGATCTAAGCATATATGGCCATTCAAATATATTTGATCATGAATTATTATTGTTGACAATTATCTATATGATAAATAAGTTGGAAGGCGAAACATTAAGCCCCTATCTTTCTCTGTGTTCGATGGATGCTATTTGTTCTAAAAAATATGCTTTGAGTGGTAGCAATCATGGAAGACTATATGATAGTTGAGTATGTGGGATTTGCTAAATCAAAGCTCTTACGTAGACCCTTCCTGAAAATAAGATGAATTGCAATTGTTTGATGACTGAGAACATAGTTTGTTAGTTCTCAAGAAAGTTTATGGTCTATGCTTTAACATGTGAATAGCTTGTTACTTGATCATGAAAAGTTTTATGAGTTGAGCTACTGTTATGACATAGAATGATGTTAGAAAAGGTGATTGAAATTATCATTAATCAAACTTGTGCACCTGCTAGCATTCACACTTCATAAATTATTTCTTTTATCATTTACCTACTCGAGGATGAGCAGGAATTAAGCTCGGGGATGCTGATACGTCTCCAACGTATCTATAATTTATGAAGTATTCATGCTATTATATTATCCTTCTAGGATGTTTTATATGCATTTATATGCTATTTTATATGATTTTTGGGACTAACCTATTAACCTAGAGCCCAGTGGCAGTTTCTGTTTTTCCTTCTTTTTGAGTACCGTAGAAAAGGAAAACCAAACGGAGTCCAATTGACCTGAAACTTGACGGAGCTTATTTTTGGACCAGAAGAAGGCCATGGAGTAAAAGAGTTGGGCCAGAAGAGTCCCGGGCCGCCCACGAGGGTGGGAGGCGCGCCCACCCCCTCCCGGGCGCGCCCCCTGCCTCGTGGACAGCTCGGAGACCCCCCTGACTTGTTCTCGACGCCAAAACCTCTTATATATACAGAAACCTCCAGAAAATAACCTAGATCAGGAGTTCCGCCACCGCAAGCCTCTGTAGCCACCGAAAACCAATCTAGACCCATTCCGGCACCCTGTCGGAGGGGGGGATCCCTCACCGGTGGCCATCTTCATCATCCCGGCGCTCTCCATGACGAGGAGGGAGTAGTCCACCCTCGGGGCTGAGGGTATGTACCAGTAGCTATGTGTTTGATCTCTCTCTCTCTCTCGTGTTCTTGAGGTGGTACGATCTTGATGTATCGCGAGCTTTATTATTATAGTTGGATCTTATAATGTTTCTCCCCCTCTACTCTCTTGTAATGGATTGAGTTTTCCCTTTGAAGTTATCTTATCGGATTGAGTCTTTAAGGATTTGAGAACACTTGATGTATGTCTTGCATGTGCTTATCTGTGGTGACAATGGGATATTCACGTGATCTACTTGATGTATGTTTTGGTGATCAACTTGCGGGTTCCGTAACAGTGTGAACTTATGCATAGGGGTTGGCACATGTTTTCGTCTTGACTCTCCGGTAGAAACTTTGGGGCACTCTTTGAAGTTCTTTGTGTTGGTTGAATAGATGAATCTGAGATTGTGTGATGCATATCGTATAATCATACCCACGGATACTTGAGGTGACATTGGAGTATCTAGGCGACATTAGGGTTTTGGTTGATATGTGTCTTAAGGTGTTATTCTAGTACGAACTCTTGAATAGATCGATCCGAAAGAATAACTTTGAGGTGGTTTCGTACCCTACAATAATCTCTTCGTTTGTTCTCCGCTATTAGTGACTTTGGAGTGACTCTTTGTTGCATGTTGAGGGATAGTTATATGATCCAATTATGTTATTATTGTTGAGAGAACTTGCACTAGTGAAAGTATGAACCCTAGGCCTTGTTTCCTAGCATTGCAATACCGTTTGAGCTCACTTTATCATTAGTTACCTTGCTGTTTTTATATTTTCAGATTACAAAAACCCATATCTACCATCCATATTGCACTTGTATCACCATCTCTTCGCCGAACTAGTGCACCTATACAATTTACCATTGTATTGGGTGTGTTGGGGACACAAGAGACTCTTTGTTATTTGGTTGCAGGGTTGTTTGAGAGAGACCATCTTCATCCTACGCCTCCCACGGATTGATAAACCTTAGGTCATCCACTTGAGGGAAATTTGCTACTGTCCTACAAACCTCTGCACTTGGAGGCTCAATATTTGCCTTCCGCTTCTGCAGTTTTCCAGATGATATTCATCTGTCTATTTACCGTGTATGATGCTACTTTCCAAAGGTTTTTGATGTTGCATGTGAAACTTGGTGCTATTGTGTAATGGCGTAACTGGGTGCCGAAGCTATCTGATGTAATTAGATTATGAAATCCTGGTTGCCGTTATACGAATATGAAATATCTGGTGTGTTTTATAAAAAATATTAATTTGATTACAACATGGATTATCAATAATAGGCTAATTACCCTGCTTATTAGGGTTTTCTATTGCATAAGGTTACTTAGACATCACCGTGGGCAATGAAATCAAACAACCCACACGGTTTCTAGAAAGTAGGCGTGTTCGATCAACTAACAATTACACACAGCTCCCGGCAGAGAACTGTTTGCGTTAGGCCACCTTGCACAAACGTTTCCACACAAAAAACTATGTGTGATATACATACAAACGGAAATGTTTTTCTGGGATTCACCGTGTGGGATGTACATACAAACGGAATCGATTGGGTTTCGATGCCTCGCCAGATCGCACACGAGCTCATTTTGCCCCAGCCCGTGTGCTAGGAGGGCCTACCCCTGACGGTTTCTGGGTCATGTGGGAAGGACCCCCCTATCGCCCACACTCACTTGGCGACGGTTCCAAACGTCGTCGCGAAAAGGGGTTAAAAACTGTTTGTATAGCACGTCTCGGCACCAGTGTGCCACCATAGTATACTCCCAAGCAGATTCCTCCCCATAAGATGTACCAGACCAACTTTTCAAGCAGGCATTAGTTCCTATTGCACCTTGAGCTTCAACAGTAACAATTCTTGAAATCTTACAATTTACCACTTCCAGATCCTGAAACAACCTTGACTAGTCCCTCGTGTACCGAATCACCAGACCCCAAACCTGTTTCATAGATATCCAAGTTCTTCTATTGAAAACAATGGCATTTTTGTAGTTCCACGGTTCCCACGGGATATCAGAGAATGCTCCACTCAAATGTAGATTCTTTTCATTGCATATCTAATATTTAGCCATAGATTCAAAATCAAGGATATTCACATCAAACACTAATCTAAAACAAGACCACACATTTCTTACAACAAAACATTCAAAAAAGAGATAATAAACCGACTCAATCTCCTTGTAATGAATACATTCTAAAGGTTTAGCAAGACCTCTTCTTCTCAGTTTGTCACAAGTGATTGCCGTATTTTGCAAAAAATAAAACCTTGAATCTTAGGGGGGGGGGGACTTGAGTTGCCAGACCAAAGCCCCCCTAAACTCGACGATGGCATATAAAGGTATACAAGAATACACCCCTTTACACTCAAATTACCAAAGTAGAGAATCCTCTTGACCAATAAAGGAAATCGACTTACCTACATTGACTAGATTAAACCATAATTTCATCATCTCATGTGAGAAAATCCTTTTAAAGGTACATTTTAAGGTCTGACCATCCCAAATATCAGCTATAGTTTGGGTCTTCTCATTAACTAAAATATACATACTCCAAAATTGAGTAGGTAAAGGGGCATTACAAACCAAATATCCTCCCAAATAAATGTTGCATATTTTGATGGGTTATCACTAAATGCCATGATATGGAGTATACTACATGCAGTGAATTAATACAGACATATCTTGAGGTGTTATCTCTACTCGATATTAATTCGTATCCTGATATTTACATATATCAATGAATTAATGCAGTCATATCCTGCCTCACATTCATGTAATCAATTCTGCTTCATTTTTTAGCAAATAATAAGTTGGCACAATTAATTTTCTACATTTGTTTACGACTAAAAACTTCATCACCTGAACAATGTACAAATAAGACTACACTACTGTAAAAAATACTAATAAGACTACACCCTCTTTTTTGCTTCTCCTTCCATTGGCTGGTTGGTAATTAAGAGTGAGGGTGCTAGTAAAATGGACAAAAAGAAGATAGTACGGCCATCTAGATCTAATAGATATTTAAATTAATCACCCATAGCATAGCAAAAAGGGCAGCGAATTATACATGAGAAGAAATATGTCGATATGGAACTCTTACCAATAAGCATAATACTAAGTTGGCGGGATATGAAGCAATATTCTATCCAAGAACAAGAGCAGCCATTATTTTCACTGGAATGCGAGGTGCGTCGGTTGTAGTAACATTTGCAACTATTGTTTCTTTCATTGCATGAAACATTGCGCACATTTTTTTGAGAGAGAACATATATCTTTGCGATTTATCTCCTACAGCTAGTAGCATGCTATGTAATCGAGAAACTTCTTCTAGTATTAACTACAAGTATTAATTGTGCACAAGAAATATGCGAAATTTATGACAAGATATGCATTTATGGTAGGATATACACCGCGGATTATCTTTGCCTAAAATTTAATTTACATTGATGTGTAAATCTTTAGTTAATAAAGGACCACAATCTATATGCTCAAACTAAACAATTTGAGCTAAAAGATATGAAGACACGACATGGAGCAATGTTATCTCGATGATCAACAGTAAGAAATGTTTTCACCCCAACCGACAGAACACATTTACGACTAAAACGCGTGCAGCGTGATGACACATCATCTCTTGCAAAACTTGCTCATATAGTTTTTCTTGCGGGGTAACTTGCTCATATAGTTACACATAAGTGGCGCGAAAGATATGACGTAGAAGATCGGTAAAACTTCTCATATACTTACATGCAATGTGGCGTGAGATATATGACATAAAAGGCAACGGCAAACCTCTCACATACTTCTATGTAAAGTGGCGCGAAAATGTGGTGCAGAAGATAATGGCAAAGCCTCTCGTATGTTTAAATTAGAAAAATGGCGCGAAAAATACTGAAAGTCTAGATCTCATCCTCATTTGCTTATTTGTTAAGAAAAATGGCGCGAAAAATACTGAAAGCCTGCATCCTTATTTGCTATTTGTTAAGAAAAAGGGCGCGAAAAAATACTGAAAGTCTGCATCTCATCATCATTTGCTATTTGTCAATATATACCATGCTAAAAAGGGTGTTAAACACATCAAACTTTTGGCTGTCTAGGATTTAAGGGCATGTTTGACATAAACAGGTTGTTAACAGCGACAAGCTTAAAAAACAAGGTTGAAAACTGGTGGACCGTTTCCAAGAGGCAGCGACGCCCAACTACAAACCCCGTGCCGTCTTCTATATAAACCCCGTCTTCCCCCTCCCCGTTCCACCACCATCCTCCCACCCATTCCCCTCAAAACCCCCCCAAAGCTGGCCCAAAATAATAGTATACCGTAATTCAAACACGAGGCCCTCGCCGGCGTCGTCGTCCCCGCGGCGACCAACCAACGGCACGGCGACCCACGCCGCGCGCGTGGCCGCCGGCAACCGCTGCGTCCTCGGCACCGGCGGCCCGCACCGGCAATGGTGCTCGACCGCCCCGTCGGGCGCCCGGCCTTCCGCAAGCCCGAGCGCCGAACCCTAGCCCCGCCGCGTGGTACGGGCCCTCCTCCTCCCCCGCCGATTCCTCCCACGCCGGGGTTGTACCTCCGGGGGCCTCCTCCGCTCCCGCCTCCCGGTGCCATCCTGCCGCGCCCGATCGTCGTCTGCCTCGATCTCGCCAGGATGAAGCAAATGGATTCCTCCCGGAGCTCTTCTCTTATGAAGGTGAGCCGCCGAAGCGTTGAGCTTGCGCGCTTGCCGTTTGGTCGTATCTTGTTGTTTCGTGCCTAATGTTGGGTAACTTTTTTTTTTGCGAGGTTCAGTTCCTTGAGGATACGGGGGTTTCGCCCTCGGAGGAGGAAACCCGGAGGAGGGAGAGGATCATACTCGAGCTCCACAAGGTAAGGGCAGTTCGTCTTTTGGTTCAAAGCTTGCAGCTTGCAATGTGGGCTGGAATTCGACCTGTAATCCGGTTGTGACTGTTGCAGATAGTTATGGATTGGGCGAAAATGGTGGCGTTCAACCAGGGGGGGAAACCTTGGATCACATCAGGCACGGTGTTGACCTTTGGCTCCTATGATTTAGGGGTAAGCACTGAACTCGAACCTGTGCACGATTTGTTGTGCCTTTTTATAATGGTGTGATGCTAGGCTGATCTACTACTATATGATATATCAGTTGAATAATCTTTAGTTTTGAAGGTCAATTTCGTTATCTTTTTATGTCATGTTCGATTTAAAATCCTAGCATTGTTACCTAAAAATGTCAACGATATTCGGTAAGTGCTCAAACATTTCACCGATGGGTGTTGATCATCGTATGTGAGTTGCTACTGGAGAGCCTTGACTTTGTTTGTTTGCAACTTACTGTTGACTTGTAAACTGCATCTGTGCTATGTTAGGTTAGGGTCAGCGCAGAGTGGGTGTTGCTACATCCTTAACTTCTTTACCTATTATCATGACTTTGGTAGTGTCTGGACTAAGGAAATGAGCAGCATGATTTGGTGCTTGGCAGAATGATGCTCTGTTTGACTGCAGTACTATTGCACTATTGATATGACGCAAAAGAAACAATTACTGGTGAAGCAGTCAAAATGTATGATTATAAGTATAAGTGTAGGATCGTGTTGACCAGTTAATCACATGTGTAGGTTTCACATCGTTTATGAGCTGAGAGATGATATATTTTAATTTTTAAGTTGTTCATGTCCAACTTAATATTTGTTTGTTGATGTGGCATAAAGAAACTGATCTTGGGATGGTTAAGATGGATATGAGAGATATTGTATCTTGAATCTGCTCCTACTGATAACATAGTTACATGTGTATATATGTACAACACCAAAGTAGTTTATACTTAATAGCCTGAAAGACATAAACTCATAAATGTTTCGCATAGGTAACGTTCAGGGAATTAGAAGCTAAATATGATCTCTATGTTTATCATATGTAGTTTTTGAAGTGTGGATGTTTTACTTATGCATACAATATTCCTCAATTCCCTAAGGTGGAAGGAATCAGTGAAGTCATTAAATCTCTCCATGAGCTGGAGTTGTTTGTTTTTTCGAGAATATTATTAACGAGCAATATCCCTTGTGTTAAGTTTGAATATATTGGTTTGGTCAATCTGTAATTGCATGTAAGCACCTAGACTGGGTAAACTTAAGGACTGTAATTGGATTTCCATGTTTACAATATTGCCCCTGTATCCAATGCATTTTCCCTTATAAAATTGTGGTTTATCTTTTGGTAACAAGCATTGTTCTCTTTGAAGGCATATGGACCTGAATCTGATATTGATGCAGTCTGTGTTGGTCCTTGCATTGCATCATTACAAGTGAGTATATTTCTCAATTTTCCGTTTATCTAACAGTTTTGAGCCCTTGCAATCACCCCATGAGGTGTCCATGTGTTAACTTGCAGCATCATTTCTTCGTTGTCCTGCGACAAATGCTTGAAGCAAGGCCAGAAGTATCAGACTTGCATTCTATTGAAAGTGCTAGGGTTCCGTTGATGCGCTTTAAATTCAACGGTGTGTCAGTAGATTTTCCATACGCCCAGCTGCCAGTTATCAATGCTGCAGAGGCAAGTATCTTAAAATTGTGATGATTACACGTCTTAGGTTACATGTTATCTCAATTAGTGTTTATTGAATACTTTCTATTATTATGTGTTATATTTCTTACTTAGGTGACTTAAATTTATTCAACTTATTTCTCAAAACAGCTTCTGTAACATCTCTGGCGTAACTATCTAGAACTCCTAATGATGTCCTGAAGCTAATATGTAGGATTTATATTTAACTCCTTATAAGATCATATGGTATTATGGTTTCATTTTGCGTTGCTGTACCTTGATAAGCCATATTGAGTTATTGACCACATCTTTGGTGTTATTTCATCTAACCAGGCGTATATTTGACTAAAGCAGTGAACAGTGACCTAGATATTCTCCCCAAGTATTTCTCAAGCCATAATTTTAATTCATCAACTTTTGCATTTTTATCTTAACACGCTTTTAGCCTCTTCATGTTTATGTTCTTAGCCACACTTAAACGGGTCAAATGTGATACAATTTGTGAAAACTGCTATGTTTATGTTCTTATGGGTATTATCATATAGCCACTCTGCTGGGCACTCTTTCTCATAGATTCGACATTGGTTTTCATTATAAATTTAAGCATTTGCTGAAAGAAACAATTGAGCATAATATCTGGTGATCAATTTAAGCTCTCACAAGCTGTATTTTCTGCAGGCTATACATGCAAATGATCCCCGTTTGCTAGAGAAAGTTGACGAGGCAAGCTGGAGATGTCTATCTGGAGTTCGTGTTAATAGACAAATCATGCAATTAGTTCCAAATATGAAGGTCTAACAACAGTCTCAGTAGATTTATTTACATCACATCATTGTTGCCATTCTTTACTTTTTCTTCCTTGTATTTTTTTATGTTTCCGGGCTTCTGGCATTATCCCTGTTCATGTGCTGATAGTTGCTGTGCTGTGTTTGCACATTCTGTGTACTTTTTGTTTGTTTGTCTGGCATGCACCATGGCATGAATATATGTGTCATTCGATGTGTTTCCAAAACCCTTCTTTCTTATTTTATTAATTTTCTTCTTTTCTAACTTTTTGAGTTTTGATGCAGAAATTTCAACTTTTGTTGCGCTGCCTTAAACTCTGGGCAAGAAAAAGAGGAATTCATTGCCATGTACGTGGTTTGCCTTTTCTCTATTTATACTTCTTATGTATGTTTTTAGTGTTATTTTTGGTCTGACTTTTATCCTCAATTGTATGATGCCATTTTCAGCTAGTTGGCTTCTTTGCTGGAATTCATTTGGCGGTTCTTGGAGCATATGTTTGCCGCAGACATCCAAATGCTACTGCCAATACTTTGTTGTGTAGGTTCTTTGAGATATTTTCTCACTGGCCCTGGCCTCTTCCGGTGTCTTTGCATGAACAAACACCTCTTTGGAGTCCTGATGGGTGCTCTCTCATGCCCATAGTGATGCCCTGTTATCCACCAGAATTTTGTGCCTCTAATGTCACAAAAAGCACTTTCAACAAAATCAAAGAAGAGCTTTGGCGAGGTTTATCTTTGACCAAGGTATGCCTATTTATTCTTTATTTGGTCCTACCTAATTTATGCCACACTGTTCTCCAAAAAAGTTGTTTGCCTGTTTGATATCTCTAGAGTAAATGTAGAAACTTTGAATTTTCTTTTATTGCAACTAAGTTGTAGAAGAGTCATGAGTTTTAATATGCCTGGTATGCCCCAATACCTTCCGTTTCTATTCTTGCTTTATTGCCATGATGGAATTTAAACCTAAAGTAGTGTATAACACTTTGTTACTTGAATTGGGTTTGCTTTTATGCGTCAAGGTTTCAAATAAGCAATTGGCTCACCTATTTTTATTTTCTTTATTTTTTCTTCTTTTTGAGTGGTCCTTTTCTATTCCCCTGTTCCCGTTTTTTTAAAATTGATGAGTTAACTTGTTTCATTTGAAAATTTGATAGCTTCGTTGATCCGTCCAAAATTACAGAAGTTGTAATTCTTGTACAATAATGTTCCCAGCAACTTAAATAGGCCATGTTCCATATTGTTTCACCACGCCCATCGATCTGTTACTTGTTAGACCTGTACTCATTGATAAAAAATATGGTGCCATGTTTGCTTCATTTGATTTGTTGGCATCCTATCTTAATCTCTCTTTTGCTTTGAAATGATTTAACGGAAGTCCAACTTTAACTGGCATGATTAGTTCTGTGTAGGTGGTTTCCTTATTGAACTGTAGAAAGATTATTTTTTAATAATGCGGATTGATAGGAATTGATGATGTATGTTGTAAGATCTGCAGTGAAGCAAAATGCATTGATATATCCATGACACGTCTAAATGATTGCGGACTTCAGTTTTAAGGCTTGCTTGCAATCATGAATAGGCAGCTGAAATGGCACATTTGTCACTTTTACAGGATACAAGTAGTGTTGATATCGACTGGAGTTGGATTTTTGCGCCGTTTCCATATGGTGCAAAATATAAGCACTTCCTTCGCATAGTTCTCTCAGCTCCGACAACTGAAGAGTTGCGTGATTGGGTTGGATGGGTGAAATCACGATTCCGCAGCCTTATTCTCAAGGTTATTTTTCACCGCCTGTTTGTTTTATGTTCACATTGCTGTTTGCAAGCTTTAATGTTGATTGTGACCTCTCCTAACTGATGTTATGCAGCTGGAAAGCCTTAACATTGGTTGTGACCCAAATCCCTCAGAGCAAGTGGATCATACCATCGGTGAGCCAAATGCTGTATTCTTGTGGGGTCTCATCATGTATAGTAATACTCAGATCTGTACAACTTCTCTCAAAGAGGACTTCATGAGAAGTGTCACCAACAACATCTATGGAAAGGAAAAGTGTGCTCATTCGGACATAGAATTGTCTGTTGTCGGTATGCCTCAGGTGCCTAAAAGCATGTCTGATCATCCGGCCTACTTACAGAAACTGCCGAATCTGCCACCGCGAATGCTGGGCTACCCACCGATGAGGCAGGGCTGCAATGCAGTTGGTTAAGACTCCGTTGTCTTCTCAAACCTGTGAATATCCAGATGAGAATAGGTAGAACCTGAGTTTCTTCAGCTTTGAAGGGCGTTTGCAGCATCAGATGGCATTTCTGGTGGTTTTTGTGGAGTTGGGGCTTGTTCATTCCTCAGCGCAAGGAATATGGAAGTGTGTTTGCTGGAGCTGGCTGCTGAGAGATGGAACTTTTTGCCCTGAAGCTTCCAGGGTGCAGTATATTCATTCGGGCGGCTTATTCCTGTTCTGAGGCTTGTAGCAGGTACATGTACATTCATGTACACAGCATAGCAATTGGTATACAATGAGAGAGATATAGCAGTGTAGGAAGTGTGTGTAAAACTGTAGGTGTAATGTTTGGTACCCAGCAGCAAAATGTGTAAGTCGCCTTGTGTGGTCAGAGCTGTTTTGCTGGGTACATCAAATGTAGGGGGTGTTGTGGAATGTGGATGGCGAAGAATGCCATCCATTCTTACTTGTTGTAGTCTGCAGAAAACTGCTGCATGTACTGCTGTTCATGAGTTGTTATGTAGCGAATCATCCGGATGAATGAATGTTCCTGTTGTTGTTTACTCTTGCATTATCTTGGGCTTACTGTTCAGTGTAGTTTTTAATGACATTTTTAACTTCTAAATGAGTTTAAGGGCTTGCAGCCCTGAGGAATGTGGATGGCATTGGGTGTCACATTGATAGTGATCTTGTTCAGCTTTGTTGGTTCTGTCAACAAGATATGTGAAGCCCGGAGGAAGATTGGACCAATATGGTCTTAGCTTAATCTTTGAGCATTTCTTCTTTGGCCAAGAATCTTGAATGTGAAACGGTGTAATTTTTATATGTATGTAATAATTTTATTTTTACATGTCCACTCCTTTTAATAGCATGGGATAACAAGATATGCCATATCGTCACCCTCTGACTTGTGTTTGGTTTGAGGAACTAGGAACGCTATGATCCCAAAATGTTCCTGGTTTGACTTCGAGGAGTAGCCAGACCTGGCCGTTCCTCGCCGAGATCGGAACAGTTGAAAATAGTGCGGGCGATCCCTTGTTGCTTAGATGATCAAGTCCACCACCACAATGAGACATCTCTGTTGCTTTGGGTGTTTTTAGTGGACGCATGAAATCATCATCAGACAGCAGTCAGGTGTCTGTCTAACACCAGTTCATTTATTTATTATTACTGTATTATTGTTTTCTTGGAAAAGAGAGAGGGTTTTACCAGTTAATTTTTTGTCTGGTGCCATCTTGATATTAAGTCATATATGCAAAAGCATAAATATTTGTCTTTTCGTAGGATTCAAATTCAGTGAGAAGTTTTTGTGGAGCAATGGAAACTTTTTGTTTCTGCCGCTCGAGTTTTTGCCCGTTTTCCTTATGTCACTCTAGCTGTTAACATTTCACTTTTCCCACTCTACTTTTGATGATACATCACAATTGCTATTCCGTGGCAAAAACATTTTTTTCAGAGTGACAATTGTGATAGATCGGGGTGGCAATTGTGATGTATTGTCAAACCTAAGAGTGACAAAAGTGAAATGTCAAATTTTGCTTTCGCCACAGAATGACAATTATGATATATTGTCAAAAGCTAAGAGTGGTAAAAAATGAAATGTCAAATTTTAGAGTGACATAAAGAAAATGGGCAAAAACTAGAGTGGCAGAAACAAAAATTCCTCGTTTAAAAATCATATACAAATATATTATTTCCTCTGCATTTAGAAGAAATAAAATATTTGCTAAAACCTAATAGGAACATTAGTCCTCGTTCAACCCAATCTTTATTTCTTCCACCTTCAATTTGGATGTGTCTCGTATACGAGTAGAAGCTTAGCCAAAGTCACTTGGTTGAAGAAGTGGATAATGAACAAATACACTACTTAGATTTAGTTCCTAATGAAGCGAATACATAAGTCATTTATGGTTCAAAAATCTCAGATTAGAAGTGGATGCGGGTCCGCAAAGCTGCATATCAGCGATGTAACCGCTTCGAGCTCGGGTGAGAAGGCGATCCATCATCTTTCCTTTGGTGACTGTTGTGGTGGTGTCAGAGGCAGGTGACGAGCGTTGATGTCAAGCTTAGATGATTCTTCATTCTGGATTGCAATTTTCTTTTTTGGCTGATGTTTCTTTATGCAAAGGCTAGCGTTTTATTGTCCTTTCAGATTTAAAGTTGGTGTTTACAAGCTTGTACTATAAACTTTATGCTATAAAATGAGGCACTTATACCATGCAAAAAAAAGTGGATGTGAGATGCCTACGGCGTCACAAAATCCACACTGCAAAACATAATGAAGGAACACAATAATTACGGGGGATTAATGGGTCGTATGCTTGGCCCATGTCCAACCCATCAATCTCGTTTATGCAGTGTGATGCAGAAACATAAATGATTTTTTTCTTGTTTTATTCTTTTTTTCTAAATACATCCAAGGTGCATACAACCATGTTTTACAAAGCTTATTCTCACAATCTTCCTTAGCTAAGATGTGCACCACACTTTAAGGCCGCCGAACCTCCTGCTAGATGTAACCGTTGCTGTGACCGCCGATTTGGTCTGTCCACCATAATTTTGGAATGCAAGGTGTTCCTGGTTAAAAAAAATGTGCGCCACATTGTTCGTTGACCACTGCACCCGAAGCACCTTGTGCCCCACTACATAGCTAATCAGCTCCTTAATCATGTCTATAAGCGGACCATAGACTGATTGATCAAGCTTCTTTGCACACAATGGCCTCGCCACACTTTTATTATCCCTTTTAGAGATGATCTTCTGCAAAGTGAAAAAACCACTCCTACCGTTCTAAGTAATTTCAAGTTCTAATTTTGTCCTAATTGAACTTCTCTCTATTTGACAAAGTTTACAAAAAATACGTTGATTTCTACAATATCAAATATAAATGGTACGGAAATATATTATATCTTGAATATAATATAGTGTGGTAGATGTTGATGTATTTTTAATAGACTTGATTAACTTGACTTAGGACAAAGCTAGAACTTCAAATAGTTTGAAATATAGAGACTAATTTCCAATGAGAAGCAAAGCCCAAGTTTTTTTTGCGGGGAGCAAAGCCCAAGGGCTGCATGACGCACACAGCTGCAAAGTAGCACGTGAGTGCATAGATCTTTATCATAATATGATGGGCTATATCGAAGTGTATTGAATAAAAATAATACAAATACTTTTATAATATACACTTTTAAGTTGGTCTTTATATTTATGTATCTTTTATTTGATATTTTTTCAAGTCATATTGTTGCAAACTTGCAATAAAGATTCACCCCTTGCACACCCACACCCACATGGGTATATAATCACATGCTTGACTCGACAATGGGACAAACATGTCCACGTAAGTGCATGTTGTTGTTATAAAATGGAAGTTGGATCACGGTAGAAAACGCAATGACAAGATGATGGTTGATGATAGAGTTCGATGGGAACCTATATCTTCGGGAGCCTTTGCTCGGGTACTCTCTTTTAGTATTAACTCTAGTAATGCAACCTATGATAAAAATCTGTAAGATATCCGACAACGTCTCTGACCACCCACAACAACATGTCATTCAGACTATCTTTCGTGTGTGTTTTAGCTGTGGTATAAATTCAATAGTGTGTTCGGCTTAGGTTATAAGTCCTTTATGAAAGACTAAGTAAAATATAAACATATGCGCGCGCGCACACACACACGATGCCTCCAGAAGACTTTTGAATGGCCCGTCTGACCTCAAGCTTACTGGTCTTTGGAAGATACATGTCTATTTTCTATTGTAATGTTCCACTATTTATAAAAAAATGCTCATAATTGATGGTGTTATCTCCAAAAATAATGAACCTTGAACCATAGAGTCTAATATGCATCTTATACAAGTGGTGGTTAGGTGGCATGTACTCATTCATGTGTGTTAGGTATCTAATGCAACGCGGGCAAGTCTTGAGCCTCTGGAAATCTTGATGAGGTCATCCCAACCATTGACAGACTAACGGTCATTGACAGACTAATCACAAGGAATGGCGCTAAAAAAATACTTGGTCATGTGAATGCTGACCTGGGTTTATCTTATAACCTAACTTAAAACATGTGTGCTTTCACTTTGTTTGTTGTTGGTTGAACTCGGGTGCAATGCATAACAAAATGGTTTTAAACCAAGGACACATAGTTGTACATTGCATGAAGAAACAAGCTTAGTGCCGAAGAAATATAATTAAAGAAACCATGTTTAGACCCTGATGAAACAATGTTTGGTGAGGAAACCAACTATTTGCACCTTAGAGGAGAATAGGAGAAGCCACTCATGAATTTCCTAACTCATCATTCTTTATCATTTTCCTAGCAAAGAACTGACAGAAATTTGATCCATATACATACAGAGAGACTCATTCTGAGACTGGAGAGTTCTTTCTAAAATTATTATCATGATTCGTCATGGAGTTGCACCTAATCCGTGCTCCACAACTTGAGAATGATTGTGTTGGTTAGTTTCTCGTGATTTCCCTATGGATTGCACCTAATTTGTGCTACATGTGTGTTTAGTTCTCAGATTGTGGATTGGAAATTGTCTCAAATTCCAGCCCATGGTTGGCATCCTCTTTTTTCAAGTCATAATGCCCAAGTTACATTGGCTGATCATAGCTAGTTACTCTAATGTTTTTCAATCATGTGATGTGAACATAGTGCCATGCCACTCCTCGAGCACCTATTACCACAACTGGTGCCCATCATCTTGCACCAGCAACGGTTTACACAGTTGTATTTGTTTGTGTTGTTCTTGTAATCCAATCTTAAGATACGCACCCTATAGTTTACAGAGACGGAGCTTCCTTGTAGGTATTTGGGTTAGTAGTACCCAATGAAACAAGGAAATCCTTCACTAACTTAGAACTAATCAGTATTGATTTATAGAAGATAAACCCACTACCATGGATATCACCCCATAAAAAATATATATCTCTATGATAGTTTAGGTTTATCCCTTTTATACTTCTTTTCTCAGTCCTTAAGTCCAAAGCCTAAAACCCAAAAAATCCAAGCCCTTTTAGTGTCAAAATCAGGTTGTTTTGCATTCCTCTTTATTGTTCATGTTTGGTGTTTGCACCAGATATTTTTGTAGTAGTTGTTGCTCTTATTTTAGTTAGTGGTGTTAGACCTTGTTGTTGTTTGAGAAAAGTAAAAATATTAAAGACGGGTTTCTATCATTTATGCCACTAGTTCTATCCCACTACTCAATTTTGCCATTAGAAATTACAGCTGCTCAGAAATGCCATTGTTCCATGCATGAGATGCTTGCTCAAAAACAACATTAGACACCTTAAAAACGTCATCGTTCCATTAGGTGTTTTCTCAAAAATGCAGTTAGACATCGTTACCGTCAGTTCAAATCTGTTGACCATGTTATATGACAAAAATATCCATTGACCCACATGTCAGCTCTCCATATCACAATGATAAGTGTTGGCCCCACTTATTAGAAGTAAGCCGGTGAATAAGTCTTGTGGAAAATAAGAATGTTGTTGGGGATCAAGTGGGACCCACACCATTTCATAGTGAGATAGAGGGAAATGTGACATGTGGATCCATGGGTATTTTGGTCATATAACATAGTACATGGGCTTTGAGCTAGTAGTAATGGTGTCTAGTGGCATTTTTTAGCTCGCGCCTAATAGAGCGATGGCATTTCCGAGCAGTTGAAACTCCTAGTGGCAAAACTTAGTAGTGGGACACAACTAGTGGCATAAATTATAAAAATCCAACTAAATATAAACAAACAAGTGGAAAAGGTGTGGAAAGGTTTTCAATCCCTTTCGTTTTGGTGAAATGTTTTGAGAAGTGTAATTGCAAGTATTGCAGATCAAACTAGATGTAGAGATCTATGCTTTATAATGACTCAGATCGATCGGATTTCACTACTAGCCACTCCCTATTATACCCCACCAAGTCCACAAGAATCCATCAACGCTTCAATTTCTATTCGCTAGTTCAGTACTTTATACTGTCACATACCAGCTGTGGATCATTAGAATTTGGGTAAGTAAGACCTTAAATAAGGGAGACTCCATAAATATATATACTTTAGTTTAGTATGTTTTGTCATGCATTAGCATGGAAGGTTTCAACTCAAGAGCATGTGGTGATAATCATGTGAAAGATAATGCTGTGATAACAAGTTAAACATGTCCAAAACATATATATACCTTTTGAAGCTTATATGCATATTTTTTTAATCATTTTATGCATTATTTTATAATATGTACAACCTAATAATTCATATTTTTATGTAGGCCATTTCCAAAACCTTCCCAAACTTAGAAAAATATGGAAAAGTCATGCATGTACTTAGTTCCCTAATCACAAAGGCATAGAAAATGGGAGGAGATGGGTGGCCAACATTCTGAAGCTTCCCTTTGGTGGGTACTGATACGTCTCCAATGTATCTATAATTTTTGATTGTTTCATGCTATTATATTATCCATCTAGGATGTTTTATATGCATTTATATGCTGTTTTATATGATTTTTGGGACTAACCAATTAACCTAGAGCCCAGTGCCAGTTTCTGTTTTTTCCTTGTTTTTGAGTATCGCAGAAAAGGAATACCAAACGGAGTCCAATTGATGTTGTCGGATTTCGGGTTCCGGCAAAACCCTTGAGGTTCGAACACTGGGGTGCGCACAGAGATCTCTCCTCCCCCTAGCTCACGCCCTTACCGCGATCTCAAAGCTCAGCGCGTCGAACCCACAGAGCAAGAGACACAAGGTTTATACCGGTTCGGCCACCGATGTGGTGTAATACCCTACTCCAGTGTGGTGTGGTGGATTGCCTCTTGGGCTAAGGAAGAACTAGTACAGGGGAAGAACAACCTCCTGAGGAGAGGTGCTGTTGTGCTCGGTGAGCTTGTGGATGTGAGGATGGAATGGATCCAATCCAAGATGAGTTGCCTCCTATGGTGGTGGCTAGTCCTATTTATAGAGGCCCTGGTCCTCTTCCCAAATGCTGGCGGAAAGGGATTCCACAACGGCCAAATTCGAAGGGAGACAACTAGTACATGTTATCCTGACTAAAGGTGGTCTTCACCTGCCAAAGGCTCTGGTGGTGACGCCGTCTTGGGCTCCACGGTGACCTCCATCCTGCCGTCCTGCTGGTCTTGGTCTCGTTGCACCGATATGGAAACCTTTGCCTGATGCCTCAGGACTCCTCGCCTGCGCTTGCCTCTTTAGCACCAAAGAGGAAACGAGGACACTGCATGCGCTGGCTTGATCCTAGAAATTCTACGCAACTCAAGGACCCACAGAGAGAGTTGGGAATTTCGTTATTTTCATATTTGAGTTTACTCGAATTTTGAAAAGAGGATCGTTTGATTTTAATTATTTTCTCTTCGAATATTTCTTTCATAAAAATAAAAGAGAATGAATTCCTCAAAATAAAGAAATATTGGAGATTTAATATTAAAATCAAATAAGAATTTTATTCGGAGTTTTATCGCTATTTTATTTGAATTAGGAAAAATATGCGTTTTTCAAAATTGCATTAGAGTCCCAAATAAATGTTCACCTTGTCCGGTAGATTTTCAGAGGATGGGGAAATTTATTTCAGGATTTTTGAAGTCCGTTTAGTATTTCTTTTCTTCATTTTTTTGCGCAGAATTATTAAAAAAAACGAACCGACTCCGGGCCGTGACCGGACAGGACTCCCCAGCCGGCCCCCCTCTTATAAGCCGCCGCCCGCGACCCCCAGCCCACCCCAACCCACTCGTGCCTAACCCTAACCCTAAGCCGCCGCCGCCGCCGCCCCTCGCCGCCGACCACCGCCGCCCCGCCGGAGCCCCACCGTCGCCACGCCGCCGCCTCGCCGGAGGTAGCAACCGCCGCCGCCGGTTTTCTTCGGAAAACCGTACGGTTTTTTTAAGAACCCGCGGTTTATTTTATAGATCGGTTTTTTTTCGGTTTAGTTATTTAGCGAACGACCGTTCGTTCGTTCGTTTTAACGAACGATTTTCACCGTTTAGCCGCAGACAGCGAACGTTCGTTCGTTAGCCTGTTCGTCAGTTTTTCTTTTTCTCGAGTTTTTCGCGATTATTTTCGATCGCGATTTCTGATCCGATTTTCGTTTTAGTTTATCTTTTCGCTCGTTTATCGGAATCAGGCGATTCAAGCGCCTAGAGTTTCGTCTCGATGCCCTATTTCTGTTTAATCAACTTAAACAAGTTTTTGCTACTGTAAAATTTGACTTTAGTCCAGATTAGTAATCGAAGCTTGTTTCTTTCGCAGTTTGAGTTTTGTTGCTTCGTTTGATTTGATTCTTTTTGCAAACCGGAGTTCTGAAGTTGAACTTTCTGGTTAGACCTTCTTATTTGAGTTTTACCCGTGGATCTTGCCTGATTGCTTATTGTATGCTTGTTTGTTTGCGATAGAGTACCCGGAGTGCGAAGCGTGCCACTACGAGTCTCTAGGTTTCACGGATCATCAGCAAGGCAAGTAACACTTTGATCATACCTCTTTACTACCCAGTTTTATTGCATTAGATCAATCCTCAAACAATTGCATGATTAGGAGCTGATTAATATGTGGGGTTTGGGAAGTAGATGAGGTAGTACCTATTCACCTGTTATTATCAAACCTATGGGAGTTACTTCTACGTTGCTTATATTGCTATGCTATGCTGGTAGACGTGGTTTGGGTTTGAGTGTATTCATGACAGATGTGAGTATTGTTAATTAATGGTTAACTTAAGGTGGCAACTTTAATACACATCTGGGTGGATTGAGGCACCTGGGGAACCCAGTGTTGCCTGTATTTTTGGAAATCCCGGGGTACCGTGTGATTCTCCTATGGACTGCCACCCAGGCTCAAAGGGATCATAAGATTATTCATGCTAGAAACTTCCGTGTGCAGCCACATGCCATTATGGGCTCTGGCATAGTTGAGTAAGTTGTGGGAAACCTTTCCATGATGGGCTAGCAGATGTAGGGGATTGTAGGTGTACCAGCCTATCTATCGGTGACCTCTTCGGAAAGACTGTGTCTCGGTCATCCGTTTCTCAAACATTATGTAGTGCGAGAAATCCAACGAGGAGACCGAGTCTTGTGGGGAAAAGTGCGCAAACCTCTGTAGAGTGTACAAACTAATCATGGTTAGCCGTGTCCCCGGTTATGGACATCTTGAGTATCTAGTTCTTGAATTATCATGTGGGTCTCATCACTCTTAATATAATTTGATTGGGTTTAATGATGATGCTTAATTGGGATTGAGTTGGTGAACCTTCTCAATGTTTAACAACCACCATGATAGTTAAATAAAATTTATTCCTTTGTTGTAGGAAAAAATTGGCTTTCCGCAAAACATTTTAACTATACAGCCTCCACCAGCCATATATGCATGTAGTGATAGCATTATTCTGTTCATTACTCTTTTGTGTTGCCTTGCCAGCATATTCCATGTGCTGAACCGTTTCGGGCTGCAACGTATCATGTTGCAGACTTTTCAGACGACGAGTAAGGAGCCATAGGTCGTTGTCTTTCACTCAGTGATGCCGTTGGAGTTGATGGACTCACTTTATCTTCCAAGCCTTCCGCTGTTATCGTATTAGATGGCCTTAAGCCATATTTATTGTAATAAGTTCTCTTTTGAGACATTCGATGTAATAAGTGTGTGATTGCTACTCTGTTATAAATCCTCAAGTACTGTGCGTGTCAGCATTACCGATCCAGGGATGACACTGATGCACAGAGACCAGACTGTTTGAGGTCTGGTCGCTACGGAGACTCCGGGGCGTGTACAGCCCCACTCATTATTACGTGAGTGTCACGAGCGGAGACCTTCACAGGCGTGAGCCTTGCTTCATATCGCCAGACGAGGGCCCCGCCTTGCGCCACCCTCGACCACCGTTGGGGCGTCCAGAAACCAGGACGATGCCAAGGGGCAAAGGGGATGCTAGCGGCGCCCTCGGTGACCACGGGCCCTCTGCCGGGGGGAAGGCTCACAAGTGCCTCCCCGGTAGAGGACCTACCTCCGGGCGACGCCTTGCTCCGTGCGACGCGGGGAGGGGCCTTCCTCCTGGCTCCTCACACACAGCCCCCAGTGCGCTTCCCCTGGTGGAAGGGGGGCTACCGTGCTGGGGCCGTCGTCCATCGCTGTAACCTGATTCACTTGCGACCCATGGTTAGCGTAAGCCTGCTCCTAAGAGATTAGTGGTACCCTGTAGCTGTTGTCGCCGGCGTGGTCGGCGAGGTTCCCGGGTAGCTCCTGAAAGGTCTCAACTTCCAGTGTCTCCTCTTCCCAACCCGGTTCGAGGAACGTGCCGGGGTCATCTTTCGGTGTGTACTCCTGATCCATCATGCGGGGCACATAAGCCTCCGGAGCTGTCGCCCCGGAAACCTCGCTGAAGTGCCCCGTGCTCCACGTCGCCCGGCCCGGCGCACGCTCTGAGGATGGTAGGGCTGCATCCTGCCGGGGCCGTGGGTGGCAACGCTCACCCCTGCGCCCATCGGGGGAGGCACAGGCGCAATTGTGTGTCCGGCGCCGCTGGTCGCGTCGATGCCGACGAAACCTCCT
This sequence comes from Triticum aestivum, assembly GCF_018294505.1. Classification (NCBI taxonomy): domain Eukaryota; kingdom Viridiplantae; phylum Streptophyta; class Magnoliopsida; order Poales; family Poaceae; genus Triticum; species Triticum aestivum. The sequence continues at coordinate 318,149,443 of NC_057805.1, forward strand.
GGTGCGCCCGGGAGCACGCGAGCACGACGAGGCCCACCGTGCGATCTGGCCGCAGCCTGAGGCGTATGCAAGGAGCAGAAAGGCGGCGTGCCCCTGGCTGCGGCGTCCAACAGCTCGGCGACGCGCTCCAGCAATGCATCTCGACCGCTCTCCATCAGTCGGCATCGCAGCAGCTCCCGCGTCACTGTGAGCGCGGCCCTCATGTTCGCTTGTTCCTGCCGGGTGTGCGGTGCCGGCGCCACAACATAGCTTGAGGCCCTAGCGGCGGCCCGCGCGTGCCACAGAGTAAGGGTGGACGGCGTAGGACCGCACCGCCCGCGCTCCGCAGCGTTTGGCGGTGCGCGTGCCGCCTGGAGTGTGGGTTTGAGGTCTTCTTGGGCGGACGACGCCGCCCGGGCTGGCCAAGCTTCCCAGTGGTCGGTGTCGGCCCTCAGGTCGCCGGACATTGGCGCTGCAGAGTGCTGGCGGGTCTGCTGATGGAAGAGAGGCTTCGGCGCACCCCTACCTGGCGCGCCAAATGTCGGATTTTGGGTTCCAGCAAAACCCTTGATGTTCGAACACTGGTGTGCGCACGAGGATCTCTCCTCCCCCTAGCTCACGCCCTCACCGCAATCTCAAAGCTCAGCGCGTCGAACTCACAGAACAAGAGACACAAGGTTTATACTGGTTCGGGCCACCGATGTGGTGTATTACCCTACTCCAGTGTGGTGTGGTGGATTGCCTCTTGGGCTAAGGAAGAACTAGTACAGGGGAAGAACAGCCTCCTTAGGAGAGGTGCTCTTGTGCTCGGTGAGCTTGTGGATGTGAGGATGGAATGGATCCAATCCAAGATGAGTTGCCTCCTATGGTGGTGGCTAGTCCTATTTATAGAGGCCCTGGTCCTCTTCCCAAATGCTGGCGGGAAGGGATGCCACAACGACCAAATTCGAAGGGAGACAACTAGTACATGTTATCCTGACTAAAGGTGGTCTTCGCTTGCCAAAGGCTCTGGTGGTGACGCCGTCTTGGGCTCCACGGTGACCTCCATCCTGCCGTCCTGCTGGTCTTGGCCTCGTTGCATCGATATGGAAACCTTTACCTGATGCCTCGGGACTCCTCGTCTGCGCTTGCCTCTTTAGCACCAAAGAGGAAACAAGGACACTGCGCACGCTGTCACCCGCCTGGCCTCCGTCATCATGGCTTACGTCACAGGAACCTAGCGAGGTGCCCCTTGCCTTAATCTCTCCGCCCCTCACGAGCCAGCCTGGTGAGGCCGCCCCCGAGGAGGTCTTGCATTGTCTGCCTCGCGAGGCTTGGCCCCTCGCGAGGGGCTTGAGTGTTTGCTGGTGAAGATGGGCCGTACAGGGCTGCTGGTGGAGCCACGCCGTCGGCCGTAGGCAGGCAAGTCTCGGGACCCTCGTTCCGAGGACGCCGACAGACGTGCCAATTTTCGATGATTTTTTATGGACCAAAAGAAGCCCCCGGAGTAAAAGAGTTGGGCCAGAAGACTCCCGAGCCGTCCACGAGGGTGGGGGGCGCGCCCTACCCCCCTGGGTGCGTCCCCTATCTCGTGGACGACTCGGAGACCCCCCTGACATGAGACCTACGCCAAAAATTCCTATAAATACAGAAACCTCCAGAAAATAACCTAGATCGGGAGTTCCGCCGCCGCAAGCCTCTGTAGCCACCAAAAACCAATCGGGACCCTGTTCCGGCACCCTGCCGGAGGGGGGATCCCTCACCGGTGGCGATCTTCATCATCCCGGCGCTCTCCATGACGAGGAGGGAGTAGTTCACCCTCGGGGCTGAGGGTATGTACCAGTAGCTATGTGTTTGATCTCTCTCTCTCTCGTGTTCTTGATTCGGCACGATCTTGATGTATCGCGAGCTTTGCTATTACAGTTGGATCTTATGATGTTTCTCCCCCTCTACTCTCTTGTAATGGATTGAGTTTTCCCTTTGAAGTTATCTTATCGGATTGAGTCTTGAAGGATTTGAGAACACTTGATGTATGTCTTGCATGTGCTTATCTGTGGTGACAATGGGATATTCACGTGATCTACTTGATGTATGTTTTGGTGATCAACTTGCGGGTTCAGTGACCTTGTGAACTTATGCATAGGGGTTGGCACACATTTTCTTCTTGACTCTCCGGTAGAAACTTTGGGGCACTCTTTGAAGTTCTTTGTGTTGGTTGAATAGATGATTCTGATATTGTGTGATGCATATCGTATAATCATACCCGCGGATACTTGTGGTACATTGGAGTATCTAGGTGACATTAGGGTTTTGGTTGATTTGTGTCTTAAGGTGTTATTCTAGTATGAACTCTAGGATAGATCGAACGGAAAGAATAGCTTCGTGTTATTTTACTACGGACTCTTGAATAGATTGATCAGAAAGAATAACTTTGAGGTGGTTTCGTACCCTACAATAATCTCTTCGTTTGTTCTCCGCTATTAGTGACTTTGGAGTGACTCTTTGTTGCATGTTGAGGGATAGTTATATGATCCAATTATGTTATTATTGTTGAGAGAACTTGCACTAGTGAAAGTATGAACCCTAGGCCTTGTTTCCTAGCATTGCAATACCATTTGTGCTCACTTTTATCGCTTGTTACCTTGCTGTTTTTATAATTTCAGATTACAAAAACCTATATCTACCATCCATATTGCACTTGTATCACCATCTCTTCGCCGAACTAGTGCACCTATACAATTTACCATTGTATTGGGTGTGTTGGGGACACAAGAGACTCTTTGCTATTTGGTTGCAGGGTTGTTTGAGAGAGACCATATTCATCCTATGCCTCCCACGGATTGATAAACCTTAGGTCATCCACTTGAGGGAAATTTGCTACTGTCCTACAAACCTCTGCACTTGGAGGCCCAACAACGTCTACAAGAAGAAGGTTGAGTAGTAGACATCAAGCAATTTCTGGCGCCGTTGCCGGGGAGGCTAGGTAAGCGGCACCCCCGTCAACTAAGTAATTTCTGGCGCCGTTGCTGGGGAGGTGAGTGCTTGAAGGTATATCTTTAGATCTTGCAATTGAATCTTTTAGTTTCTTGTTTTATCACTAGTTTAGTTTATAAAAGAAAACTACAAAAAAATGGAATTAAGGGTGACTCATATGCTTCATCTTTTTAATGTCTTTCGTGAAAATGATGGAAAGGAAAATTGTGCTCAAGTACTAGAAGAAGAATTACATAGAATGCTTGGCATAAAATATGTGAATGATGAGCATGATTGCAATGTTGTTAGTATGAATTCTTTGAATACCCATGATGCTAATGATATGCAAAGCCACAAGCTTGGGGAGGCTATGTTTGATGAAGGTGATATTTTTTGTCCCCCAAGTTTTGATGAGCAAATTATTATGATGATAGTATGCCTCCTATTTATGATGATTATATTGATAAAGGTGGGTTTGGAAGAGTGTCAACTTTAGAAAGTAATAATCCCATTATTTTGGAGGATGTTGAATATTATTGTGATAATTATGAAAGTGGATTTGGAGAGGTCATGACTTTATTAGTGATGAATCCACTATTTCGGAACAGGTTCCAATTGATTATGAGAACAACGTTGCTATCTATGATGATTATTGTGATGACTTGTATGCTATTAAGAATAATGGTAACCATGAAACTTGTCATCTTGGTTTTAATTTTCAATTGGATTATGCCTCACATGACAGTTATATTGTTGAATTCATTCATGATGCTACTGAAAATTATTATGAGGGAGGAACATATGCTTGTAGGAATTGCAATAATGTCAAGTTTCCTCTCTATGTGCTTAAAGTTTTAAAGTTATGCTTTTTTGCCTTCCTATGCTAGTTGATTATTGTTCCCATAAATTGTTTGTTCACAAAATACCTATGCATAGGAAGTGGGTTAGACTTAAATGTGCTAGTCATATTCTTCATGATGCTCTCTTTATGTTTCAATTCTTATCTTTTATGTGAGCATCATTGAAATCATCATGCCTAGCTAGGGGCGTTAAACGTTAGCGCTTGTTGGGACTTGGTAGGCAACCCAATTTTACTTTTGTCCTTTGATTTTGCTCCTGTTTAGTAATAAATAATTCATCTACCCTCTGTTTAGATTTGGTTTTATGTTTTAATTAGTGTTTGTGCCAAGTAGAACCTTTGGGAAGACTTGGGTGAAGTCTTTGTGATCTTGCTGTAAAAAACAGAAACTTTTGCGCTCACGATATTAGCTGCCATTTTTTACTGGAGAGTGATTTTAGGTTGATTCTTTTTGCAGATGATTAATAGATAAATTACTCACGTCCACCAATTTAGTTAAGAATTGTTGGATTTACCTAAGTATTCGAATGATACAGATTGCTACAGACTGTTCTGTTTTTGACAGATTCTGTTTTTCGTGTGTTGTTTGCTTATTTTGATGAATCTATGAGTAGTATCGGAGGGTATGAACCATAGAGAATCTGGAATACAGTATATATTACACCAGTATGAATTTATAATGAGTTCACAACAGTAACAAAACTGGTGGTTTATTTTCATATACTAACAGAGCTTATGAGTTTTCTGTTGAGTTTTGTGTTGTGAAGTTTTCAAGTTTTGGGTAAAGATTCGATGGACTATGGAATAAGGAGTGGCAAGAGCCTAAGATTGGGGATGCCCAAGGCACCCCAAGGTAATATTCAAGGACAAACAAGAGCCTAAGCTTGGGTATTCCCCGGATGGCATCCCCTCTTAGGCTTCGTTCATCGGTAACTTTACTTGGAGCTATATTTTTATTCACCACATGATATGTGTTTTGCTTGGAGCGTCATTTTATTTTATTTTGTTTTGCTTGCTGTTTGAATAATATCACAATATCTGAAATTCTTAAATGTTAGAGAGTCTTCACATAGTGGCATGATTATTCGACTACTCATTGATCTTCACTTATATCTTTCATAGTAGTTTGTCGTTTGCTCTAGTGCTTCACTTATATCTTTTAGAGCACGACGGCGGTTTTATTTTGAAGAAATAGATGAACTCTCATGCTTCACTTATATTATTTTGAGAGTCTTTTTAGAACAGCATGGTAATTTGCATTGGTTTTGAATTTAGTCCTAATACGATAGGCATCCAAGAGGGATATAATAAAAACTTTCATATAAGTGCATTGAATACTATGAGAAGTTTGATACTTGATGATTGTTTTGAGATATGAAGATGGTGATATTAGAGTCATGCTAGTTGAGTATTTGTGAATTTGAGAAATACTTGTGTTGAGGTTTGGAAGTCCCGTAGCATGCACGTATGGTAACCGTTGTGTATCAAATTTGAAGCATGAGGTGTTTCTTTGATTGTCCTCCTTATGAGTGGCGGTCGGGGACGAGTGATGGTCTTTTCCTACCAATCTATCCCCCTAGGAGCATGCGCGTAGTGCTAGGTTTTGATGACTTGTATATTTTTGCAATAAGTATGTGAGTTCTTTATGACTAATGTTGAGTCCATGGATTATACACACTCTCACCCTTCCATCATTGCTAGCCTCTTCGGTACCGTGCATTGCCCTTTCTCACCTCGAGAGTTGGTGCAAACTTCGCCGGTGCATCCAAACCCCGTGATATGATACACTCTATCACACATAAGCCTCCTTATATCTTCCTCAAAACAGCCAGCATACCTACCTATTATGGCATTTCCATATCCATTCCGAGATATATTGCCATGCAACTTTCCACCGTTTCGTTTATTATGACACGCTTCATCATTGTCATATTGCCTTGCATGATCATGTAGTTGACATCGTATTTGTGGCAAAGCCACCATTCATAATTTTTATACATGTCACTCTTGAATCATTGCACATCCCGGTACACCGCCAGAGGCATTCATAGAGTCATATTTTGTTCTAGTATCGAGTTGTAATTCTTGAGTTGTAAATAAATAGAAGTGTGATGATCATCACTATTAGAGCATTGCCCCGTGTGAGGAAATAAAAAAAGGGGGAGAAAGGCCAAATAAAAAAAGAGAAGGCCCCCAAAAAAGAGAAAGGCCAAAAAAAGAGAAGGCCCCAAAAAAATGAGAAAAAAGAGAGAAGGGGCAATGTTACTATCCTTTTTCCACACTTGTGCTTCAAAGTAGCACCATGATCTTCATAATAGAGAGTCTCTTATTTTGTCACTTTCATATACTAGTGGGTAATTTTCATTATAGAACTTGGCTTGTATATTCTAACAATGGGCTTCCTCAAATGCCCTAGGTCTTCGTGAGCAAGCAAGTTGGATGCACACCCACTTAGTTTCTTTTGTTGAGCTTTCATACATTTATAGCTCTAGTGCATTCGTTGCATGGCAATCCCTACTCCTCGCATTGACATCAATTGATGGGCATCTCCATAGCCCGTTGATTAGCCGCCTCGATGTGAGACCTTCTCCTTTTTTGTCTTCTCCACATAACCTCCATCATCATATTCTATTCCACCTATAGTGCTATGTCCATGGCTCGCGCTCATGTATTGCGTGAAAGTTGAAAAAGTTTGAGAATACTAAAGTATGAAACAATTGCTTGGCTTGTCATCGGGGGTTGTGCATGATTTGAGCATTTTGTGTGACGAAGATGGAGCATAGCCAAACTATATGATTTTGTAGGGATGAACTTTCTTTGGCCATGTTATTTTGAGAAGACATAATTGCTTGGTTAGTATGCTTGAAGTATTATTGTTTTTATGTAGATATTAAACTTTTGTCTTGGATCTTTCGGATCTGAACATTCATGCCACAATAAGGAAAATTACATTGAAAATTATGTTAGGTAGCATTCCACATCAAAAATTCTGTTTTTATCATTTACCTACTCGAGGACGAGCTGGAATTAAACTTGGGGATGCTTGATACGTCTCCAACGTATCTATAATTTTTGATTGTTCCATGCTATTATATTATCCATCTAGGATGTTTTATATGCATTTATATGCTGTTTTATATGATTTTTGGGACTAACCTATTAACCTAGAGCCTAGTGCCAGTTTCTGTTTTTTCCTTGTTTTTGAGTATTGCAGAAAAGGAATACCAAATGGAGTGCAATTGACGTGCCAATTTTTGATGATTTTTTATGGACCAAAAGAAGCCCCCGGAGTAAAAGAGTTGGGCCAGAAGAGTCCCGGGCCGTCCACGAGGGTGGGGGGCGCGTCCTACCCCCCCTGGGCGCGTCCCCCTATCTCATGGACGACTCGGAGACCCCCATGACGTGAGACCTACAAAAAAATTCCTATAAATACAGAAACCTCCAGAAAATAACCTAGATCAGGAGTTCTACTGCCGCAAGCCTCTATAGCCACCAAAAACCAATCGGGACCCTGTTCCGGCACCCTGCCGGAGGGGGGATCCCTCATCGGTGGCCATCTTCATCATCCCGGCGCTCTCCATGACGAGGAGGGAGTAGTTCACCCTCGGGGCTGAGGGTATGTACCAGTAGCTATGTGTTTGATCTCTCTCTCTCGTGTTCTTGATTCGGCACGATCTTGATGTATCGCGACCTTGCTATTATAGTTGGATCTTATGATGTTTCTCCCCCTCTACTCTCTTGTAATGGGTTGAGTTTTCCCTTTGAAGTTATCTTATCGGATTGAGTCTTTAAGGATTTGAGAACACTTGATGTATGTCTTGCATGTGCTTATCTGTGGTGACAATGGGATATTCATGTGATCTACTTGATGTATGTTTTGGTGATCAACTTGCGGGTTCAGTGACCTTGTGAACTTATGCATAGGGGTTGGCACACGTTTTCTTCTTGACTCTCCGGTAGAAACTTTGGGGCACTCTTTGAAGTTCTTTGTGTTGGTTGAATAGATGAATCTGAGATTGTGTGATGCATATCGTATAATCATACCCGCGGATACTTGTGGTACATTGGAGTATCTAGATGACATTAGGGTTTTGGTTGATTTGTGTCTTAAGGTGTTATTCTAGTATGAACTCTAGGATAGATCGAACGGAAAGAATAGCTTCGTGTTATTTTACTACGGACTCTTGAATAGATTGATCAGAAAGAATAACCTTGAGGTGGTTTCGTACCCTACAATAATCTCTTCGTTTGTTCTCCGCTATTAGTGACTTTGGAGTGACTCTTTGTTGCATGTTGGGGGATAGTTATATGATCCAATTATGTTATTATTGTTGAGAGAACTTGCACTAGTGAAAGTATGAACCCTAGGCCTTGTTTCCTAGCATTGCAATACCATTTGTGCTCACTTTTATCGCTTGTTACCTTGCTGTTTTTATAATTTCAGATTACAAAAACCTATATCTACCATCCATATTGCACTTGTATCACCATCTCTTCGCCGAACTAGTGCACCTATACAATTTACCATTGTATTGGGTGTGTTGGGGACACAAGAGACTCTTTGCTATTTGGTTGCAGGGTTGTTTGATAGAGACCATATTCATCCTATGCCTCCCACGGATTGATAAACCTTAGGTCATCCACTTAAGGGAAATTTGCTACTGTCCTACAAACCTCTGCACTTGGAGGCCCAACAACGTCTACAAGAAGAAGGTTGAGTAGTAGACATCAGGTACCTTGGCACCTACATTACAAAACCCACCATATTTATTAAAAATTATTTAGGATTTACACATTTCCATAAATTATTAAAACAACTCGGGAGGTGAGGTTTCAACATCCAAAAGAGCCCCCCCAAAGTCTACATCCAATCTAGGGTGGGTGGGGGGTCTCATCCTGCACCAAAAATAGCCACGAAGATCATAGGGGAATACCTCTCACTACAAGTGGAGAGGGCTAAGTAAGAAGTAGGAAAGTGTCCCTTCCCCCATGCTTGACGCTTGAATGCCATTCATTCCCCACCAATCAGAGTGAGAGTATTAGTGAGTTGTGTGACTCCACCAATCGCGAGGTTGATATGATTCCCCACATGATCAGAGAGACGAGTGATCCAGCAAATGCATTGAGAGGGGATTATTGAATTGCTAACAATCCTCCAAGCCATCTTTGCAATATGTGGAAATGTAAAAACCATAACTAGTTGCGCTCAACAATGGGAAGAGGAGATTAAAGGAACAATCATAGGGTACATGAGTGTCATTACACATAGGTCATGTGTGCAGAATAATTTTCATGGGGGCATGCATTTTTTCTTTCCCATTTGGGTGCACCTAGGGGTATGCAATTGTCAAGTCATATATTTCCATTGACCTTTGGAATACAACAAATAAGTTAATAAACTTAACAATTGCACATGAGCATTCAAATTTCCATTTGCCTTCTCATCTGGTTTTGGTTTGGTGTTATTATTTCGTAGACCAAAAGGAGTCGAGGCATCTTCCACTTTTGGCTTTCTTTCCAAATTCTCCAGAATCCCCCACTTTGGTGTCAAATTAAGGGAAGAATTGGGGAGGGGCATCTGGACCTTCCGCAATGTCATGCAGACATGTGGGGACCACCTCACTCCTCTCACCTCCCCACTCTCGACACTTTCTCTCATCTATTCATTACACTGCCAAACCCTTCCCTATCAACCCACCAATGCCGCCCAAACCCTCCTCTCCCCAACTGCGTCAACGCCGCCGCCATCGATGGACTGTAGGATGATGAAGGAGGAGCTAATGCGCAATCATGGTGCGAGGCTTCTTGGTGCAATGGACACTGACGTGCCATCCATCCACCATGTCCCGGCCTTCATCCACGAGGCGAGATCTCCGCCATGCTCCTGGAACTGCCGATTGGCATCATGTCATGTCCCATCGCCGCCAAGCGCACCATCTCACTGCCTCCACCCCGCGGCACATGGATCTCTCTCGTGATAGATTTAGCTCGTCCATATCGTCTCTTGAGATACCATTTTTGTTGGCAGATCAAGATGGCATGGTGTCCGACTCCCGGAGTGTCTTCTCCGTCAACGGATCAAGCTCACATGACAGGTTCATCTTGCATGGTGTCATCTTTGGTAGCACATCGAATTCCCAAGATGGATCAGGCTCGAGCATCCTGCCGCCTTCCTCTGGCCGCATGAGTTGGATGGTGTGGACTGGGACGCTCTCGAGCTTTCCTTCGAGAACAACAAGAGGTGATTCACCATTCCATGACCTCGATGTAGTCTTGATACCTCCTTTTAGTGATCCGGTAATGGAACAGAAAAGTGTATCCCACACTGATACGTATTCAACGTATCTAAAATAAAAGGGACAATGTTACTATCCTTTTCCACACTTGTGCTCCAAAGAGCACCATGATCTTTATGATAGAGAGTCTCTTATTTTGTCAGTTTCATATACTAGTGGGAATTTTTCATTATAGAACTTGGCTAGTATATTCCAATAGTGGGCTTCCTCAAATGCCCTAGGTCTTCATGAGCAAGCAAGTTGGATGCACACCCACTTAGTTTCTTTTGTTGAGCTTTCATACATTTATAGCTCTAGTGCATCCGTTGCATGGCAATCCCTACTCCTTGCATTGACATCAATTGATGGGCATCTCCCTAGCCCGTTGATTAGCCGCGTCAATGTGAGACTTTCTCCTTTTTTGTCTTCTTCACACAACCCCCATCATTATATTCTATTCCACCCATAGTGCTATATCCATGGCTCACGCTCATGTATTGCGTGAAAGTTGAAAAAGTTTGAGATTACTAAAGTATGAAACAATTGCTTGGCTTGTCATCGGGGTTGTGCATGATGAGAGCATTCTTGTGTGACGAAAATGGATCATGACCAAACTATATGATTTTGTAGGGATGAACTTTCTTTGGCCATGTTATTTTGAGAAGACATGATTGCTTAGTTAGTATGCTTGAAGTATTATTATTTTTATGTCAATATTAAACTTTTATCTTGAATCTTTCGGATCTGAACATTCATGCCACAATAAAGAAAATTACATTAAAGATTATGTTAGGTAGCATTCCACATCGAAAATTCTGTTTTTATCATTTACCTACTCGAGGACGAGCAGGAATTAAGCTTGGGGATGCTTGATACGTCTTCAACGTATCTATAATTTTTGATTGTTCCATGCTATTATATTATCTGTTTTGGATGTTTAATGGGCTTTATTATACACTTTTATATTATTTTTGGGACTAACCTACTAACCAAAGGCCCAGTGCAAATTGCTGTTTTTTGCCTATTTCAGTGTTTCGCAGAAAAGGAATATCAAACGGAATCCAAACGGAATGAAACCTTCGGGAGAGTCGTTTTTGGAACAAACACAATCCAAGAGACTTGGAGTGGACGTCAAGGAAGCAACGAGGCGGCCACGAGGTAGGAGGGCGCGCCCCCACCCTTGTGGGCCCCTCGTGGCTCCACCGACCTACTTCTTTCGCCTATATATACTCATATACCCCGAAAACATCCGGGAGCATGACGAAACCCTATTTCCACCGGCGCAACCTTCTGTACCCGTGAGATCCTATCTTGGGGCCTTTTCCGGCGCTCTGGCGGAGGGGGAATTGATCACGGAGGGCTTCTACATCAACACCATAGCCTCTCCGATGATGTGTGACTAGTTTACCACAGACCTTCAGTTCCATAGTTATTAGCTAGATGGCTTCTTCTCTCTCTTTGGATCTCAACACAAAGTTCTCCTCGATCTTCTTGGAGATCTATTCGATGTAATACTTTTTGCGGTGTGTTTGTCGAGATCCGATGAATTGTGGGTTTATGGTCAAGTTTATCTATGAACAATATTTGAATCTTCTCTGAATTCTTATATGCATGATTTGATATCTTTGAAAGTCTCTTCGAATTATCAGTTTGGTTTGGCCTACTAGATTGATCTTTCTTGCAATGGGAGAAGTGCTTAGCTTTGGGTTCAATCTTGCGGTGCTCGATCCCAGTGACAGCAAGGGAAACGACACGTATTGTATTGTTGCCATCGAGGATAAAAAGATGGGGTTTATATCATATTGCTTGAGTTTATCCCTCTACATCATGTCATCTTGCCTAATGCGTTACTCTGTTCTTATGAACTTAATACTCTAGATGCATGCTGGATAACGGTCGATGTGTGGAGTAATAGTAGTAGATGCAGAATCGTTTCGGTCTACTTGACATGGACGTGATGCCTATATACATGGTCATGCCTAGATATTCTCATAACTATGCGCTTTTCTATCAATTGCTCGACAGTAATTTGTTCACCCATCATAGAATTTGCTATCTTGAGAGAAGTCACTAGTGAAACCTATGGCCCGTGGGTCTATTTTCCGTCATATTAATCTCCCATCAACTAGCTATTTCTGTCGCCGTTTATTTTGCAATCTTTACTTTTCAATCTATACAACAAAAATACCAAAAATATTTATCTTGTTATCTCTATCAGATCTCACTTTTGCAAGTGGCCGTGAAGGGATTGACAACCCCTTGATAGCGTTGGTTGCAAGGTTCTTAATTGTTTGTGCAGGTACTAGGGACTTGCGTGTAGTCTCCTACTGGATTGATACCTTGGTTCTCAAAAACTGAGGGAAATACTTACGCTACTTTGCTGCATCACCCTTTCCTCTTCAAGGGAAAACCAACGCATGCTCAAGAGGTAGCACACACCTATTTCCTCATAGGTGGCCCTGGGTTATCGAACCCACGAGAGGAAGATTCCCTTGAAGTGATGGTCTCTAGCAAGCTTATGTTAAAGGATCAATTCCAGCTTTTGACCGGATCAATCAAGCAAACAATGATTCTAACACTACAAAGAGGTGCAGGTATAAGGTCTTAATGCTTACAACCATGTATTTGTGTTGGGACCAGATATGATCTTAATTTGTGAGCTTGAAAGTGCAACTAATCCCCGGGTGGTTTTGGTAATTTATAACAACATATATCTCATTGAACAAATATCCTTTCAAGATAAATATTTCAGGATGTTCATTGTATGGCATGGCATGACATAGAGATGTGGACCTCTCAAAATGCGAAGGACAAGGATTTGCAAAAGCTCAAGACTCTTCATGTTTGTTTAAGTGATCCAAGATCACATTGAGTCCATAGGAAAATCCAATACTATTAAAAGGGGATGAGGTATTGCATTATGATCTACTTGCTCAAGTGCTTAGTGATATTGCTCCAAAACCCTAAGCCACTTTCTCTATCCAAATATGTCCAAAACCCTAAACTCCAACTCAGCCCCACTGATATCTTTCATCCGACGCCACCGAATTCATGCTGACATAGCCACTGCCAGAAACCCTAACAGTTTGGTCATACCAATACGGATCTCAGTCCCACCGAGATGGCCTTACCAACGCTCTATGACTTGTCGCATACACTTTGGTCTCACCGAGTTGTTGCAATCGGTCTCACCGAGTTGGCTTGACAGATTCTATGTTGCTCATTGCATTCACTTTGGTCTCACAGAGATGATGCAATCGGTGCCACCGAGATGAAGTTTTCCCTAAGCCCTAGCACATCGGTCCCACCGAGTTGTTCTAGTCGGTCCCACCGAGGTTCCTAACATTCATATTTTTGAACAGATCGGTGCCACACCGAGTGATGACCCACAAGTATAGGGGATCAATTGTAGTCCTTTTGATAGGTACGAGTGTCGAACCCAACGAGGAACAGAAAGAAATGACAAGTGGTTTTCGGCAAGGTATTTTCTACACGCACTGAAATTATCGGTAACAGATAGTTTTGTGATAAGATAATTCGTAATGGGTAACATGTAACAAGTGTAGCAAAAGTGAAACAAGGTGGCCCAATCCTTTTTGTAGCAAAGGATAAGCCTGGACGAACTCAAAGTGCTCCAGAGGACACATGGGAATTACTGCCAAGTTAGTTTTCATCATGCTCATATGATTCACGTTCGTTAGTTTGATAATTTGATATGTGGGTGGATGGGTGCTTGGGTGCTGCCCTTACTTATACAAGCCTCCCACTTATGATTAACCCCTCTCGCAAGCATCCGCAACCCATCAGAATGTGCCTACACTTCCACCGTTCATTTTTTAAGAGAGAACCACCTACTCATGTGTTGAGATCAAGAGATTCCATTCCAACCATTTGAACCTTGATTTCTAGCCTTCCCCAAGTTGCTTTCCACTCAAATCCTTCTTCCACCATAGCCAAATCTGTGAGAGAGAGTTGAGTGTTGGGGAGACTATCATTTGAAGCACAAGAGCAAGGAGTTCATCATCAACACACTGTCTATTACCTTTTGGAGAGTGGTGACTCCTAGATTGGTTAGGTGTCGCTTGGGAGCCTCCGCCGTGATGTGGAGTTGAACCAAGAAGTTTGTAAAGGCAAGGAGATCACCTACTTCGTGAAGATCTACCCGAGTGAGGCAAGTCCTTCAAGGGCGATGGCCATGGTGGGATGGACAAGGTTGCTTCTTCGTGGACCCTTTGTGGGTGGAGCCCTCCATGGACTCGCACAATCGTTACACTTCGTGGGTTGAAGTCTCCATCAACATGGACGTACAATAGCACCACCTATCGGAACCACGCCAAAAATCTCCGTGTCTCAATTGCGTTAGCCTTATCCAAACCCTTCCCTTTTACCTTTGTTAGGGCATATCTCTCTCTAAGTAGTTTTGGTGATTGATGACAATGCTTTTGCGGACTAATCGGGTGTGTTGAGTTTTTCAGAGATTCATTCTTTGGCACGAGATGATTCCTTCCCCTCGGAGCTTTACGTGAAGACCGTGTAGTCTCCTTTGTTTCAGTTTGGTGGACTTGAGTGGTAGAAGACACCGTACTATCAAGAGGGGATCCGCTTTGGAAAGGCTAGGGTGGAATCAGCACGTACACGTCTTTGTTGCACCCCCAGCTCCTTCCCTCACCTTGGAGCTTGCGGTTTTACAGTAGTGGAGACTGCGAGGAGGAAGCGGTAGTACCGCCGCCAGAGCGGTAGTACCGCCTATGGTCCTCAAGCGGCAGTACCGCTGACCTTCAGCGGTAGTACCGCTTCAGGGCATAGGCGCCAGTACCGTCCTGGTTCGGCAACGCTACCGCCTCGATTCAAGGATGCATTTTCTCGTGTCGGGTTTTGAGGCAGTAGTAGCGGCAGTGGCAACGGTAGTACCACCCATGAGCGGTAGTACCGCGGCAACCACCGCTACTAGTGCCGCCTAGCCCCCCTCTCCCTCTCGTTCTCCCTCTACTTCTACTACACTCAGTCTATGCGGTAGTACCGCTGGTGGTCGCGGTAGTACCGCTGCGACCAGCGGTAGTACCGCTCTACTGAGCAGTAGTACCGCTCTATGCAGGCTAAAAGGGGGGTAACGGTTGAATTGGTTCCCCCACTATAAAAGGAGGTCTTCTTCTCCAAGTTGACTTACCTCTTTTCCCCCAAGCTCCATTGTTGCTCCAACGCTCATTTTCACCCGATCTCTCTCCCTAGACAATCAAACTTGTTGATTCTTTAGGGATTGGTTGAGAAGGCCCGGATCTACACTTCCAACAAGAGAAATTTGATTCCCCCACTAATCCGTCGCGGATCTTGTTACTCTTGGGTGTTTGAGCACCCTAGACGATTGAGGTCACCTCGGATCCACATTCCCTTGTGGTGAAGCTCCGTGGTTTCATTGGCAGCCTCCAATTGAGTTGTGGAGATAGCCCCAACCTTGTTTGTAAAGGTTCGGTCTCCGCCTCCAAGGGCACCAATAGTGGAATCATGGCATCTCGCGTTGTGTGAGGGCGTGAGGAGAATACGGTGGCCCTAGTGGCTTCTTGGGGAGCATTGTGCCTCCACACCGCTCCAACAGAGACATACTTCCTCTCAAAGGGAAGGAACTTCGGTAACACATCCTCGTCTCCACCGGCTCCACTTTGGTTATCTCTTACCTTTACTTGTGCAAGCTTTCTTTGTGTTGTATCCCTTGCTTGCTTGTGTGCTTGTTGGTTGTGCATCATATAGGTTGCTCACCTAGTTGCATATCTAGACAACCTACTTTGATGCAAAGTTTAAATTGGTAAAGAAAAGCTAAAAATTGTTAGTTGCCTATTCACCCTCCCTCTAGTCAACTATATCAATCCTTTCAATTGGTATCAGAGCCTCGTCTCTTTATTAAGGACTTTGCCGTCTGAAGAGTATGGTTGACACCGTAGATGGTGGGGAGGAGCACCCCAGTGTGATTCTGTCCTCGTCTACGGCCGATGGGGGATCCTCGGTCTCTCGTGAGGAATTCAATGCGGCTTTGGACACATTGAAAACCTCTATGACGACCGAGGTTGAAGGCATGTTCAACAAGTTTTTGGAAGGCCTTAAATTATCCACCGCACCAATGAAAGTGTGTGATCCCGCTAACAAGGTGACGGATGCTAACTACGACAAGGGGGAAGCTACTAGTGACAAAGTTCCTTTATCTAGTGGTAGAAGTGGAAATGGCATCTTTGCCCATGTTTAACCTCCACTTACTTATGGACGACCGGTTCCCTCCACTCATTTGAATCATGTTGGTCCTCCTCCTAAGTTTGTGAAAAATGAGGATTTTTCCTCTTGGGTCTATCACTTTAAACATCATTTAAATCATAGTAATACTAATCTTTGGAGAATCATTTAGCAAGGTTTCTACCCGCATGACCCAAGCAACTTCACCCCTGGAGAATCCGCGGATAGTCAATTCAAGGAGTCCGCTCTCTTCATCATCCAAGATGCAATTCCATCCGAAGATATTGCGCATCTCCGACCTTTCACCGTGGCCAAGGAAGCATGGCAACATGTTGTTTCCATTTACAAGGGAAGTGCAAGCATTCAAAGCTCCAACTATGAAGTGGTGCAAGATGAAGCCGATGAGTTTGCAATGAATGAAGATGAAGAACCTTGTGAGCTTTACCGGAGATTAACAACTCTCGCGGTCTGACTCCGAGATCAAGGGAGCAAGGATACAGATGACAATTGGATCAAGGCAAGTTTCTCAAGGCCATGATGCCTTACCATATGGCCATGTCCTCCGTCATCCGTCAAAGGTCGGACTTCCACAGCTTGTCCTCAAGTGAAGTGTTGGATGAGTTTGTGGCAATGAGGATCTTGGACAAGACCGCCGACAATGCGGTGTTGCGTTCTCAACGAGCAAAGAAGCCCAACCTTGCCTTGAAGGCCAAGGCTAGTGTGGAAGAAGAGGATGAAGAGGAAGAAGAGGAGAGTAACCCCGAAGATACAAAATATGCTTATCATGAGCACATGGCTCTCGCTTCAAGGCAATTTTGGAGCAAGAAGAATTCAAGGCCCAATTTCAGCAAGAACAACTCAAGTGGCGCCAAGGGCAAGCAATGTGTGAGGACATGCTACAATTGTGGAAATGTGAGCCACTTTGTTGCAGAGTGCCCATATGAGAAGAGGGAAGACAATGGTGGCAAGCTCATCCGAAAAGACAAGGCCAAGTCCTTCCCCGAGAAGAACAACTTCACCAAGAAGACTCCTCCCAAGGGGTTGGTGGCACAAGAAGAGTACAATGAGGATGATGACGATGATGAAGACGGTGAGACGGTTGCCATGGCCTCCGTTGCCATTGCAACAACTCCACGGGTGTCCCTCTTCGACTCACCCAACGAGAACATTACCGCCAAGTGCCTCATGGCTAAAGCCACCAACAAGGTAACCCCCAACATCAAAACCACCATCACTACTAATCCCTCTTTGACGGATTGCATTGATGAAAGTGAGGGGTCTAACAAGGAAGAAAATGAATTCGAGTCTTTCTCGGGTCCATGATGGGAGAGTTGAAGTTCTTTCTCGGGTTCTGTTGGGGATATTACTACTGAGTATAAACCGGCCTTGAGGGGCTGGGTTATACCCATAATGAGTTATTCATATTTGAAGCCGATGAAGATAAGGAATGTGGCGCTTTATGGAGGAGATCTAACATGAAGGCCCAGGGCCCGAAGGCGGATTAGGGCCTGTAGACGTAAACCGCCATATGATGTGTAACTTGTGTTGTAAGATAAGAAAGGGTAGAAACCGAGCCGGACACGTTTATGAGCTGGCCTCGGGATTCTGTAAGCTGCCGGGTGTCAACCTGTGTATATAAAGGGACGACCCGGCGGCGGTTTAGGGACAACAAACAACAACTCGAGAGCCAGGCATAGCGGATTCGCTCCCTGGTCATCGAAACCCTAGCAATTCCACATCAACTGGATTAGGCCTTTACCTTCACCGCAAGGGGCCGAACCAGTATAAACTCCCTGCGTCCTTTTTCCGCTTTAACCCCTTTAAGCTAACCCATCGCGATGGCTCCACGACTAAGTCCTTTCACTAGGACATCTGCCGTGACAAAACCACGACAGTTGGCGCCCACCGTGGGGCTATCGCACGATGGTTTCGAGTTCTTAGAGGGCAGCTTCGAAGGGCTCAAGGGAGGGCAGCTTCGAAGGGCTCAAGGGAGGGCAGCTTCGAAGGGCTCAAGGGATACACTGTGGGCCGGATGACCAAGAGTCGTCGCGGCAAGCTCTACATCGACGATGCAGGCTGGGGCCCCGAGGCCGGCTCAGTTGAGTACGGGTACCGGGTCCCCTTCGGCGGCATTCACGTCTTCATTGGCAAGATCGGTGAACCGGGCCCTGAGCCGGACATCTGCACCGACATCGTCGAAACGGCTTAGCGTGCGAGACCCGCTCAGGTTCAGCCTGCTATGAAGCGTGCCTTCGTGGGAGTCATCCACGGAGCGGAATCTGAGGATAGATCGGCGTCTGGTGGTGAAACCGTCGTTTACTCTGATGACGAGTCATCTATTGGAGAGACCGAGTCATTGTACCAGCTGCAAGATGGCCGGTTTGGGGGCTGTTCCGATGGCGACAGTATTCCGGACCCCTTTGATCCGCTGAACCGGGTTGCGATCTTCATGGCCGGTACACAGCCTACGCAGCACTCCTCGACTGCAGCGACAATGGTTTCCGGATCAGTAGCGGCGACAGTAGCCGGGGCAGGAGGCCCTGCGCGACCGCCGGCTCTTATCCGACTTATTTGATGCTCTGGCAGTGTTATTAGCAGAAGTTAACCCGGCGAATCAGGATGGGCATAACGTGGAAATTGCGAAGGTGAAGGATCAGATAACTCAAGCCAAGGCAGAACTGGCGGCTGAGGATACTAGGATGGCTGCAGAGCGGGCCGAGTTAGAGGCACAGGCTTACCGGCTTATGTTGGATCAGAGCGCGTCAAACGATGTCATGCGGAGAAGGTACCGGTCTCACCTGCCTCCAGTTTATGAGGCAAGGAATCTCTTTAACACACCAGGAGCAGGAACCAGTAATCAGCCAGTGGTAAACCGGGTGGAGGCACCTGGAACGGGGGCGCCGGTTCAGCCGCGCCCAATGGATCCGCCTCGTCAGAACAATGTCCTGTCACAACATGTCCCAACACCACCGGGTCATTACTCTAACCCGTTGGATAACATTGTTGCCGCCGCTTCACGATTGGCAGCTCTCTCGATCGAAGGCGAGTCTGCAGTAGCAGTTGAGATGCGACGGGCTAGGGAGCTCCTTCAGACGGCCTTGACTCAGCAGCAAGCTTATTCATACAGTCGTGAGAGGATTCATTCCACTCCCCACCCAAGCCGGAGTTATAGCCGGCGCATTGATGAACTGGCTGTGTCAAGCAGGGGGCGGAACCGTAATCCACCTCATGGCCATAATCTGGCGGGCGGTGGTACTAATTCTCAGGATGTAGTGGACCATGGCAGGGCACGTCGAGAGGCCGATTTTGCAGTGCAGTACGCGGCCCGTCAGCTTACTCCGGTTCGTCCAACAACTTTGGTGGAACCAGGAGTTACCTCCAGTTCTTTGGGGGTGCCGTGTCTCGTCCCGGCTCTACACAATGTACGGCTGCCCAAGGATTTCAAGGGTCCACGTAAAGTGCCCAATTACACTGCCGATTTATCCCCCGAGTCATGGGTCGAAAGCTATGAGATGGCGATGGAGATGCTGGATGTGGATGATGCGGCATGTGCTAAATATTTCACCATGATGTTGGAGGGAACAACTCGCACTTGGTTGAAAAACTTGCCTGCTAATTCCATTGGGTCATGGGCCGAGTTAAGGGCCCGGTTTATCCAGAATTTCAAGGACACGTGCAAGCAGCCCATGTCAATTGTGGACTTAGCTGCCTGTGTCCAGGAGGAAGGAGAATCAACAACCCATTGGGTGCGCCGGGTTTCAGAAATCTTGCATTCATCTGACCGCATCAACGCTGATACCGCAGTGTTAACATTGGAAGGCAATTGCTGGTTCGCGCCTCTGAAGCTGAAGTTGGGACGCCTCAAACGTCACTGCAATGGCATGGGGATGCTTATGGCAGCTCTGGTCAAGTATGCCGACTCTGATAGTACCAAGGACCCCGAGTCTGAAGATGAAAAGACAGGAAAGGGAAAGAAGAGCGGCAGCACCAAGGGGCAGCAACATAACCCGACGGGTCACGGAAACAACGGTAAGCGTAAAGCGGATGATAGTTTAGATTTTGTGGCTAACACCAACACACAGGATAATGGTCAGCGCCGTAAGGGTAAACCGCCCCCGCGGGGTGGAGGATCAGGTTTCAACCTTGAGCACCTATTAAACCAGCCTTGCCCAAAGCACGGGTCGCGAGAAAGGCCAGCCACGCACCTCTGGAAGGATTGCTTTATTATGCGGGAGTTCAAAAACTCAGATCTTTTCCGATATGATCATGGATCGTCCGGCGGTTCAGGACCCAGTTCTCATGGGCCGGGTTATGGTGGAGGCAATTCTGGCTCAGGATTTCAAGGTAATCAAAGCGGACATGGCAATCAAGGCAGTCAGGGCAACTAGGGTGGTTATAATCATCAGGGGAGTTAGCAGCAGCAGCAGCAGTCGGGTTACCAGAGCAACCCGAAGCAGTTGAATAGTGGGCAGTATCATGTTTTCACCACTAGCCTGTGCAAGCGCGATCAAAAGCTTTATAAAAGGGCGGTGAACTCCGTTGAACCGGCGGTGCCCCGTTACTTGCGCTGGTATGAACAGCCTATTGTGTGGAGTCGAGAGGATCATCCACCCTGGGTTGATAATCCGGGTCATCTGGCATTAGTGGTGGCGCCTCAGGTTGGAGGATATAAGTTCACCAAGGTACTCATGGATGGAGGGAGCAGTATCAATATCCTTTATTATGAGACCTTCCGTCGCATGGGGTTGACGAATAAAAATCTTAAACCGTCGAACACCGTTTTCCATGGTGTGGTTCCTGGTAAATCGGCATATCCAGTTGGCAAGATAGCTCTGGAGGTCACTTTTGGAGATGAGCATGATTCAAGATCAGAGACCTTGACCTTTGAAGTGGTGAAAATCAAGAGCCCGTATCATGCCCTGTTTGGACGGCTGGCTTATGCTAAGTTCATGGCAAGGCCTTGTTATGTTTATCTGCAGCTCAAGATGCCAGGTCATAAGGGGACCATCACAGTACATGGGAGCCGTAAGATCGCTTTGGAATGTGAAGAGGGTGATGCGGCTTATGCTGAGTCGGTTTGTGCAACAGAGGAGTTGAATTTCTACAAGGACAATGTTGATCCGGCGGATATGACTTCTCTGAAAAAGCCAACTACAGAGCATGATCCGGCCTTGAAGTTTAAATCGGCTGATGAGACTAAGCTGGTTGATTTTGTACCTGGCGATTCATCCAAGCAGTTTAGCATCAGCGCTAACCTGGATCCGAAATAGGAAAGCGCGCTCATCGAGTTCATCCGTGAGAACCGGGACATCTTTGCATGGAAACCTTCTGACATGCTAGGTGTACCGAGGGAACTCGCTGAGCACACTCTTAACATCGATCCCAAGTTTAAACCAGTCAAGCAGTTTCTCCGCCGCTTCAATGAAGAAAGACGCAAGGCCATTGGTGAGGAGGTAGCCAGGCTGTTGGCGGCTGGGTTTATCATTGAGGTATTTCATCCTGAGTGGTTGGCTAATCCGGTGCTAGTACTTAAGAAGAACGGCACTTGGCGTATGTGTGTGGATTACACAGATTTGAACAAGGCTTGTCCGGCGGATCCTTCTGCTCTCCCTCGTATTGATCAAATCATTGACGCTACGGCGGGTTGTGAGCGTTTGAGCTTTCTGGACGCTTACTCTGGTTATCATCAGATTAAAATGGCAGTTAAGGACCAGGAGAAGACAACTTTTATAACTCCCTTTGGAGCCTTCTGCTATGTATCTATGCCTTTTGGGCTCAAGAGTGCCCAGGCAACTTATCAGCGCTGTGTGCAGAATTGTCTTCATAATCAGATCGGGCGCAATGTTCATGCTTATGTGGATGATATTATGGTGAAGTCCAGAAAAGAGGAGACATTGATAAATGATTTGAAGGAGACTTTTGATAACCTCCAATTTTATAAGATGATGCTTAATCCGGCTAAATGTGTCTTTGGTGTACCGGCGGGCAAACTTTTGGGTTTTCTGGTGTCTAACAGGGGCATTGAAGCTAATCCGGAGAAGATCCAGGCTATTACCTCTCTGGCTAAACCGAAGTGTGTCAATGACGTTCAACGCTTGGCAGGCCAGATTACAGCTTTAAGCCGGTTTATCAGTCGCCTTGGGGAAAAGACCATCCCTTTGTATCAGATGCTGAAGAAGACGGATGACTTCGACTGGAGTGATGCCGCTAATGAAGCATTTGAGGATTTAAAGCGGCAGCTAGCTGAGCCACCTGTCCTTGCTGCTCCTGTTGATAAAGAGCCCTTGTTGTTATATGTGGCTGCTAATGCCCGGGCTGTTAGTGTGGCTATTGTGGTGGAGCGCAAGGAGGCCGGAAAGGAGTATCCGGTTCAACGGCCGGTATATTATATCAGTGAGGTGCTTATTGAGTCCAAGCAGAGGTACCCACATTGGCAGAAGCTGGTGTATGGAGTTTTTACGGCAAGCCGGAAGCTTAAGCAATATTTTCAGGGTCATCCCATCACTGTGGTCAGTTCTGCTCCTTTGGGGGATATAATCCAGAACAGGGAAGCGACTGGCCGGGTTGCCAAGTGGGCCATTGAGCCTGGACCTCATGGGTTAAAATATATGCCTCGGACGGCAATCAAGTCCCAGGCGCTGGTGGATTTCATCAATGACTGGACAGAGTTACAGGCGCTAGAAGAGAAGCCGGACCATACTTATTGGACTATTCATTTTGATGGGTCCAGGAAATTGGAAGGCTCGGGGGCTGGAGTCGTATTAACTTCCCCACGAGGTGATAAGTTTTGTTATGTTCTCCGTTTAATGTTCCCTTGCACTAACAATGCAGCTGAATATGAGACTTTACTCCATGGTCTTCGAATGGCTAAGGAGATGAATTTGAGCCGGGTTAAGTGCTTCGGTGACTCGGACCTGGTGGTTCAACAAGTGTCTGGTACTTGGGATTCCAAGGACCCGCTCATGCAGCATATCGTCGAGAAGTGGATATTGTTGCAGGTCACTTCAAAGGCTATCAGGTTGACCATGTGGACCGGCGAAAGAACGAAGCGGCGGACGCTTTAAGCCGTTTGAGTTCCCAACGTAAACCGGTGCCACGTAATGTTTTTCTGGATGTTTTGCATAATCCGTCGGTCAAGTTACCTATAGAAGAGGATTTGGCTATTCCTGATCCGGAGGCTCAGTTGGTGGTGGACCTTCATGTCATCCCCGATTGGATGGTTCCGTATTTGGCGTATATGAACCGGGGCGAGTTACCGGAGGATGAAACTTTGGCCAGGCAGATAATCCGACGGTCCAAGTCGATGACTATTGTCGATGGAGAATTGCATCATTGCAGTGTGACAGGGGCATTTCAGTGTTGCATGTCTCCTGAAGAAGGCCGTGAGATTTTGCGTGAGATCCACGAAGGAGATTGTGGTCACCACGCCGGTTCAAAGTCTTTGGTAGCCAAGGCTTTTCGTCACGGCTTCTATTGGCTGACGGCTCATGCTGATGCTGAAGACTTGGTCAAAAAGTGTGATGGCTGTCAAATTTTTTCCCGCCAAGCTCATGTTCCGGCTTAAGAACTGAGGATGATTCCAATCACTTGGTCGTTCGCAACTTGGGGCTGGATATGGTTGGGCCCTTTGAGAGATCCAAGGATAAGAAGACCCACCTCTTAGTGGCAGTTGATAAGTTCACTAAGTGGGTGGAAGCAGAGCCAGTAAGTAAGTGTGATGCAGCCACGGCGGTTCAATTCATCAAGAAGGTGATTTTCTGGTTTGGTTTTCCACACAACATCATAACTGATAATGGCACTAATCTGTCCAAGGGTGCTATGAAAGAATTTTGTCAACGTGAGCACATCCGGCTTGATGTATCATCAGTGGCTCACCCACAATCTAATGGTCAGGCTGAAAGAGCCAATCAGGAGATCCTGAGAGGCATCAAGCCCTGGCTTATGGTTCCCTTGCAGAGGACGCCGGGTTGTTGGGTGGAAGAGTTACCTTCTGTGTTATGGAGCATTAATACCACCCCCAACAGATCTATGGGTTACACGCCTTTTTTCATGGTTTATGGAGCGGAGGCGGTTCTCCCTAGCGACATCCGTCATGACTCACCTCATGTGGCGGCTTATGTCGAAGCTGACAATGAGAAGGCACGACAGGAAGCATTGGACCTGTTAGATGAGGAGCGTGACATTGCAGCAGCTCGTTCGGCGATTTACCAGCAAGATCTGCGTCGCTATCACATCCGCCGGGTTAGAACCAGAACTTTTCAAGAAGACGATCTGGTGCTCCGACTCATCCAGGATCAGACGGATATGCACAAGTTATCCCCGCCTTGGGAAGGACCCTTTGTGGTCAGCAAGAATCTGCATAACGGGTCATACTACCTTATAGATGTTCGAGAGCACAAAGACTCATGTAAATCGGAGGAGGAGACCTACCGGCCGTGGAATATCGCTCATCTTCGGCCTTACTATACTTGAGCCACAGGCTCTTCTTATGTACATAGTTATGACAATGTATATATTATGATCAATATAATAAACCGGAGCCTCAGCTAAAGCGGGGTCTCTGTTGTTTTTCTTACATCACGTGTGGTTACATGAGGGCTTCTGTCTATAAAGCGGAGTTCTTTTTTACCCATTGATCCGGCTTCTAAAGCCATATATATATATATATATATATATATATATATATATATATATATATAAATATAAATATAAATATAATCACTTGGGGGCTTGGTCGTATTCGAACCATAGCTACACCTCTTGATCGGCGTAAGGCCACCAGGGAAATCACTTAGGGGCCAAAGAGAGTGTTGCAAAAGCACAACTCAAACATGGGTACCCACCGAGCACAGCTCAAAATATTGCTTGGGGGCTCTTTGCTTCTCAAAGAACAAAGAGTCTGCACCCTTGTAATAGGCTATCAAGCCAGGCTTGGAAGCCAGGTGTATTCACCTAAAACCCCGGGTTATCCTGCCTCTTTAAGTAAGCCACTCCGTCCAGGTAATCCTGGTATGACCCGCCGAACGTTTGACAAGTCAATCTCATAGACCCTGAACTTGTCAAAGTTAAAACGACGATTGGTTAATGTGAGGTCCATCTTAAAAGGCTTTGTAAAATGGTTTAACTCAGTGGCCTGGCAGCCCATGAAAGGCCTCGATTTTGGGCCTGGCAGCCTATGAAAAGCCTTGCATGTTCTTTTATGCTTTTATTTACCAAGTTTTCTCTCCTTTGATGAGGTTTATAATATTTTATGATAAAGCAACGTTTATTGACCCGGCTTAGCTTTCAACTACACGTTGTCAGTACATGATCAGTTACAATCCGGTGCTATTGACCCGGTCTGGTTTCGACTATAAGTCGCCAGTGTTATATATGGATAATCCGGTGTTTATCACAACACGGTACGGTTTTATCATAAACCGGCAAAATATGGAAGGAGTTATCAATATTCAAAATTGGGGTTTTCACCCTTACTATACAACAAGTTGGTCAACCAACGGTGTGATTCAATATCACAGGTATCATCTATTTCATATTTGGTTATTTTCAAGTGAAGCCTTGGTTATAAACCCCGACTCTATATTTGGGCATCATGACCCGTCCGGCGGTAAACCGCCAGGACGTTTTGAACTTCTTGTATGCAGGAACAGCTTGAATAAAACCGCTACGAATTATGAACATAATATATCCTCAGCATGGCGGATTAACAGTGTCAGGCAAAATAAATATCGCGATGGCATAGCAGACCAAGTGTTTGAACTAGCCTATTACAAGGCGCTTTAATGCCCAAAAAGAATAACTGTTTTCAGCAAGTGTTGCAGTACATAGAAGGATAAACCGGCCTCCGGATCATGACTCGTCACCAGGCTGACTTGACGGCTGTGGATCATCTTGCGCTGGTTCATCCTCCTCCTCTCTACCCAGTGGCTGGAAGTCAATGGTTGCCCAATCGATCCTAGTTAGGGCTTGGAAGACAACTTC
This sequence comes from Triticum aestivum, assembly GCF_018294505.1. Classification (NCBI taxonomy): domain Eukaryota; kingdom Viridiplantae; phylum Streptophyta; class Magnoliopsida; order Poales; family Poaceae; genus Triticum; species Triticum aestivum. Next base: position 318,175,708 of record NC_057805.1, read on the forward strand.
ATCGCTTATAAGTGTGGACGGTTCAACGTCAGGGGCATAGGTATGCTTACGGATTGGCGGGATAAGATTTTGAGCGTCCGGAGTTGGTGCAGCAACCCGTTTGTTGTTGACGTAATAAATCGCATGATAGTATGACAGATCAGTTTCTTCAGCCAATTGGCAAGCCAGTGGACGCACTTCCCTGGTTATGGCTCGGAGGTCATCATTGTTAAAATCTGATCCGTCTTCCTTTAAGCGTGGATACCCTTTACCCACATCCACCGGATCAAGATCAGGCACCCATGCTTTAGCCCGGGTTAGCGCGGTCAGAGCACCTGCCCTTGCAGCCGATCTTTTTAACTCTTCAACCCGGGCAGGCAGCATTGACAACCTTTCTAAGGTTTCCTTGATTAAGGTTGGGGGCGGCTTGTTATGAGAGGCAGTGCATATGATCTGTTGCGCGCCGGTATACAATTGCTCTATAAGAGTACAGGCAGCCTTTAATTTCTTCTGCATGTCAGAGCCCAGATGAGTAATGCGAGTTCCTGCGTCATTGCGAGCATCAGTAAACCGGTAACTGATGGGATAATATATGTTGAAAACTTAAAGTAAGGATATTTACCAAACACAGCAGTGGTCATGGCATTTATCTACCGCTTTAAACCGGTTAGCTCCTCTGCCACCGGTTTAAGGGCTGCTTCTGCATCCTCAGCTCTCTTTTGCAATGCGCTTTTCTCTATCTCCCAATCCGCCTGCTCCTTCTTGAAATTTTCCTTCAGCTTCTCCATGGCTGCTAAGGCACTGGTCAGTTCATCCTTGGCTTTGGAGGTTTCTGCCTGTTGGGACTTGATGTTCTCTTGAAGATCAGCGGTTTGGGCTTCCTTTTTGCTCAGCTCAGCCTATAAGAGAAAGACATATCATACGTTGGCAACACATATTTGAAGTACCAAGCACATAACAAGTTATACACTTGATACTTGGGGGCTAATGCCTATTTGCTTGATTATAAGAAATTTTTACAAGTCCCAAGCACAATACAAGTATTATTCTTGGCACTTGGGGGCTAATGTACATTTGCTCAAAGTAACATGGATCAAAGTCCCGGTTCGTCTTGGAAAGATAAACCGGCCCTTGGGGACTACACAGGCGAAAGTTACAAGATTACAATTCTAAAGTACCGGTTCATCTTAAAAAGATAAACCGGCCCTTGGAGGCTAAGCATGCAAAGTTGAGGTATTACAAAGTCCCGGTTTAGATTAACATCGTAAACCGGCCCTTGGGGGCTACTAGAGTTGATATTTGAAATTGGACACAAGACAGAAACAGTTATGCAAATTACCTCATATCGCTCTTTCATCAGATTCACTAAACCGGCTTCGTAGTCGCGGCTTGTGTACAGACGGTTCAAAAAAACAGAATGAATGTCTTGGGCGTTGAGGTGGGTATAACTTGACAAATCTGCATTCCACTTGCCTTTGCCCATAGCAGAAAGCTCGTCCTTGGCACTATGTTTTGATAAAGCGACAGGATTGCCAGGGGTGGTGTGGCCGAAACCAGTAATCATAATGTCATCCTTCTTGTCATCAGCAGCCTTCACTGGAGTTGTCGGTTTATTAGCAGCCTTAGCTGGACTTGACGATTTATCATCAGTTCGGACCGGGCTTGTCGGTTTATCAGCATGGCCCGTTGGATCAACTTCTACTTGTTCAACAAAAAAGTCATGATCTTGCGGCGGCGGATCGTTAAGCATGGTGTCAGCATTTGTTCCTTCCGGTTCTGGAGTTCTCTCCGGTTCAATAACCACATTGTCATCAGACGGTTTATTTAACCGAGCCTTCTTGCTGGGTCTAGGCTTGGCACTGAGAGGAGCAAACATAAAGGTCAATACATCGGGCGAACATAAGGTATTAAAGGTAAATTTAAAGCATAACTCACCCAGGAACCGTTTTGAGGGTTGGAAGTTGTGTGGCCGTTGATTCGCCAGATGATGAGTGAGGTGTTCCCTGATAATTTCAATCGGACGGATTAAGAGGTTGTCGGAAATAGCCCGCCTTGGGATAAGAAGTGTTAGAAATATATGAGACCTCGGATCGACGTTTCCGAACTGGAGTGTTCGGTAAACCGCCTGAGGTAACTACTTGGCCACTGTGCCAGGTTGTGCGGCGAGCTTCGTGTTGCTGCTTCTTCAAAAGAAAGTTTGGGTCCAAGTGAGCTAGAGGGTGACAAAATCTTACTTTCCGGTTTGCTTGACGGATTTTCTGTGTTGGCAGAGGATCTGAACCGGAGGAAAGAATAATTAACTATACATCATCAGCTTGGCTGCCTTCGGCGTCATCTGATAATAGTCATTGTCAATGAGGTGTATGAAAAAAGAACCAAGAGAGTCAAGTTCTGCTTCTGATTCCAGATTATCCAGATCATCATCAGCATTTGGTTCAGAGGACTCAGTGGTTTTCTTCTTGGCAGGTTTTTTAGTAACCTTGGTCTTAGGGCGAGGTGTATTGGCCGGTTTATCCTGTGGCTTCTTCTTCCAGAACGAATCATCGCCCTATCAAAAATGGACAAAATTTTGAGAGAGTATTCAAAAGGATCAGGCTAAAACAAAAAGTTATATGACTCTTACAGTGGGCGGTTTATTGGAAACACAGAAAGGACTTAACCCGGTCTTGCTGCAGACAGCCTCCGGTTCATTCAGTATTTTCTTAACAGCCTCAGTAACTTCAGCCTCTGTTAGCTGAATATCAATATGTCGTTGAGGATCTTTCAAATTCCCTGTGTACTCACACATTAAACCGGGGCGCCGGCTTAAAGGCAGAATGCTCCAGGATATCCAGCAGCGAAAAAAATCCACGCCTGTTAAACCGCTCGCCATAAAGGCTCTGAGTTTTGAGAGTTGTGGTGCGTAGTTGGACCGTTCCTTTGCGGTTAGCCTCTGAGGAAATGGATGTATGTTGCTAAGCCGGTGGGGACGGTAACCCGGCAGAGGATTTTCATCAGTTGGAGACATGTCTCGGCAATAAAACCAAGTCTGATTCCAGTCCTTGGGGTGACTATGAAGCTTGGTGTGAGGGAAGCTGACATCTTTCCTCTTCTGAATAGCCATTCCACCAAGTTCAGTATTGGATCCGTCTGTAAACTCTGTACAACGGTTCAAATAGAAGAAATCCCTAAACAGTTCAACTGTGGGTTCCTCTTGAAGATAAGCCTCGCAAAATACTTGGAAATTGCAAACATTGGACACAGAGTTTGGTCCAATATCCTGAGGATGGAGTTGGAAGCTAGCAAGCACATCTCGGAATTTTTTTGATCCGGGACGGCAAAACCCTCGACCCAGGTGGTCAACGAACACGACTACTTCTCCATCTTTGGGCTCAGGAGGATTTTCTGGACCAGGGGCCCTCTAGTGGATGACTTCTTTCTTTGCTAAAGCGCCGGTTGCGATAAAATTGTTCTTCAGTAACCCGGGAAGGGACCCAGTTACAAGCATAAAATTGTTTGGCCATTTCAATGAAAAGCTGGAAAAAGATTAATGTCGGTTTAAGATTCATGACTGACAAGTATAAAGCGACCAAGACCAGAAGGAGAAAACATTGAGGTGTACGCACATTGTTAAACTGGAGTCTGACATTAAAAGGTTAACAGAATCGGCGGTTTAAAAGAGGGCTAATTGTGCCTGTCGGATTATCATACTATGAAATTAAACCGCCTATACAGGTATGGAAGGTACAGATCTGAAATAACTAAGTGACGGAAAAACAGGTTTCGTAATTTGACATCGCAAATTTGGATCTACCGTGTGTCAGAAAATGGAAAAATATTCAGGGTTAAATATTCTGATACTTGAACAGTCAAGGAATCCAGATGGGATTTTTCTGCTATAGAGAGATGCGCTAATGGAAAGGGATTACAAATATCATTAAACAGAGGAAAAAGTTAAGGTTTGAATCTAAGAGCCATGGCACGATGATGAACGCCGACGAACTACGATGAACACTGGAACCCTAATGGCTGATCTAGAGCAAGGAAAAGGGAAGATTACTGATGCTGATGAAACAGCGGAGGAGCGCCGCGTTTCTCTGGTATGGTCAGGTTGATGCAACGGCCGGAGTTGAGGTCGAGGGCGGAGCTTGACGTTGGCGTCCACGCGTGAAGGTTAAGGTGCAAGGAAGAAGAATAAGCGAGGAGGCACGGGAGGGGGAAAATGAGAAGGACCCCCCGGTCTTATTTATAAGGCGAAGGGATAAGTGACAGGCGCAAAAATCAAGGAGCCCAAAAGTTGGATATGTGACAGAGCTATAGCCTCGATTGTCGGAGGCTCATTAATGAAGGTGAGGTATATACAATTTTTAATAACAGATGACGTCATGGCGGTTTATTATGATCCTGGAAGATGATGTCATGGCGGTTTACAAGATTGACGCGAAGGTGCTGAAGGAGGGATTTTCTAAGTGTTGAAGATTGACATGAACAGGTTCAAATCAATCTGGGGCCTAATGTTGGGGATATTACTACTGAGTATAAACCGGCCTTGAGGGGCCGGGTTATACCCATAATGAGTTATTCATATTTGAAGCCCAGGAAGACAAGGAATGTGGCGCTTTATGAAGGAGATCTAACACAAAGGCCCAGGGCCCGAAGGCGGATTAGGGCCTGTAGACGTAAACCGCCATATGATGTGTAACTTGTGTTGTAAGATAAGAAAGGGTAGAAACCGAGCCGGACACGTTTATGAGCTGGCCTCGGGATTCTGTAAGCCGCCGGGTGTCAACCTGTGTATATAAAGGGACGACCCGGCGGCGGTTTAGGGACAACAAACAACAACTCGAGAGCCAGGCATAGCGGATTCGCTCCCTGGTCATCAAAACCCTAGCAATTCCACATCAACTGGATTAGACCTTTACCTTCACTGCAAGGGGCCGAACCAGTATAAACTCCCTGCATCCTTTGTCCGCTTTAACCCCTTTAAGCTAACCCGTCGCGATGGCTCCACAACTAAGTCCTTTCACTAGGACATCTGCCGTGACAAAACCATGACAGGTTTGAAATCAAGCAAAGATGAGAAGGAACCTTCATCAACCAAGCCAAATACACTCAAGACATTCTCAAGCGATTCAAGCTAAGTGATGTCAAGCCGGCTTCCACTCCAATGCTTGTCAAATGCCAACTTGACATTGATCCAATTGGTAAAGCGGTGTATCAAATGGTATATCGCTCCATGATTGGCTCCTTGCTTTACCTTTGTGCATCTAGACCGGATATCATGTTGAGTGTGGGAATTTGTGCACGGTTTCAAGCCTCACCTAAGGAAAGCCACTATGTGGCGGTCAAGTGAATCTTTCGATATTTGGCTCATACCCCAAACTTTGGCTTATGGTACCCAAGAAGGGCAAACTTCAACCTTGTGGGATTTTCGGACTCGGATTGGGCGGGAGACAAAGTGGATAGGAAGTCAACTTCCGGAGGGTGCCAATTTCTTGGTTGCTCTTTGGTGAGTTGGTCTTCTAAGAAGCAAAGTTGTGTGTCTCTCTCGTCCACCGAAGCGGAGTATGTGGCCGCCGGTAGTTGTTGTGCTCAACTTCTATGGATGAGGCAAACTTTAAAGGATTACGGTGTCATTTGTGACAAAGTGCCTCCTTGGTGTGACAATGAAAATGCCATCAAGATTTCTCTCAACCCGGTGCAACACTTCAAGACGAAGCATATTGAGATTCGGTATCACTTCATCCGGGATCATATTGGGCGACGAGAGATCGAGCTCAACTATGTCAACACTCATGATAACCTTGCAGATATTTTCACGAAGCCCTTGGATGAAGCAAGATTTCGCGAGTTAAGACATGAGCTAAATATCATTGATTCGAGCAATGTGGCTTGAACCCTTGCACACCCCACCATGCTCATCGTGTTGTCTTGTTTAGGTGTAGGCTTGGACATAGGGGGAGTGTTGTTCTCTCAATGAACTCTCCCTCCCCCCATTATGCATAAATTGATCACGTCTTTCACATTAGCCATTTTTGATGGTACTTGTGCTTCAAAGATGAGTTTTGGTCATGGGCCCAAGGTTAAAATCTTCACAGTGCCATACCACTTGACTCAAACATAGGTGGCCTCGGCCACCGCCCTCTCTTTCAGAGTTGTGTGTTTCTTGTCCTCTCGTGGGTGTTTTTCTGCATTTGTGTTTGCCCCTTCTCCTCGTCGTTTCATTTTCTTGTTGCTTGAGCTAAGACTGTTTCTGTCTTGTCTTCGAGTTTTGGCTGGGCAGTACTACCGCTGGAGGCACGCGGTACTACCGCTTATGGTCAACAAGCGGTACTACCTCCCGCCCGAGCGGCACTACCGCTGCGGAGCGGGACTAGGGGTTAGGGGCAGGGGGAGTTTCTTTCTCCCCCACCCATTCGCACAACCCACTCGTTCTCTTCGTTTCTCCAGCGACGAACTCGCCACGGGAGGGCGCCGGTGGGCCGCCTCCTCTGGGCCGTCTTTCACCTTTTCCTCCGGCGGGATAGATCCCCACCTCTTCCTCTAGCCATGGATGCTGGTATTGCCCCCGATCCTTTTCTCTTTGCTTCTAAGTTTCAGATCTAGTCTTTAGGGGCAATAGGCTTTGCATTCATCAACTTTTGGCTAAATCGAAGCTTGAGTAGGATGGTGAAGGCTTCTAGACTGTTTGGATTGATATTTGGTAGGCTTATGTTTGAATTTGGCATCTCGGTAGTGCCGGATTTGGCCACGGCAGTAGGCAACCGCCGTTCCCCCACCAGGGGCGGTACTACCGCTCTCCTAGAGCGGTACTACCGCTCAGGCGGTACTACCGCTTCCAGGTCACGGTACTACCGCTGGATGCCCAATTCCACCGTACTCATACCAAATATCGATCCGTGTTGCTTTCTCTGGTGGCTTATGCTCGTTATTTTGTGTTGTTTCTTGTGTCCGTGTGTTTGGTTCCAGGTGATGGCCCTTCTGAGCAACATGTCCGCCGTGTCAACCCCGGGCGTTCTACTTCAAAGCGCTATCACACCTCTGAGACATCGGTTGCTTCTTCAAGTGTTCCTCCGTCCAGTGTTCCGTCTCTGTAGCCTACCAAGAGTACTGCGAAGAAGCCCAAGCTGAAGCCCAAGTTAGTGACTGAGATGACTGCCAAGGAGTTCTGGGAGAAGCGTCGGCGCAATCCCTATGAACAAGATCAAGAGCCCAATCTTGTTAACCATCCTTTCTGGAACCGTTTTTAGTGGGCAATCTACTTTGATGTGATCAAAGCAAAGAAGAATCTCTATGTTGATATTCGCACCATCGACACTGACTGATCCTGCCTACTTTGGCGAAGCCCTACAGATGTGTAGTCAGCTGAACATTCTTAGGATCATGCAGTTCAAGAAGGACTTTGGTGCAGATTTGGTGGCTCAGTTTTATGCCACGGTCCATCTTGGAACGGATGAGGAAATGACTCTAACTTGGATGACCGATGGCAAGCTTTTCTTTGTGAAATGGAAGGCATTCATGGAGTTACTTGGGGTTGAAGATCAAGGACTTGAGAATCCAGTTGGCTTTCGCTCTCACCACAATGCAACTTCCACTCACAAGCAATCTTTCTGGCCCTACTGTACTTTGAAGATTCACCCCGAGACTCAGAAGGAGACCTATGAGCTGCCTGCTTTTCTGGACATACTTCATCGCATCTTCAGAGAGACTCTCTTCCCTCACATTGGGAACTTGGATATGGTTCACTCCTTTCTCGTGGACATGCTTCTTTTCTGCCAGCATGAGAAGGAAGAAAACACTGGCGAATCCTTGGATATATCTCATGTCATGTTGTTTGAGCTTGTCACCGCTATCTCTGAGCGCAAGTGCCCCATCTATGCGCCTTTTCTCATGTTACTTATTCAGAAGGCTGGGATGCACACTTATCCTAATGTTGTGCTGTAGACTGGCGAGTTGATCCCTCATGAGATCAAGCGTCTGAGGAAGAAGGAGAACTGGGGCACATCGGTTCCGAGGTCTGGGATTCCATCTGGAGCTGCTGACGTTGAGACAGAGGCTGATGCTACTGATGATGATGATTATGAGCCCTCTTGAGCGGAGCCCTCATGGGCAAAGAAGCTCAAGCGCAAAATGAGGAAACTTTTCTACATGGAGTCTCATGGACAGTACATGGCTCATGTGTCTGAGAAGAAGGCCAGGAGCCGTCACAAGGAGCTCATGCATCAGTTAGGTTCAACAGTTGCCAGCGGTTTAGAGGGCAAGATCACAGATGAGGAGGAGTGGGTTCAGCAGCACTGCCCGTGGACAGACTCAGACACTGAGCAGCCCCCTGCTGACGATGGAGGAGCAGACGATCTCGCGGGGATGTGATGCTGGAGTTCTTCAGTTCTGCTATCACCTGTGGCCGTAGCAGCACTCTTTGCCCCTTTTGGTGTCTCGATGCCAAAGGGGGAGAGAGTTTAGGGATTTGTCGTTGTCGAGTTGCGAGTGTCTTATTTGCTTGTCTTTCTCTCTCTCGCAAACTCTCTTATTTGCTTTAGTTTGGTTTGTGCTCGTGAGACCTGGTACCCTATCATATGGTGTGAGACATATGCTACCCTATCTTATTATTATCTTGTATGTCAAGTACTTTAGTAGTCTGTGAGTTTATGCTTATCTCATATGTCTACTTTGCTCTCTTGCCTCTCTATTGCATCCTAGCTCATATATGTCTCATCTTTGATGTAATTGGTTTCTAACTATAAAATATAGGGGGGTGTTGATCCTAATGTGTGCACTTTGCAATCCAAAGGCACCTCTAATTAAGTGCACACATCTAGGGGGAGCCCGTCTATATTTTGTAGTTTTGGGATTCGCTTCATGTCATGTCATTACTTTGTGCAAATCCCATGTTGTCATCAATCCACGAAAAAGGGGGAGATTGTTAGGTTACATCTCTCTCTAAGTAGTTTTGGTGACTGATGACAATGCTTTTGCGGACTAATCGTGTGCGTTGAGTTTTTCAGAGATTCATTCTTTGGCACGAGATGATTCCTTCCCCTTGGAGCTTTACGTGAAGACTGTGTAGTCTCCTTCGTTTCAGTTTGGTGGACTTGAGTCATAGGAGACACCGTACTATCAAGAGGGGATCCGCTTTGGAAAGACTAAGGTGGAATCAGCATGTACACGTCTTTCTTGCACCCCCAGCCCCTTCCCTCACCTTGGAGCTTGCGGTTTTTACAGTAGTGGAGACTATGAGGAGGAAGCGGTAGTACCGCCGCTAGAGCGGTAGTACCGCCTATGGTCCTCAAGAGGCAGTACCGCTGACCTTCAGTGGTAGTACTGCTTCAGGGCATAGGCGGCAGTACCATCCTGGTTCGGCAACACTACCACCTCGATTCAAGGATGCATTTTCTCGTGTCCGGTTTTGCGGCAGTAGTAGCGGCAGTGGCAATGGTAATACCGCCCTTGAGCGGTAGTACCCCGGCAACCACCGCTACTAGTGCCGCCCAGCCTCCCTCTCTCCCTCTTGTTCTCCCACTACTTCTACTACGCTCAGTCTATGCGGTAGTACCGCTGGTGGTCGCGGTAGTACCGCTGCGACCAGCGGTAGTACCGCTCTACTGAGCAGTAGTACCGCTCTGTGCGGGCTGAAAAGGGGGGTAACGGTTGGATTGGTTCCCCCACTATAAAAGGAGGTCTTCTTCTCCAAGTTGACTGACCTCTTTTCCCCCAAGCCCTATTGTTTCTCCAAAGCTCATTTTCTCCCGATCTCTCTCCCTAGCCAATCAAACTTGTTGATTCTTTAGGGATTGGTTGAGAAGGCCTGGATCTACACTTGCACGAAGAGAAATTTGATTCCCCCCACTAATCCTTCGCGGATCTTGTCACTCTTGGGTGTTTGAGCACCCTAGACGGTTGAGGTCACCTTGGAGCCGCATTCCATTGTGGTGAAGCTCCGTGGTTTCGTTGGGAGCCTCCAATTGAGTTGTGGAGATAGCCCCAACCTTGTTTGTAAAGGTTCAGTCGCCGCCTCCAAGGGCACCAATAGTGGAATCACGGCATCTCCCGTTGTGTGAGGGCGTGAGGAGAATACGGTGGCCCTAGTGGCTTCTTGGGGAGCATGGTGCCTCCACACCGCTCCAACGGAGACGTACTTCCTCTCAAAGGGAAGGAACTTCGGTAACACATCCTCGCCTCCACCGGCTCCACTTTGGTTATCTCTTACCTTTACTTGTGCAAGCTTACTTTGTGTTGTATCCCTTGCTTGCTTGTGTGCTTGTTGGTTGTGCATCATATAGGTTGCTCACCTAGTTGCATATCTAGACAACCTACTTTGATGCAAAGTTTAAATTGGTAAAGAAAAGCTAAAAATTGTTAGTTGCCTATTCACCCCCCTCTAGTCAACTATACCGATCCTTTCATCCTTCGTATGCAACGTTTGAAGGAAATATGCCCTAGAGGCAATAATAAAGTTGTTATTTATATTTCCTTATATCATGATAAATGTTTATTATTCATGCAAGAATTGTATTAACTGGAAACTTAGTACATGTGTGAATACATAGACAAACATAGTGTCCCTAGTATGCCTCTACTTGACTAGCTCGTTGAATCAAAGATGGTTAAGTTTCCTAGCCATAGACATGAGTTATCATTTGATTAACGGGATCACATCATTAGAGAATGATGTGATTGACTTGACCCATTCCGTTAGCTTAGCACTTGATCGTTTAGTATGTTGCTATTGCTTTCTTCATGACTTATGCATGTTCCTATGACTATGAGATTATGCAACTTCCGAATACCGGAGGAACACTTTGTGTGCTACCAAACGTCACAACGTAACTGGGTGATTATAAAGGTGCTCTACAGGTGTCTCCAATGGTTTTTGTTGAGTTGGCATAGATCGAGATTATGATTTGTCACTTCGATTGTCGGAGAGGTATCTCTGGGCCCTCTCGGTAATGCACATCACTATAAGCCTTGCAAGCAATGTGACTAATGAGTTAGTTGTGGAATGATGCATTACGGAACGAGTAAAGAGACTTGCCGGTAACGAGATTAAACTAGGTATTGATATACCGATGATCGAATCTCGGGCAAGTAACATACCGATGACAAAGGAACAACGTATGTTGTTATGGGTTTGACCGATAAAGTTCTTCGTAGAATATGTAGGAACTAATATGAGCATCAAGATTCTGCTATTGGTTATTAATCGGAGATGAGTCTCGGTCATGTCTACATAGTTCTCGAACCCATAGGGTCCGCACGCTTAACGTTCGGTGACGATCGGTATTATGATTTTATGTATTTTGATGTACCGAAGGTAGTTCGGAGTCTCGAATCTGATCAAGGACATGACGAGGAGTCTCGAAATGGTCGAGACATAAAGATTGATATATTGGACGACTATGTTTGGACTTCGAAATGGTTCCGGGTGAGTTCGGGCAATTACCGGAGTACCGGGGGGTTACGGGAATCCCCCGGGGAGTATAATGGGCCATATAGGTCTTAGTGGACAGAGAGGGGCAGCCAGGGCAGGCCGCGCGCCCCCTCCCCCTTAGGTCCGAATTGGACTAGGGAAGAGGGGGCGGCACCCCCCTTTCCTTCTCCCTCTCTCCTCCTTCCTTCTTCTCCTACTCCTACTAGGGAAGGGGGGAATCCAACTCCCGGTGGGAGTAGGACTCCCCTTGGGCGTGCCATGAGAGGGCCGGCCCTCCCCCTCCTCCACTCCTTTATATACGGGGGAGGGGGGCACCCCATAGACACACAAGTTGATCATTTTCTTAACCGTGTGCGGTGCCCCCCTCCACCATAATCCACCTCGGTCATATCGTTGTAGTGCTTAGGCAAGCCCTGCGCCGGTAGCTTCATCATCACCGTCATCAAGCCGTCGTGCTGATGAAGCTCTCCCTCGACACTCAGCTGGATCAAGAGTTCGTGGGACGTCACCGAGATGAACGTGTGCAGATCACAGAGGTGCCGTACTTTCGGTACTAGGATCGGTCGGATCGTGAAGACGTACGACTACATCAACCGCGTTATCATAACGCTTCCGCTTTCGGTCTACGAGGGTACGTAGACAACACTTCCCCCTCTCGTTGCGATGTATCACCTAGATGGATCTTGCGTGTGCGTAGGATTTTTTTTGAAATTATTGCGTTCCCCAATAGTGGTATCAGAGCCAGGTCTATGCGTAGATGTTATATGCACGAGTAGAACACAAAGAGTTGTTGGCGATAATAGTCATACTGCCTACCAGCATGTCATATTTTGATTCGGCGGTATTGTTGGATGAAGCGACCCGGACCAACATTATGCGTACGCTTACGCGAGACTGGTTCTAGCGACGTGCTTCGCACATAAGTGGCTGGCGGGTGTCAGTTTCTCCAACTTTAGTTGAATCGAGTGTGGCTATGCCCGATCCTTGTTGAAGGTTTAAACATCACACTTGACGAAAAATTGTTGTGGTTTTTTATGCGTAGGTAAGAACGGTTCTTGCTCAGCCCGTAGCAGCCACGTAAAACTTGCAACAACAAAGTAGAGGACGTCTAACTTGTTTTTGCAGGGCATGTTGTGATGTGATATGGTCAAGACATGATGCTAAATTTAATTGTATGAGATGATCATGTTTTGTAACAGAGTTATCGGCAACTGGCAGGAGCCATATGGTTGTCGCTTTATTGTATGAAATGCAATCGCCATGTAATTGCTTTACTTTATCACTAAGCGGTAGCGATAGTCGTAGAAGCAATAGTTGGTGAGACGACAATGATGCTTCGATGGAGATCAAGGTGTCAAGCCAGTGACGATGGTGATCATGACGGTGCTTTGGAGATGGAGATCAAAGGCACAAGATGATGATGGCCATATCATATCACTTATATTGATTGCATGTGATGTTTATCCTTTATGCATCTTATTTTGCTTAGTTCGACGGTAGCATTATAAGATGATCTCTCACTAAATTTCAAGGTACAAGTGTTCTCCCTGAGTATGCACCGTTGCGGAAGTTCGTCGTGCCGAGACACCACGTGATGATCGGGTGTGATAAGCTCTACGTTCACATACAACGGGTGCAAGCCAGTTTTGCACATGCAGAATACTCGGGTTAAACTTGATGAGCCTAGCATATGCAGATATGGCCTCGTAACACTAAGACCGAAAGGTCGAGCGTGAATCATATAGTAGATATGATCAACATAGTGATGTTCACCATTGAAAACTACTCTATCTCACATGATGATCGGACATGGTTTAGTTGATTTGGATCACGTGATCACTTAGATGATTAGAGGGATGTCTATCTAAGTGGGAGTTCTTAAGTAATATGATTAATTGAACTTTAATTTATCATGAACTTAGTACTTGATAGTATTTTGCATGTCTATGTTGTTGTAGATAGATGGCCCGTGTTGTTGTTCCGTTGAATTTTAATGTGTTCCTAGAGAAAGCTAAGTTGAAAGATGATGGTAGCAGCTACACGGACTGGGTCCATAACTTGAGGATTATCCTCATTGCTGCATAGAAGAATTATGTCCTGGAAGCACTGCTAGGTGCCAAATTCGCTGCAGGAGCAATGCCAGATGTTATGAACGCCTGGCAGAGCAAAGCTGATGACTACTCGATAGTTCAGTGTGCCATGCTTTACGGCTTATAACCGGGACTTGAACGACGTTTTGAACGTCATGGAGCATATGAGATGTTCCAGGAGTTGAACTTAATATTTCAAGCAAATGCCCGGATTGAGAGATATGAAGTCTCCAATAAGTTCTACAACTGCAAAATGGAGGAGAATAGTTCTGTCAGTGAGCATATACTCAAAATGTCTGGGTATAACAATCACTTGATTCAACTGGGAGTTAATCTTCCTGATGATAGTGTCATTGACAGAATTCTTCAATCACTGCCACCAAGCTACAAGAGCTTCGTGATGAACTATAATATGCAAGGGATGGATAAGACAATTCTCGAGCTCTTTGCAATGCTAAAGGCTGCGGAGGTAGAAATCAAGAAAGAGCATCAAGTGTTGATGGTCAACAAGACCACCGGTTTCAAGAAAAAGGGTAAAGGGAAGAAGGGGAACTTCAAGAAGAACGGCAAGCAAGTTGCTGCTCAAGTGAAGAAGCCCAAGTCTGGACCTAAGCCTGAGACTGAGTGCTTCTACTGCAAAGGGACTGGTCACTGGAAGCGGAACTGCCCCAAGTATTTGGCAGATAAGAAGGATGGCAAGGTGAACAAAGGTATATGTGATATACATGTTATTGATGTGTACCTTACTAATGCTCGCAGTAGTGCCTGGGTATTTGATACTGGTTCTGTTGCTAATATTTGCAACTTGAAACAGGGACTACGGATTAAGCGAAGATTGGCTAAGGACGAGGTGACGATACGTGTGGGAAATGGTTCCAAAGTCGATGTGATCGCAGTCGGCACGCTACCTCTACATCTACCTTCGGGATTAGTTTTAGACCTGAATAATTGTTATTTGGTGCCAACGTTGAGCATGAACATTATATCTGGATCTTGTTTAATGCGATACGGTTATTCATTTAAATCTGAGAATAATGGTTGTTCTATTTATATGAGTAATATCTTTTTTGGTCATGCACCCTTGACGAGTGGTCTATTTTTGTTGAATCTCGATAGTAGTGACACACATATTCATAATATTGAAGCCAAAAGATGCAGAGTTGATAATGATAGTGCAACTTATTTGTGGCGCTGTCATTTGGGTCGTATTGGTGTAAAGCGCATGAAGAAACTCCATTTTGATGGACTTTTGGAATCACTTGATTATGAATCACTTGGTACTTGCGAACCATGCCTCATGGGCAAGATGACTAAAACGCCATTCTCCGAAACAATGGAGCGAGCAACAGATTTGTTGGAAATCATACATACTGATGTATGTGGTCCGATGAATGTTGAGGCTCGCGGCGGGTATCGTTATTTTCTCACCTTCATAGATGATTTGAGAAGATATGGGTATATCTACTTGATGAAGCATAAGTCTGAAACATTTGAAAAGTTCAAAGAATTTCGGAGTGAAGTGGAAAATCATCGTAACAAGAAAATAAAGTTTCTACGATCTGATCATGGAGGAGAATATTTGAGTTACGAGTTTGGTCTTCATTTGAAACAATGCAGAATAGTTTTGCAACTCACGCCACCCGGAACACCACAGCGTAATGGTGTATCCGAATGTCGTAACCGCACTTTATTAGAAATGGTGCGATCTATGATGTCTCTTACTGATTTACCGCTATTGTTTTGGGGTTATGCTTTAGAGACGGCTACATTCACGTTAAATAGGGCACCACCTAAATCCGTTGAGACGACACCTTATGAACTGTGGTTTGGCAAGAAACCCAAGTTGTCCTTTCTGAAAGTTTGGGGCTGCGATGCTTATGTGAAAAAGCTTCAACCTGATATGCTCGAACCCAAATCGGAGAAATGTGTCTTCATAGGATACCCAAAGGAGACTGTTGGGTACACCTTCTATCACAGATCCGAAGGCAAGACATTCGTTGCTAAGAATGGATCCTTTCTAGAGAAGGAGTTTCTCTCGAAAGAAGTGAGTGGGAGGAAAGTAGAACTTGATGAGGTAACTGTACCTACTCCCTTATTGGAAAGTAGTTCGTCATAGAAATCTGTTCCTGTGACTCCTACACCAATTAGTGAGGAAGCTAATTATGATGATCATGTAACTTCAGATCAAGTTACTACCGAACCTCGTAGGTCAACCAGAGTAAGATCCGCACCAGAGTGGTACGGTAATCCAGTTCTGGAGGTCATGTTACTTGACCATGACAAACCTACGAACTATGAGGAAGCGATGATGAGCCCAGATTCCGCGAAATGGCTTGAGGCCATGAAATCTGAGATGGGATCCATGTATGAGAACAAAGTGTGGACTTTGGTTGACTTGCCCGATGATCAGCAAGCCATCGAGAATAAATGGATTTTCAAGAGGAAGACTGATGCTGATGGTAATGTTACCGTCTACAAAGCTCGACTTGTTGCAAAAGGTTTTTGACAAGTTCAAGGAGTTGACTACGATAAGACCTTCTCACCCGTAGCGATGCTTAAGTCTGTCCGAATCATGTTAGCAATTGCTGCATTTTATGATTATGAAATTTCGCAAATGGATGTAAAGACTGCATTCCTGAATGGATTTCTGGAAGAAGAGTTGTATATGATGCAACCTGAAGGTTTTATCGATCCAAAGGATGCTAACAAAGTGTGCAAGCTCCAGCGATCCATTTATGGACTGGTGCAAGCATCTCGGAGTTGGAATAAACATTTTGATAGTGTGATCAAAGCATATGGTTTTATACAGACTTTTGGAGAAGCCTGTATTTACAAGAAAGTGAGTGGGAGCTCTGTAGCATTTCTGATATTATATGTGGATGACATATTACTGATTGGAAATGATATAGAATTTCTGGATAGCATAAAAGGATACTTGAATAAGAGTTATTCAATGAAAGACCTCGGTGAAGCTACTTATATATTGGGCATCAAGATCTATAGAGATAGATCAAGACGCTTAATTGGACTTTCACAAAGCACATACCTTGATAAAGTTTTGAAGAAGTTTAAAATGGATCAAGCAAATAAAGGGTTCTTGCCTTTGTTACAAGGTGTGAAGTTGAGTCAGACTCAATGCCCGACCACTGCAGAAGATAGAGAGAAAATGAAGGTCATTCCCTATGCTTCAGCCATAGGTTCTATCATGTATGCAATACTATGTACCAGACCTGATGTGTGCCTTGCTATTAGTTTAGTAGGGAGGTACCAAAGTAATCCAGGAGTGGATCACTGGACAGCGGTCAAGAACATCCTGAAATACCTGAAAAGGACTAAGGATATGTTTCTCGTTTATGGAGGTGACAAAGAGCTCGTCGTAAATGGTTACGTCGATTCAAGCTTTGACACTGATCCGGATGACTCTAAGTCATAAACCAGATACATATTTATATTGAACGGTGGAGCTGTCAGTTGGTGCAGTTCTAAGCAAAGCGTCGTGGCGGGATCTACGTGTGAAGCGGAGTACATAGCTGCTTCGGAAGTAGCAAATGAAGGAGTCTGGATGAAGGAGTTCATATCCGATCTAGGTGTCATACCTAGTGCATCGGGTCCAATGAAAATCTTTTGTGACAATACTGGTGCAATTGCCTTGGCAAAGGAATCCAGATTTCACAAGAGAACCAAGCACATCAGGGGATGCTTCAATTCCATCCGCAATCAAGTCAAGGAGGGAGACATAGAGATTTGCAAGATACATACGGATCTGAATGTTGCAGACCCGTTGACTAAGCCTCTCTCACAAGCAAAACATGATCAGCACCAAGACTCCATGGGTGTTAGAATCATTACTGTGTAATCTATATTATTGACTCTAGTGCAAGTGGGAGACTGAAGGAAATATGCCCTAGAGGCAATAATAAAGTTGTTATTTATATTTCCTTATATCATGATAAATGTTTATTATTCATGCTAGAATTGTATTAACGGGAAACTTAGTACATGTGTGAATACATAGACAAACAGAGTGTCACTACTATGCCTCTACTTGACTAGCTCGTTGAATCAAAGATGTTTAAGTTTCCTAGCCATAGACATGAGTTGTCATTTGATTAACGGGATCACATCATTAGAGAATGATGTGATTGACTTGACCCATTTCTATAGCTTAGCACTTGATCGTTTAGTATGTTGCTATTGCTTTCTTCATGATTTATACATGTTCCTATGACTATGAGATTATGCAACTCCCAAATACCGAAGGAACACTTTGTGTGCTACCAAACGTCACAATGTAACTGGGTGATTATAAAGGTGCTCTACAGGTGTCTCCGATGGTGTTTGTTGAGTTGGCATAGATCGAGATTAGGATTTTCACTCCGATTGTCGGAGAGGTATCTCTGGGCCCTCTCGGTAATGCACATCACTATAAGCCTTGCAGGCAATGTGACTAATGAGTTAGTTGCAGAACGATGCATTACGGAACGAGTAAAGAGACTTGCCGGTAACGAGATTGAACTAGGTATTGAGATACCGACGATCGAATCTCAGGCAAGTAACATACCGATGACAAAGGGAACAACATATGTTGTTATGCGGTTTGACCGATAAATATCTTCGTAGAATATGTAGGAACCAATATGAGCATCCAGGTTCCGCTATTGGTTATTGACCGGAGATGAGGCTCGGTCATGTCTACATAGTTCTCGAACCCGTAGGGTCCGCACGCTTAACGTTCGGTGACGATCGGTATTATGAGTGTGTTTTTATGTACCGAAGGTCGGAGTCCCGGATATGATTATGGACATGACGAGGAGTCTCGAAATGGTCGATACATAAAGATTTATATATTGGACGACTATGTTTGGACTTCGGAATGGTTCCGGGTGAGTTCGGGCAATTACCGGAGTACCGGGGGGTTCCGGAACCCCCCGGAGAGTATAATGGGCCATATGGGCCTTAGTGGAGATAGAGAGGGGCAGCCAGGGCAGGCCACGCGCCCCTCCCCCTTGGGTCCGAATTGGACTAGGGAAGGGGGCGGGGGGGGGGGCGCCCCCTTTCCTTCTCCCTCTCTCCTCCTTCCTTCTTCTCCTACTCCTACTAGGGAAGGGGGGAATCCTACTCCCGGTGGGAGTAGGACTCCCCTTGGGGCGCGCCATGAGAGGGCCGGCCCTCCCCTCCTCCACTCCATA
Source organism: Triticum aestivum (assembly GCF_018294505.1). Lineage (NCBI taxonomy): Eukaryota > Viridiplantae > Streptophyta > Magnoliopsida > Poales > Poaceae > Triticum > Triticum aestivum. Next base: position 318,194,373 of record NC_057805.1, read on the forward strand.
TACGGGGGAGGGGGGCACCTCGTAGACACACAAGGGTATCATTGTCTTAACCGTGTGCGGTGCCCCCCTCCACCATAATCCACCTCGGTCATATCGTCGTAGTGCTTAGGCGAAGCCCTGCGCTGGTAGCATCATCATCATCGTCATCACGCCGTCGTGCTGACGAAGCTCTCCCTTGACACTCAGCTGGATCAAGAGTTCGTGGGACGTCACCAAGCTGAACGTGTGCAGATCACGGAGGTGACGTACTTTCAGTACTAGGATCGGTCGGATCATGAAGACGTACGACTACATCAACCACGTTGTCATAACGCTTCTGCTTTCGGTCTACGAGGGTACGTAGACAACACTCTCCCCTCTCGTTGCTATGCATCACCTAGATGGATCTTGCGTGTGCGTAGGATTTTTTTTGAAATTACTGCGTTCCCCAACACCATTTTACTTTTCGCTGCTATACTCTTAGAATTGCATGTGTAGGTTGATTGCTTGACATGTCATAATTGCTAAAATCTGCCCACAACTAAAATTGGGAAAAGGAAAGATTTTTATTTGGTCAAGTAGTCTATTCACCCCCCTCTAGACATACTTTCGATCCTACAAGTGGTATCAGAGCTCTGGTCTCCATAAGCCTCGATTTTCATAGCTTTGGTGATCATAGCCTTGGTTTCACAACCTAGGAGAGTATGGCGTCTAGCGAGGGTAACTATCACCGTAGAGGTCCTTACTTTGATGGTACAAATTTTGCTAGTTGGAAGCATAAGATGAAATGCGTATTATTGGTCATATCCCCGCCGTTTGGGCTGTTGTGCGTGTTGGTTTGCAAGGTGAAATCTTTGAAGATGGTAGAGAACCGGATCATGAAGCAACCGCAGAAGAATTGAAGTTGTTGCAATACAATGCTCAAGCTTGCGATATTCTCTTCAATGGATTGTGCCCCGAAGAAGTCAACAAAATCACCCTCCTGGAGAATATAAAGGAAATTTGGGATACTTCTGTTGATATGCATGAAGGTACCGAGTCCATCAAGGAATCCAAGTTGGATGTGCTTCAAAGTCAACTTGGCAAGTTCAAGATGAAGGATGGTGAAGGAGTCGCTGAAATGTACTCTAGGCTTGCTCTCATCACAAATGAGATTGCCGGCTTAGGAAGTGAAGAGATGACCGACAAATTCATCATCAAGAAGATCCTTATAACCTTGGATGGAAAATATGATACCGTGTGCACATTGATCCAAATGATGCCCAATTACAAAGATCTCAAGCCCGCGGAAGTCATTGGTGGAATTGTTGCTCATGAGATGTCACTCAAGGATAAGGAAGAGCTCCACAATAAGTCAAGTGGTGCTTACAAAGCTTCAAGACAACATCAAGTGAAAAGCAAGTCTCCAGTTAAGAATTGAGCCTATTGGTGAAGAACTTCAACAAATTCTACAAGAGTAGAAGCAAAGAGAGAAGCTCCAAGTCAAGGTCCTACAATGACAAAAGATCTTCTAGTCATGATCATAATTGCTACAATTGTGGAAGACTCAGACACTACTCAAATGAGTGTAAGGCTCCATAAAAGGGAAGAGAAGACTCACCAAAAAGGAGAAGTAGAAGAGATGAATCACCTCCAAGAGAGAGAAGGAGTAGAGATGATCGTTATGAACGAAGACCCTCTCGAAGAAGCAATTATTTGGAAAGGAAGGACAAGTCATCAAAGAGCTACACAAGACGAAGACATCAAGCTCACGTTGGTGAATGGGTTTCCGGTTCCGACTTCGACAACTACTCCAAGAGAAGCCATCACTCCGACTCCGACCATACTCAAGATGAAGGTGTTGCTGGTCTTGCACTAGTGCCATCCGACTCCCATGACATATTTGATTCATCAAATAAAGATATTGGAAGATGCTTCATGGCTAAAGGCCCCAAGGTATCACACCCCGAGTATCTTGATTCCGATAGTGATGAAGATGATTTGCTAGGTGATGATGATTTACTTGTTGACAAAACTAGTAATGTGAACCATAATGAACTTGCTAGTAATCATGCTAATCATGATGAAATGAACAACATTGATAAGAAGGAGATTGAGTGTCTAACTAAAGAATTAAGCAATCTTAAGTTAGCTCATGAAACAACTCAAGAGGATCATAGAGAGCTCCTAAGAACTCATGAGAAGCCACACTTCGAGAAGCTAAATTTAGAGCAAGAGCATGAGTTTCTAAAAGTTATTGATACGTTTCCAATGCATCTATAATTTTTGATTGTTCCATGCTGTTATATTATCAATCTTGGATGTTTTATAATCATTTTATAGTCATTTTATATCATTTTTTGGTACTAACCTATTAACATAGTGCCAAGTGCCAGTTGTTGTTTTCTGCATGATTTTTACATCGCGGGAAATCAATACCAGACGGAGTCCAAATGCAACGAAACTTCACGGAGATTTTTTATGGACCAGAAGACACGTAATGGGCCCTGGCTGCGCATGGGGGGGGGGTGCTCCGAGGAGAGCAAAACCCACCAGGGCGCGCTAGGAGGCCAAGTGCGCCCTGGTGGGTTGTGCCCACCTTGGGTGCCCCCCGGACCGCCTCTTCGCTCTATAAATACCCCAATATTCCCAAAACCCTAGGGGAGTCGACGAAATATTCATCCAGCTGTCGTAGAGTCCAGAACCACCAGATCCAATCTAGACACCATCTCGGATGGGGTTCACCACCTCCATTGGTCCCTCTCCGATGATGCGTGAGTACTTCTTTGTAGACCTTCGGGCTCGTAGTTAGTAGCTAGATGGCTTCCTCTCTCTCGCCGAATTCTCAATGCAATGGTCTCTTGGAGATCCACATGATGTAACTCTTTTGCGGTGTGTTTGTTGGGATCTGATGAACTTTGAGTTTATGATCAGTTATATCTTTTTATATCCATGAAAGTATTTGAGTTTCTTTGATCTCTTTTATGCATGATTGCTTATAGCCTCGTATTTCTTCTCCGATATTTGGGTTTTGTTTGGCCAACTTGATCTATTTATCTTGCAATGGGAAGAGGTGCTTTGTAGTGGGTTCGATCTTACGGTGCTTGATCCCAGTGACAGAAGGGGAACCGACACGTATGTATCGTTGCTATTAAGGATAAAACGATGGGGTCTATCTCTACATAGATAGATCTTGTCTACATCATGCCATCGTTCTTATTGCATTACTCCGTTTCTCCATGAACTTAATACACTAGATCCATGCTGGATAGCGGTTGATGTGTGGAGTAATTGTAGTAGATGCAGGCAGGAGTCGGTGTACTAATCTTGGACGCGATGCCTATGTAATGATCATTGCCTGGATATCGTCAGGATTATTTGAAGTTCTATCAATTTCCCAATAGTAATTTTTTCACCCACCGTTTGCTATTTTTCTCGAGAGAAGTCACTAGTGAAACCTACGCCCCCGGGTCTCTTTCTCATATATTTGCCTTTGCGATCTACTTTTCCTTTGCATTTATTTTCAGATCTATTAAACCAAAAATACAAAAATACTTTGGTGCACTTTATTTTATTTGCGATCTATTTATTCAATATATTACAAGTTTCTCTCGTCCATGCACCGTTTCTAGCGCCGTTACTCAAAAGGGATTGGCAACCCCTTTAACACGTCGGGTTGCGAGTGGTTGTCATTTGTGTGTGTCGGCATCCTGGGAACGGGGGTCCCCAGACTTGCCTGCCTGCAGCCCACAGCGTGGCTCCACCAACGGTCTGGTACGGCCCATCCTCACCAGCAAACATTCAAGACCTTCGCGAGGAGCTGAGCCTCGCGAGGCGGGCGACACAAGACCTCCTCGAGGGCAGCCTCACTAGGCTGGCTCGTGAGGAACAGAGAGATCAAGGCGGGGGCACCTCGTGAGGTTTCTGTGACGTGAGCCATGACGACCAAGGCCAGGCGGGCGCCAGCGGGCGTAGAGTATTCGTTTCCTCTTTGGTGCTAAAGGAGCAGGCGTAGGCGATGAGTCCCGAGGCATCAGGCAAAGGTTTCCATATCGGTGCAACAAGACCAAGACCAGCCGGACGGCAGGACGGAGGTCACCACGGAGCCCACGACATCGTCACCACCAGAGCCTTTGGCAGGTGAAGACCACCTTTTGTCAGGATAGCTTGTACTAGCCCCTTCAAATTGGCTGTTGTGGGATCCCTTCCCGCCTAAACATTTGGGAAGAGGACCAGGGCCTCTATAAATAGGACTAGCCACCACCATAGGAGGGGGACGGACTTTGGATCAGACGGACTTTGGATCGAACGTACTTTGGAACGGATCCATTCCATCCTCACACACACCAGCTCACTGAGCTCTAGAACACCTCTCCTCAGGAGGCTGTTCTTCCCTTGTACTTGTTCATCCACAGCCTACAAGGCAATCCACCACACCACACTGGAGTAGGGTATTACACCACATCGGTGGCCCGAACCAGTATAAACTCTTGTGTCCCTTGTTCCTCGGGTTCGGCGAGCTAGGCCTTGAGATCGGTGTGAGTGTGTGAGCTTGGGGGAGAGAGATCTTCGTGCGCACCCTAGAGTTCGAACCTTAAGGGTTTTGCCGGAACCCGTGATCCGACATTTGGCGCGCCAGGTAGGGGTGCGCCGAAGCCTTTCTTCCGTCGATCCACGCTCCACCGCCACTACATCCATGGCCGACGCTCGCCGGGTACGAGCTGAGCGCCGGGCCACCCTTGCCGCCCGGGTCGCCCAGACGGCTCCTGTCGGCGGGCCTCCCCGTCGTTCTCCATCACCCGCTGCCAACGCCGCCACCGGCCTGGCGGGAAACGAGCAACAAGCATCATCGCTGCACACCTCTGTGCGGCGGGACGGCCGCACCGCCACCCCGTCACTGACTCCGGCCGGCTCATCGTCCCACGCTCGTCGCGCGCCCACGGACTCGCAGGCCGCGCTGCTCATGGCACGCGAGCTCCTGCGCTACCGCCCAGTTGACGACCTCTACAAGGATTGGCTGGACCGCATCGCCGAGCTCGTCAGCGCCGCTGGGGGATCCCACGTACCACATCTCTCGCTGCCTCGCCCTCCTCCAGCTGCGGGCGATGTAGCTCACGGAGCGCCTCCGCACCAAGATGGCGCCCTAGCACAAAGACGCATGGCCCCTCGGTGCGACCCGCCACACCGAGTGCCCGCGCGCGAAGAAGGAAGCTGCCAAGAAGTTCCCTGACCGCAAGAAATCGCTCATGCGCTCCCGGCGCCACCACGTCAAGACCGCGTGCTGCCTGCGGTGGCGGTGCGCGGGTATCAAGATCAAGCTCCGCCTCTGCAAAGGGCCCCGGTGGCCACAGCAGGCTGCCTTGCCTTCACTCCGGAGCTGCGTAGCATCGTCTGGCTAGGCAAGTTCAAGCCAGACCTGCCTGCACGCTACGACAGCACCCCCGACCCTGTGGAGTTCTTGCAGCTCTATGAGTTTAGCATCGAGGCGGCCAACGGTGACGAGAAAGTCATGGCGAACTGGTTTCCCATGGCTCTCAAGGATGGTGCTCACTCGTGGCTCCTGAACTTGCCCCAGGGATCGATCTCCTCCTAGGGTGAGATGCGCGACTGCTTCGTCGCCAGGTTCCAGGGCACTCGCGACCGCCCTCCGGCTGCGGGCGACCTACGCCGCATCAAGCAGCAGCTAGGAGAGACCCTGCAGAAGTACATTCAGCGCTTCAACAGTCTCCGCCTCAAGATCCCCAAGGTGACTGACGAGGCCATCATCTCAGCGTTTTCTGATGGCGTCCGCGATGTCAAGATGAAGGAGGAGCTCGCCATCCACGAGGAGCTGTGCACGGCTCTAGAGATGTCCAACATAGCGACCAAGTGTGCGAGAGCTGAGGAGGGGCACCTCTCCCTCCTCGAGCTCCCTGCTACTGACCCAGAAGAGAAGAAAGCCAAGGCCAAGGACGTGAAGCGTAAGGGGGTAGCCGTGCTCGCGGCGGAGCCGGACACGAAGCGTGGCCGGGACCACCCCGAGTCGTCCAAGAGAAGCCGTCCATTCTGCGCCTTCCACAACGTACACAGCCAAAACACCAACGACTGTCAAGAGCTCAGGGCCATCCGAGATGGACGCTTCGGTCGACGCCTTGAGCGCAACGACCGGGGCTACGGCCGAGGAGGAGGACGAGCTGGAGGACGCTGGGACGACCGCGGCCCCCGCCAGGAGTGGCGCGACCGGCCTCGTGAGGACCGCTGGCAGGACCAGCCTTGTGAGGGCGCCTGGAGGGACCACCCACGCGAGGACCGCCCTTAGGGCAATGCTGGTCTCCCTCCGCTGCCGCCACCGCCAAGAAGGAACGACGACCGCCATCAGGACGAGGGGGCTGGGGACTTGCAGGAACCGCGCGCTATCGCCTGTATCTTGGGCGGAGCTCAGGCCCCAGCGTCCCAGCGCACCTTCAAGCAGTTTGCTCGTGAGGTGAACGCGGCTCTTCCCAAGCTCGAGGCCACGCGCCCACTCAGGTGGTCCAAATGCGCCATCACCTTTGCTCGCCCGTCATCAGCAACGTCCAAGTCACCAAGACCCTCATCGACGGCGACGCAGGGCTCAATGTCCTGTCCATCGAGACATTTGATAGCCTCCAAGTGCCATACAATCAGCTGCAGCCTACCAAGCCCTTCTCAGGAGTGACCGACGGCTCCACCACCCCGATAGGGCAGGCCCGCCTCCCTGTCACCTTCGGCCAGCGTGACAACTACCGCACCGAGCTCATCGACTTCGACGTCACCCACATCCGCCTGCCGTACAACGCCATCCTTGGGTATCCAGCATTGGCCAAGTTCATGGAAGTGACCCACCACGGCTACAACGTCCTCAAGATGCCAGGAAGCGGCGGAGTCATCACGGTCCCCTGCGAAGAAAGAGATGCGGTGTGCTCCCTGGAGCGCGCCTTCCAAGCCGCAGCAATCGAAGACCCCGACAACGAAGGCACCCTGTACCCTCCTGAGGCCATCCCCAAGAAGAAGAAGCAGCTACTCTGCACAGGGCCTCAGGAGAGCGGCGTCTCCAGCGGCACCACCTCAGGATCAGCACCAACAGCTGGGGCGCCTCCCTCCCTCACATAGGAAGGCGCGCCCGGCGCCCTCCTCGGGCAGGGCTCGGGGGCTCCCTTCTGGAGGGCCTTAGACCTAGCCAACATCACGAGGGAGGCGCTCAGGCACCACGTGGAGGCGTACTTTGCTGCACGTTTCCCTCAAGAGGGCACTGGGCGAGGAGCGCCCGGTGCTCAGGAGTTCATCGTCAAGGCAACCCAGGAGCTTCAAGAAGCAAGGACCATGCACGGCGACCGCCCCCACCACCCGGCGTAGCTCCCCATCCTGGCAAGGACGGCGGGCTGCGCGTCTGCATCGACATTCCAGGGCTCAACAGGGCCGCATCTTAGGAGCGATTCTGGCCTTCGCGCATTGGGCGGTGCGAGGGTCCACCTCACAGCTACGTCTGCATGCCATTTGGCCTGCCGAACGTGGCTGCCGCCTTCCAGCGCCACTTGTGGAGCATCCTGGCGGCTCAGGAGGCCAGGCATCACGCAGTCCAGGCGAAGATGGCAACGGTCCTCGAAGAACCACCCGAGCCCCCGGAGCCTCCCGAGGCTCAGGGCCCTGGTGGCTCATGAGGAGCGACTCCTTCATCGCGCGCCTTCGGCTACCTCAACACTCCTTCGACAATGGTACCAGGTGACATTTTCCAATTTACTCAGCTGGGAGCGCCCCTCGGGCTGCACCATTCCCAGGTCGCATGGGCCTGTCCCTGCGGCACATATCTTTTTGCATCTTTAGCTTACTCTGTCGGGGCGCCCCTCGGGCTGCATCATCCCTAGACCACTCGGGTCAGTCCCAGTGGCATGTATCGTTCTTGCATCTATCTAGAATAGCTTATCTCCTTGCGTGGTTTCCCTACGATTATCACTTGTTTGATCACATCTCGCGGCATCCCGCGTTGCTGACCGGTCTCCTGTTTACCCGCGACGAGAGCTCCACGCATCGACACGGCGCTTGTGCTCGGGTGCGTCCCTGCAACGCTGGTAAACCTGAGAGATCGAGCTCTGGCTCGTGGCCTGCTCCGCGCACGTCACCTCATCAAATCCTCAGTGCCTTCGTCTTCTTGTGGAACAATCAGCAGCTGGGTAACCAATGCGGCCGTAGGCTATATTCCCTCTCCAGCTAACTCGCAGGAATCTCCGGAGCGCTAGCTACATGTGACCTCGTCAGCTCATTCATCCTCTCGTGTCGTTCGCTTGCGCGTGAAAGGGGGGCTCCTGAGCACCGCGCCTCAGAAGCTCTTACTAACTCTTCAGCCCTCACCCCCTGGCCTTGACCACGGCATCGCGAGCTGGCATACCAGCGGCGGCTGAGTCTTGCTCGAGAGTCGGGACCCGAGAACGCAGAGCACTCAGGAGGGCACGAGAGTAGGAGTGATCTAACATGAAGCCATACCTAGTAGTACCACCACCGCTGTATGAGCCGGGTGCGGCAGAGGGACTCAACCCAGGATCACTAAAGATAAGTCACGCATTCAAGCCAGCCGGGAGCTGAGACACAAAATTCCTAGCTCATGCAACCTTGCTACGGCAACGCCACCTACCTTTCCTACCTTCAGGGAGTTGCTTGCATGCTAAAGGGGACCTCTTGAGCATCGTGCCTCAGGAGCTCTCACCGGACCTCGGGCCGCTCACCTCCTGGCCTTGACCACGGCATCGCGACCTAGCATACCAGCGATAGCTGAAGCCTGCCTGGGGACTGGGACCTGTCAGCGTAGAGCACCAAGTTACCGCGAGGTTGGAAAGGGGGGGGCAAGCCGATGCAAGACGCACAATCATAGAATTTCATAATAAGGATGATATTGACACAAAAGGCGCTACAGACTCTTTACACACCCCCGCGGGGTTCGTCTCGATTCCTTGCAGGGAATAAAAGGAGAAGACTATCGGAAGCTATATCTACGGGCGTCGCCGCCGGCGCCATCATCAACAGTGGGCCGTCGGAGGCCAACGCCAACCCCATCCAGATCAGCGGCGACGACGAGCAGACGCCGCAGTTGCGCTCCGGGCATGATGGGAGCTCGGGGGCACGCCATCGCTCGTCTCTGGAGTCTCGTCTGGCTCAGTAGAGCTGCTGGACTCCCAGGCGCCATCACTGCTACTAGAGGGACTGTTGGTGGGGCCGGTGCCAGGCGCCACGCCCCCCTGGGGGCTCCCTCTCGAGTAGCATTCCAGTCGGCGGCCTTCCCCATCGAAGACCTTGAAGAATAGCGTGGAGGTGCCATCGTACTCGAAATGGATGGAGAGAGCACCCTCCGCGCGGCAGACGTGGGCGACCTCGTCCCATCCGCGGGTCATGAAGACCTTGCCCGAGGAGACGACCTCAACCTCTGCTCCCGTCGTCAGGGTGTCGCACTCGGCGTGGTGCAGCCACAGCTCGAGTGGCCTCCTCGGTGGCATCTTTGCAGTGAAGAATGGATGGAATCAGATCCACGTGCGCGGTGGTATCACCGCTCACACCACAAGTTCGCGCGAGGAGCCCTCGGCATGGGTTCACGGGGCGGCGGAGCGCAACGCCACAGCATGGTCACCGCGGCCGTGGCGCGATCGGCGCGGGCCACTGCCTCCTTCTCGTGGGCCTTGCGCCTGGGTGTACAAGGGCAGTGGATAACCGGGAGGAGGACGCTCGTACCAGGGCCTCGCCACCTCTCGCCCTACGGCAGCATCTCGGGAGCATGCCAGCCTTTTCTTTGGTGGGAGTGGCCCTATATCCTCGCGGGGGTTTTTCCCCTTCTCAGCAGCGGAGAATCCCCGAATCAGCGCCATGGGCGGCGCATCAAGGCAATGAAGCAAGCAAGGAAGAAGAAGCAAGCGGAACTGAGGAAGAGATGGGCGACGGGGGCTCCGCCCCCTCCCCATTTATAGCAGGAGGAGGCCAACCGACAACCTCCACGATCGCAGGTAATGATGGCTTTTCTGCATGCACCAGGGACTCGTCAAGTCGGGCAGTTGCCAAGGCAGCGTGGGGAAGCAGAGACGCCCATGTCCCGTCGGTCGCCAGGTGTCAATCAAGGCTGCAGGCGGATGGGGCCCGTGGCGCTCCACACTTGCCCCTTGGCTTCACCTCGAAGCCAAGTCCGAGCGCGCCTTGGGCCCGGGGGCTACTGTCGGCGTCCTGGGAACGGGGGTCCCCAGACTTGCCTTCCTGCGGCCCACGGCGTGGCTCCACCAACGGCTTGGTACGGCCCATCTTCACCAGCAAACACTCAAGACCCTCGCGAGGAGCCGAGCCTCGTGAGGCGGGCGACACAAGACCTCCTCAGGGGCAGCCTCACTAGGCTGGCTCACGAGGAGCGGAGAGATCAAGGCGGGGGCACCTCGTGAGGTTTCCGTGACGTGAGCCATGACGATCAAGGCCAGGCGGGCGCCATGCGGGTGCAAGCGGGCACAGAGTATTCATTTCCTCTTTGGTTCTAAAGGAGCAGGCGCAGACGAGGAGTCCCGAGGCATCAGACAAAGGTTTCCATATCGGTGCAACAAGACCAAGACCAGCCAGACGGCAGGACGGAGGTCACCGTGGAGCCCACGACGTCGTCACCACCAGAGCCTTTGGCAGGTGAAGAACACCTTTTGTCAGGATAGGTTGTACTAGTTGTCCCCCTTCAAATTTGCCGTTGTGGGATCCCTTCCCGAATAAACATTTGGGAAGAGGACCAGGCCCTCTATAAATAGGACTAGCCACCACCATAGGAGGGGGACGGACTTTGGATCAGACGGAGTTTGGATCGAACGGAATTTGGATCGGATCCATTCCATCCTCACACACACCAGCTCACTGAGCTCGTGAACACCTCTCCTCAGGAGGCTGTTCTTCCCTTGTACTTGTTCATCCACAGCCTACAAGGCAATCCACCACACCACACTGGAGTAGGGTATTACACCACATCGATGGCCCGAACCAGTATAAACTCTTGTGTCCCTTGTTCCTCGAGTTCGGCGAGCTAGGCCTTGAGATCGGGGTGAGTGTGTGAGCTTGGGGGAGAGAGAACTTCGTGCGCACCCTAGAGTTCAAACCTTAAGGGTTTTATCGGAACCCGTGATCCAACTGTGTGCAGGGGCTGTTTACGTTGTGTTGCTTGGTTCTCCTACTGGTTTGATAACCTTGGTTTCATATCTGAGGGAAATACCTACCGCCGCTGTGCTGCATCATCCCTTCCTCTTTGGGGAAATACCGACGTAGCTTCAAGCGACATCAAAAGGAATTTCTAGCGCCGTTGCGGGGGAGGATCTTCAACACATACTAGGTTCCTAATCACAAATCTCATCTCCTCACAATTTACATTATTTTCCATTTACCTCTCGTTTTCCTCTCCCCCACTTCACAAAAATTTGCCATTTTATTTGCCCCCTTTTTCGTTCGCCGTTTTCTCGTCAGATCTATGTTTTTGGTTGCAATCTTGTTTGCTACCTTTGCTTGTGTTACCATGTGCCTTCTATTTGCTTGCATCTTCGCTTGCCAAAAATCTATTGACATGGATCGTCATCCACTTGCTAATCTTTTCAAAAGACCTGATTATGTTGAACCAGTTGCTAGTGAGTTGAGTGCACTTGGTTATCTTTATGAAGTTTTGCTTGAGATCGTGAATCTGAAAATTGTGATGAAGAAATTTATGAAGTGATTCATGATAGCTCCTTGAATGAAAAGCATTATTGCAATGATTTTACTATAAATTCTATTCTATTAATGTCAATTGTGTTAATAATATGCAAAACCCCAAGCTTGGGGATGCTAATTTTGATATGTCCACTACTTATTGCAATGATCATCATTGGGGTGATTCATCTTATGATCTTGGAAATTTATTTAGGCCTCATGATGAATATGTTTGCGATAATATTAAGAGTAGGTTTGGAAGAGTGTCAACTTTACCTAAAAATAGTCCCACGTATTTGGAGAGTGTTCAATCTTATGAATTTTTTGATAAAAGTGGGCTTGGAGAGGTCATGACTTTATTTGATGATAGTCCCACTATTTTGGAAGAGTGTCAACTTTGCATGCATGTAGATCATGAAGAGAACATTTTACGTGATAGTTATATTGTTGAATTTGATTATGATCCTACATGTAATTATTATGCGAGAGGAAAGTATGGTTGTAGAAATCTTCATGTTACTAAATTACCTCTCGTTATGTTGAGATTGTCAATGTTTTATTTCTCTTCTTTGCATATTTTAGATGTTTCTTGTCTGGATAAATTGTTTGCTTATAAAATTCCTAGGCATAGGAAGTATGTTAGACTTAAATGTGTTTGTCATATGCTTCATGATGCTCTCTTTGTGTTTCAATTCTTATCTTTCGTGTGAGCATCGTTAAATTTTTTGCCTAGCTAGGGGCATAAAACGATAGCTCTTGTTGGGAGGCAACCCAATGAATAAAATTTATTTTTGCTTTCTGTTCTTGTGTGTTTGCACAATTATGCTACTGTTATGATTGTGTTTTTTGTGTTTTAATTAGTGTTTCTGCCAAGTAAAGCCTATAGGATCTTCTTGGGTGATAGTTGTTTGATCTTGCTGAAAAACAGAAGCTTATGCACTCACGAAAACAATTGTTAAAAATCACCAGAACATGATAAAATGCCAATTCTTTTTGCATAATATTAATATAAAAATTACCCAGGTCGTCCTATTTTTTCAGAATTTTTTGAGTTACAGAAGTATTCAAATTAGTCAGATTTCTACAGACTGTTCTGTTTTGATAGATTCTGCTTTCTTTGTGTTGTGTGCTTATTTTGATGGCTCTACGGTTTTCTTTGATGAGTTTTTGCCATAGAAAAGTTGGAATACAATAGATATAATGCAAAAACAAAATATGAATCGGTTTGATACAGTACTTATAGTAGTGTTTTGCTTTCTTATACTAACGGATCTCACGAAGGTTTTGTTGAGTTTTGTGTGATTGAAGTTTTCAAGTTTTGGGTTATCTTACGATGGATGAAGGAATAAAGGATAGAAGAGCCTAAGCTTGGGGATGCCCCGGCATCCCAAGCTATTATCCAAAAAACAGCAACCAACTAAGCTTGGGGATGCCCCCGAGTGGCATCCCCTGTTTCTTCTAACGACCATTAGTATTTTACTCGAAGCTATATTTTTATTCATCACATACTATGTGTTTTGCTTGGAGCGTCTTGTATGATATGAGTATTTGCTTGTTTTATTTTGTGTTTTAAGTCTTGATCCCTTGCTGGACACACCTATTTGAGAGAGCCAAAATTATGTCCTGACTTGTTAGAATTGCTCTCTATGCTTCACTTAAATCTTTTATGAGCTATGGACTTGCTCTAGTGCTTCACTTATATCTTTTTGAGCACGGTGTGCTTAGTATTTTTGAAGAAATGCTCTCTTGCTTCACTTAGATTTATTTGAGAGTTAGTAAAATTTTCAAGAAATTCTCTCTTGCTTCACTTAAATTATTTTGAGAGAAAGAAAAAAATTGCTCATGATCTTCACTTATATTTGTTTGAGCTTATGAAAAGCAACACATGAAAATTAGTCCCAAAGTGATAGATATCCAAGAAGGATATAATAAAAACTTTCATGAAGATCATTGGACAAAATAAATTTGATTCTTAGTAATAGTTTTGAGATATGATGATGTGATATGTGAGTTATGTTGATGAGTAATTATGCTTTAGTAAGAATATTGGTGTTAAGGTTTGTGATTCCCTATGCAAGCACGAAAGTCAATAGTCATGCAATGAAATTATATCCTACTTGTGGTGCATTATTCGGTGTTAATTATGCTTAATGATTTCTTATGAGATTATTCGTTTCTTGGTTAGTCGCTTCTCAATCTTTTGCTAGCCTTCATTTTGCACTAAGTATGATCTCTACTTGTGCATCCAAAATCCTATAAACCAGTTTTGCCACATGAGTCCAGTATATCTACCTATATGCGATATTCTTTTGCCGTTCTAAGCAAATTTGCATGTGCAATCTCTAATTTTCAAAATAAACTTCTCTTTTGTGTGTTCGTTTTGCTCACGGAGCGGTGAGGGGTAGCTAATATTTTCCATGCTGGATGTGTTATTCTCACGATGAGTGTTTATTCCCTTGTCATTTCACGAGAGTTAGGCAATGGTTTTAGGGATGCCCAATCCCAAAATGAAAAAAATGAATTTACTTTATGTTCAAATAATAAATTCCTTGGAAAGTGTTGGTATGGAGGGCAACCGTGGATACGGCTAGCCATGGAAATTGAGAGTATGGTGGAAAAAGGAATAAACTTTATTTTCTGTTTGGGAACCGCCTATGATATACCTAGCATGGAAAGTGTTGGGAACTCTAAGTCATTTTCGTTGGTGATATCTCTAAGTTTTTCGCTTTGAGCTCTGGCACCTTTACAAATCCCTACTTCCCTCTGCGAAGGGCCTTTCTTTTACTTTATGCAATTTTTATTTTTTGAATTTGAGTCTCTGTCTTCTCTTATAAAAGAACCAACTAAGAGGCAATATGATCGTACTTGATTATTGTGTGTAGCTAATATGCGAGTGTGTTTCATGAACGGATCAATGGTTGAGCATGATGGGCTAGGGATAACTTATTTTAGCGTTGATATTTTGAAAGACATGGTTGCTTGTTGATATGCTTGTGTATTTAAATTATCATGTCAAAACTAGAGTATTGCTTTGAATCACATAAAAGCCCAAATTTCCATGCTATAAAGAAAAGAATATGATATGACATGTTAGGCAGCATTCCACATCAAACATTCTGTTTTTGTCACTTACCTACTCGAGGACGAGGAGTTAAGCTTGGTGATGCTGATACTTCTCCAATGTATCTATAATTTTTGATTGTTCCATGCTATTATATTATCAATCTTGGATGTTTTATAATCATTTTATAGTCATTTTATATCATTTTTTGGTACTAACCTATTGACATAGTGCCATGTGCCCATTGTTGTTTTCTGCATGTTTTTTACATCGCAGGAAATCAATATCAGACGGAGTCCAAATGCAACGAAACTTCACGGAGATTTTTTATGGACCAGAAGACACGTAATGGGCCCCGGCTACGCCTGGGGGGGGGTGCTCCGAGGAGAGCACAACCCACCAAGGCACGCCAAGAGGCCCAGGCGCGCCCAGGTGGGTTGTGCCCACCTCGGGTGCCCCCCGGACTGCCTCTTTGCTCTATAAATACCCCAATATTCCCAAAACCCTAGGGGAGTCGACGAAATATTCATCCAGCCGCCGCAAAGTCCAGAACCACCAGATCCAATCTAGACACCATCTCGGATGGGGTTCACCACCTCCATTGGCGCCTCTCCGTAGGTAGTAGCTAAATGGCTTCCTCTCTCTCGCTGAATTCTCAATACAATGGTCTCTTGGAGATCCATATGATGTAACTCTTTTGCGGTGTGTTTGTTGGGATCTGATGAACTTTGAGTTTATGATCAGTTATATCTTTTTATATCCATGAAAGTACTTGAGATTCTTTGATCTCTTTTATGCATGATTGCTTATAGCCTCGTATTTCTTCTCTGATATTTGGGTTTTGTTTGGCCAACTTGATCTATTTATCTTGCAATCGGAAGAGGTGCTTTGTAGTGGGTTCAATCTTACGATGCTTGATCCCAGTGACAGAAGGGGAACCGAGACATATGTATCGTTGCTACTATGGATAAAACGATGGGGTCTTTCTCTACATAGATAGATCTTGTCTACATCATGTCATCATTCTTATTGCATTACTCCGTTTCTTCATGAATTTAATACACTAGATGCATGATGGATAGCGGTCGATGTGTGGAGTAATAGTAGTAGATGCAGGCAGGAGTCGGTCTACTAATCTTGGACGTGATGCCTATGTCAGTTGGGCCGAGGAGGCTACAACCCACCAGGGCACGCCTGGGCTGCCTGGCGCGCCCAGGTGGGTTGTGCCCACCTGGTGGCCCCCCTCTGGTAGTTATTTGCTCCAATAATTCTTAAATATTCCATAAAAAATCTCCGTGAAGTTTCAGCTTGTTTGGAGTTGTGCAGAATAGGTCTCCTGACGTAGCTTTTTCAGGTCCAAATTTCCAGCTGCCGGAATTCTCCCTCTTGGTGTGTACCTTGCAAATTATGAGAGAAAAGGCATTAGAATTACTCCAAAAAGCATTATTATGGATAAAAACATTATAAATAACACTAAGAAAACATGATGCAAAATGGGCGTATCATTGCACAACCTCGGGAAAGGATGAAATTGATGCTAAGGAATTGCCCAACTCATGGGTTAAATCTTTGGATGACCATACAAAATTTTTATGCGGGGTTGAATTTTGTTTCTCGTAATCTTTTAGATTCCTCCACGGGGGGTACTTTTATGGAAATTACTTTGGGTGAAGCCACCAAATTGCTTAATATTATGGCAAATTATTCACAATGGCATACCGAAAGAGCTCCTACTAGTAAAAAAGTTAATTCGGTTGAAGAAATTTCTTCTTTGAGTGAAAAATTTGATGCTCTTATGAAATTGGTTGCTAATAAAAATGCTCCTATTGATTTTAATGATGTGCCTTTGTCTACTTTGATTGAGCAAAATAGTGATGCCGTAGATGTGAATTTTATCTCATGAAACAACTTCAATAACAACGCTTATAGAGGTAATTTTAATCTAGGCCTTTTACTAGTAATTCCTCTAATAATTATGGTAATTCCTATGGTAATCCTTCTTATAATAATAATAGGAACACCTCTGATCTTGAGAATAATATGAAAGAATTTATCAACACTCAAAAAGTTTTCAATGCTACAATAGAAGAAAAGTTGAATAAGGTTGATGATATGTCTAGAAGTATCGATAGAATTTCTCATGATGTAGAAAATCTCAAGATGAAATTTTTTGTGCCTAAGGTTGAGGAATCAATTAAGGCTCTTTATGTTTCTATGGATGAAAGTAAGATAAGAACCGCTATGCTTAGAGCTGAAGAGAATTTTTAGAAAAAAGCCTTTTCTAGTGATTGCTTTCATAAAAGTGATGAAGATCTTAAAATGATTGGTGTTTCTTCTATTGATTCTTTGTTTAGTAAAATTAGGATTGATAATAGAGGGACTGAAGAAGAGTCAACTTTAGCTAGAAGGCGTCCCAATAATTCGGAGGGTGCAAATCTTGTTGAGAAAATTGATAAAAGTGGGTTTGAAGAGGTCAAAACTTTAACTAGTTATGTGCCCACTCTTTTGGGTTACAAAGACTTTAATTATGATAATTGCTCTTTGATTGATTGTATTTCTTTGTTTCAATCCATGATAAATTCACCCCATGCTTATGAACAAAATAAAGCTTTTACTAAACATATTGTTGATGCTATGATGAAAGATTTAGAAGAAAAGTTGGAATTAGAGATTTCAATTCCTAGAAATTGCATGATGAATGGGAACCTACTATCAAAGTCAAGATTAAAAATTATGAGTGTTTTGCTTTGTGTGACTTGGGTGCTAGTGTTTCTAAAATTCCAAAATCTTTATGTGATGCACTTGGCTGATTGTACTATTATGGGAAGAATTAATGATGTTCTTATTCTTGCAAATAGGAATTATGTTCCCATAGATTTTATTGTTCTTGATATTGATTGCAATCCGTCTTGTCCAATTATTCTTGGTAGACCGTTTTCACGTACTATTGGTGCCGTGATTAATATGAAAGAAGGCAATATTAAATTTCAATTTTCACTAAGGAAGGGTATGGAACACTTCCCTAGAATAATAATTAGGCCACCATATGAATCAATCATGAGGGCATCTTATGGATCTAGGAATAAAGATGACAACACTTAGATCCTTGCATTATGCCTAGCTAGGGGCGTAAAACGATAGCGCTTGTTGGGAGGCAACCCAATGAATAAAATTTATTTTTGTCTATTTCTTTCTGTTCTTGAGTGTTTGCAAAATTATGCTACTGTTATGATTGTGTTTTTTGTGTTTTAATTAGTGTTTGTACCAAGAAAAGCCTTTGGTATCATGTTGGGTGATAGTTGATTTGATCTTGTTAAAAATGGAAACTTTGCGCGCCAGTCACATAATTGTTAAAAATCATAGAAGCGTGATAAAATTCCGATTTTTTACACAAGATGTATATACAAATTGCCTACGTTTTCCTAATTTTTCAGAAATTTTGGAGTTACAGAAGTATTCAAAATATCTATATTGCTACAGACTATTCTGTTTTAGACAGATTCTGTTTTCTTTGCGTTATGCGCTTGTTTTGATGATTCTATGGTTTCCTTTGAAGAGTTTTTGCCATATAAAAGTTGGAATACAGTAGATATGCAAAAATAGAATATGAATGGGTTTGCAACAGTACTTATAGTAGTGATTTGCTTTCTTATTCTAATGGATCTCACGAAAGTTTTGTTGAGTTTTGTGTGATTGGAGTTTTCAAGTTTTGGGTGATATTACAATGGATGAAGGAATAAGGATTAGAAAAAGTCTAATCTTGGGGATGCCCATGGCAACCAAGATAATATTCAAGAAGTATCAAGCAACTAAGCTTGGGGATGCCCGAGTGCATCCCCTCTTTCTTCTAACGACCATCGGTATTTTACTTGAAACTATATTTTTATTCGTCAGATATTATGAGTTTTGCTTGGAGCGTCTTGTATGATATGAATCTTTGCTTGTTTTTCCTTTTATTTTAAGTCTTGAATCTTTGCCGTACACACCTTAGAGAGCCAAAATTATGCCATGACTTGTTAGAATAGCTCTCTATGCTTCACTTAAATTTTTATGAGCTTTGGAATTGCTCTAGTGCTTCACTTATATCTTTTTGTGCACGGTGTACTTTGTTATTTTCGAAGAAATGCTCTCATGCTTCACTTAGATTTATTTGAGATTTAGTAAGTTTTTTATGAAATTATCTCTTGCTTCACTTAAATTATTTTGAGAGAAAGAAATATGATGCTCATGTTCTTCACTTATATTTGTTTGAGATTATTAAAAGCAACATATGAAACTAGTCCCAAAGTGATAGATATCCAAGGAGGATATAATAAAAACTTTCATGAAGATCGTTGGACAAAATAAACTTGATTCTTTGTAATAGCTTTGAGATATGATGATAGTGATATGTGAGTCATGTTGATGAGTAATTATGCTTTAGTAAGAATATTGGTTTTAAGGTTTGTGATTCCCTATGCAAGCACGAAAGTCAATAGTTTTGCAATGAAATTACATCCTACTTGTGGTGCATTATTCGGTGTTAGTTATTCTTAATGCTCGCTTATGAGATTTTCCGTTTCTTGGTTGGATGCTTCTCAAGCTTTTGCTAGCCTTCATTTGCACTAAGTATGATCAGTACTTGTGGATCCAGAATCCTTTAAACCAGTTTCGCCACATGAGTCCACTATACCTACCTATACGCGGTATTCTTTTGCCGTTCTAAGAAAATTTGTATGTGCCATCTGTAATTTTCAAAATAAATTTATGTCTTGTGTGCTCGCACCGCTCATGAAACGGTAGGGGGTGGATAATATATATATATATATATATATATATATATATATATATATATATATATATATATATATATATATATATGTTTGACAAGAAGATTGTAAGGGAACCCCCTACAGTATAATTGGTGCAACAAACCCAAACTGCAAGTACCATGCCTTGAACCTGGGTGGGTGGAAAGGCATCAGCCCCCTCCCACCACTAGGCTATGCCTTAGTCTGCTAGGGTGGCTTATATATTTCCATGCTAGATGTGTTATTCTCAAGATGAGTGTTTATTCACTTGTCATTGCACGAGAGTACGGCAAAGGTATTAGGGATGCCCAGTCCCGAAATGGAAAATGAATTTACTTTATGCTGTCAAACAATAAATTCTTGGAAAGTGTTGGTATGGAAGGCACCCGTGGATACGGCTAGCAATGGAAAGTGAAAGTATGGTGGAAAAAGGAATGCACTTTATTTTCTGTTTGGGAACCGCCTGTGATACGTCTAGCATGGAAAGTATTGGGAACTACTCGATCATTTTCGTTGACAGGAAAAGCATGCCTCCCAAAATGTTTTATCTCTATCTTTTTCGCTTTGAGCTCTGGCACCTCTACAAATCGCTACTTCCCTCTGCGAAGGGCCTTTCTTTTACTTTATGCAATTTTTATTTTTACTTGAGTCTCCATCTTCTCTTATAAAGCACCAACTAAGGGGCACTATGATCGTACTTGAGCATTGGGTGTAGCTAATATGCGAGTGTGTTTCATGAATGGATCAATGATTGAGCATAATGGGCTAGGGATAACTTGCTTTAGTGTTGATATTTTGAAAGACATGGTTGCTTGTTGATATGCTTGAGTATTAAAGTCCTCATGTCAAAACTAGACTATTGCTCTGAACCATATAAAAGTCCAAATGTACATGCTACAAAGAAAAGAATATGTGATGAACATGTTACGCACCATTCCGCATCAAAAATTCTGTTTTTATCATTTACCTACTCGAGGATGAGCAGGAATTAAGCTTGGGGATGCTGATACGTCTCCAACGTATCTATAATTTTTTATTCTTCCATGCTGTTATATTATCATTCTTGGATGTTTCACAATCATTTTATAGCAATTTTATATCATTTTTTGGAACTAACCTATTTACATAGTGCCAGTTGTTGTTTTCTGCTTGTTTTTTACATCGCAGGAAATCAATACCAAACGGAGTCCAAACGCAATGAAAATTTTTGTGAATTTTTGATGGACCAGAAGACACCAGATGGGCCAGAGAAGCAACTGGGGGTGCCCCGAGGGGGGCACAACCCACCAGGGCGCACCTGGGCCCCTAGGCGCGCCCAGGTGGGTTGTGCCCACCCTCCCGCATCGCCTCTTTGCTCTATAAATACCCCAATATTCCAGAAACCCTAGGGGAGTCGACGAAAATCAATTCCAGCCGCCGCAAGTTCCAGAACCACCAGATCCAATCTAGACACCATCACAGAGGGGTTCATCATCCTCATTGGTGCCTCTCCGATGATGCGTGAGTAGTTCTTTGTAGACCTATGGGTCCGTAGATAGTAGCTAGATGGCTTCCTCTCTCTTTTGATTCTCAATACAATGGTCTCTTGGAGATGCATACGATGTAACTCTTTTTGCGATGTGTTTGTTGGGATCCGATGAACTTTGAGTTTATGAAAGGATCTATGTTTTTATTCATGAAAGTTATTTGAGTCTTCTTTGATCTCTTATATGCATGATTACTTATAGCCTCGTATTTCTTCTCCTTTGGGTTTTGTTTGGCCAACTTGTATCTTGCAATGGGAAGAGGTGCTTTGTGATGGGTTCGATCTTATGGTGCTTGATCCCAGTGACAGAAGGGGAATCGACACGTATGTAACGTTGCTATTAAGGATAACAAGATGGGGTCTATTTCTACATAAATAGATCTTGTCTACATCATGTCATTGTTCTTATTGCATTACTCCGTTTCTCCATGAACTTAATACACTAGATGCATGCTGGATAGCGGTCGATGTGTGGAGTAATAGTAGTAGATGTAGGCAGGAGTCGGTCTACTAATCTTGGACGTGATGCCTATATAATGATCATTGCCTAGATATCGTCATGATTATTGAAGTTCTATCAATTGCCCAACAGTAATTTGTTTACCCGCCGTATGCTATTTTTCTCAAGAGAAGCCACTAGTGAAATCTACGGCCCCCGGGTCTCTTCTTTATTATATTTGCCTTTGCGATCTAATTTAATTTGCTTTTATTTTCAGTTTTATTAAACCAGAAATACAAAAATACCTTGCTGCAATTTATTGTTATTTATTTTATCTTGCGTTCTCGCGATATCTATTTATCCAACCTACTACAATTTTACCTATCTTTTTACCCGTGAGGGATTGACAACCCCTCTCTTACGTCGGGTTGCAAGTATTTGTTCTTTGTGTGCAGGAGCTATTTACGTGGTGTTGCGTGGTTCTCCTACTGGTTCGATAACCTTGTTCCCATCACTGAGGGAAATACCTACCGTCGCTGTGCTGCAACGTCCCTTCCTCTTTGGGGAAATACCATCGTAGTTCAAGCAGACATCAGTTGATAGAACTTGAGGAAATATTTGTTCTACCTTTAGCTCCTCGTTGGGTTCGACACTCTTACTTATCGAAAGAGGCTACAGCTTGTCGGGGGAAACGACACCTACGGGATCACGAAGAATCCCTTTTGCTACGGTTGGCGGGCGCGGGGCTGTGGAAAGAGCGGGATTAGAAGATCAACGCAGGGGGATTATCCAGGTTTGGGCCGCAAGTGATGCGTAATACCCTACTCCTTCTGGTTTGTGTTTATCTGGTGTTCTTGGACTAGCTACAAAGGGTGAGGGTCCAAAAAGTCCGAATCCTCCCCCAGTACGCCGCGGGCTTCCTTTTATAGACAAAGGGGCTGCCACAGTGGCACACAGGAGGTGGAAAATTATACAGTGGTCGAGTCTATCTCCTGGCACCGTAGGACAAACGCATTTAATGCGCTGCCAACGTGCCCTTCTTGCTTTATTGGGGATGGCAAGGAAGCTCGTCCCACCTGTCGCCGCCTCGCCTTGCTTCGACACGCGTCCGAGCTGATGAATGTGTAGTGCCACGCTGGCTGGCTGCTGAGTAGGCGCAGTGGCAGAGTCTTCATGAAGATCTGCATGCCACCACGCAGGTGCTTGCTGAGTTGGCCTAGAAGCCGCACGTCGCCACGCAGGTGCCTGCCTTGTTGGCGGGTTGACCGCTGTGTTGGAACGATGGTGGAGCTTTGGCTGGTGCGGGCTGGGTTGCGGCCCTGCAGATGTCTTCGGCAAGAGTCTTGCCGGGGCCCCGGCAAGGGTCTTGCCGCGGCATCGTGGTCGTCTCCGGCAAGGGTTTTGCTGGGGGTCTCGTTGGTATCCTCGGCAAGGATCTTGCCGAGGATCTTCGTCTTCTGGTTATCATCTAGTCTTGTATGCTCCTGGTCTTCACAAAGATCTGCATGCCACCATGGAGGTGCCTCCCGAGCCTTGGTTCCAATGTGGATGATGGCGTTGGAACTCTTAGGCTCAAGGGTGGTAGCTCTGCAGGTGTTGGGCAAGTTACCCCGGCAAGATTCTCGCCGGGGCTGTGGAGGCCACCCCGGCAAGGGCCATGCCGGGGGAGTTCACCTCACCCTCCTGCTCTTCGTGTCTCTGGCTTTGAGCGCAGCTCTGGTAGCATTGTGACTTTGCTTCCTTCCTCTGCCCCGCTAAGTGTGGCCGCAGGCACGGCTCTAACTGCCCGTGCACAGGTAAAGGGGTACAAAAATAGGACCCCTACTTTTGTACACCGACACAACTGATCCCCTATACTTGTGGGTTATCAGAACTTCATCCTCATCCGAGCAGTCCTCCCTTGTTTCCTCCATGTCGGTGTCTTCCTCCTCCTCTGTGGACCATAGGTAGGGATAGATCTCCCCAAAGATCTTTGGATCTGCAACATAGTGGGAGACATAGCTTTCTCCATCCGAATCTTGAGATGACATATTTTCAGATCTGACAGAGAAACAACGCGAACCAAGAATAGACGATATTGTCGTGATACATTTGTCTAAACCTTCGGGAGATTATATAATGAATTTTTACCATGCAAAACAAGTATTCTGGGAGAAATTGGAGTCCAGAGGGCACATGAGGTGGCCACAACCTTGGGAGGCGCCCCCAGGCTTGTCGCCTGCTTATGCACTTTTCAGACTACTTTTTATTTTCCTAATTTTTTTAAATATTCCAAAATGGAGTAAAATTGCTTTTGGAAAGCTTTTGGAGTCGGTTTGCTTACCGTATCACATACCTATTCCTTTTTAGGGTTCTGGAGCATTCTGGAAGATTTCCTTTATGTATTCCTCCAGTGTTATTAAATTAATAATGTTGGTCTCAACATTTATAGGCGTACCTGAGATATAATGTTTGATTCTTTGCCCATTCACCACCTTAGGATTAGTGCCTTCGACGTTGTTGATCTTGATGGCACGGGAACGATAAACTTCTTTGATAATGTAAGGACCTTCCCATTTAGAGAGAAATTTTCCTGCAAAAAATCATAAACGAGAATTGCATAGCAAGACATGGTCACCTACATTATATTCCCGCTTTTGTATCCTTTTGTCATGCTATCTTTTAACCTCTTCTTTAAACAACTTGGCATTTTCATAGGCTTAGGTTCTCCATTCATCAAGTGAGCTAATGTCAAATAGCCTCTTCTCACCGGCAAGTTTAAAATAATAGTTGAGCTCTTTAATTGCCCAATAAGCTTTATATTCTAATTCAAGAGGTAAGTGACATGATTTTCCATAAACAATTTTATAGGGAGACATACCCATAGGATTTTTATAAGCAGTTCTATAAGCCCATAATGCATCATCAAGTTTCTTAGACCAATTCTTCCTAGATCTATTAACGGTCTTTTGCAAGACCAATTTTATTTCTCTGTTACTTAATTCTACATGACCACTAGACTAAGGATCATAAGGTGATGCAAGTCTATGATTAACTACTTAGCAAGCAATTTACTGAAAGCACCATGAATAAAGTGGGAACCACCATCAGTCATTAAATATCTAGGGACTCCAAACCTCGGGAAAATAACTTCTTTAAGCATTTTAATACAGGTGTTATGATCAACACTACTAGTTGGAATAGCATCTACCCACTTAGTAATGTAATCAACATCAACTAAAATATCAGTATACCCAATAGAGGTAGGAAAAGGTCCCATATAATCAAATCCCCAAACATCAAATGGTTCAATAACAAGTGAATAATTCATAGGCATTTCCTGACGTCTACTTATATTACTAATTCTTTGACATTCATCACAAGACAAGACAAACTTACGAGCATCACTACAAAAAATACACTTCTGTGATGATACGTGTTTGTCATAGTAGGTCACATTTTCTATCATGCATGTACATCCATGACGATTTTAGGACAGAATCAAGATAGTCATACCTGTGCTTTCGTAGAAGTGTTCCATGACAATACCAAAATTATCATCACGGAATTGTCCACTTCCATGATGATAAATGGCGCGTCATGGAAGTGTTTTCGTCAAGCGTAACTGACACATGGCATCCACCGTAACGGGTCACCGTTAAGCTATCAAGTTCTGGTTTGGATCCGATAACCGCTAACAGCCCAGACCAGTGGGATTTTCCACAAGTAAAATTCTCATTAGCCAGCCCATTTGACTTGGTCAAAAGCTAGAGGGCCGGCCCATGGAAAGCCTTTTAACGGTATGTTCGCATATAGCCATTTTACGGCCCGATAACTCACAACCCGATATGGCGTTCCCGAATTTTGCCCACAACGTCATGTGGGCTGTCCAGTATAATACCAGCCCGATTCATTTCGGCCCATGTATGGCCCACAACGTCTTTCGGCCCATAGCCTTTCGTATCTCTGGGCCCTTTAGTGGCCCGCGGTGACTCTGGCCCATAATAAACAGTAAATTTCTTTATACCCACTAACGGCCCATGATTCACATGGGCCGTTTCCAGCCTGTGTTAGCTTTCGGCCTACTGGCGGCCCATACATTCCTGGGCTCCTTTTTGGCCCTCTATTACTTCCAGCCCGTTACTGGCATGTTCCCTTAATGGGCCGAATTCAGCCCTCGGTTAGAATTGGCCCGTTTGTGTCCTGTTAACCCGTTGCGCCGTTTCAAGCCCGTCATGTATTATGGCCCATTAACGACCTGTTATGCCTATGACAGAATTAAGCCTTTGCTGTCTTCGGGCCTATTAACGGCCCGCTACCGTGCTGGCCTGATACCAATTAAGCTAGTTTACGGCCCATGTTGGCCCATTTATCAGACGGCCCGTAGGAGGCCCACTGAATCTATGGCCCGTTGGAGGCCCATTTATCCGACGGCCCGTAGGAGGCCCATGGATCCTACGGCCCATAACAGGCTCAAGGCTACCACGGTCCGTATCTGGCCCATGGTTGTTGCGACCACTAGCAAACCAAGGAAAATAATACTAGGGAAATAAATAAGCCAGAAACTAACGCTAGGCTGTTAAGGCGATTGCAGAGATTACATCCAATGGGCATCAAAGTTCGCCACCAGTGCAAATATAGGGAACACCCAACACTATACAAAAATGGCTTGTTGTTTTCTTCAGCCGGTCGCTGCATGTTAAGAACAAATTTTGTAGCGCAACAAAACAAATTACAACCATAAAACAAAGGGAAGGTTGGCATAAAAGTTAGTCTGGCAGATAAATGCACCACAGGAAGTTCAGAAGCTCAGTTCATTTGACCTGACTATTACGTTTTCATGTTGTACTGTCCGATGGAGCACCATAACCTTCGCCTTCATTTCTCCTAGGCTCCTGAATAACATAGCAAATGTCTGATAGTCTGGTTTCAAAACCATGCATATCTTGACGACATCGAACAATGGTTGTCCTTGTTTCACAAAGGGTCTCTGTTAGGGATTGGACTTGTGTCTGGAGCGCAGATATAACAATGATTTGAGCCTGCATATCTTGATCATGAGGCAGTTTGGACGAGATTTCCTTAACAACCAAGATAGTATTACGCAGGAACGTGCTTTTGGCACTGTTAGTGGACAGGTACTAACCCACCGCAGCAAGAGGTGACATTGCAGTTATAGTTGCCTCGTCACCTTCAGAAGGTGGCGGTTCCACCATTTGTTCCATAGCTTGCTGAAAAGTTGAGTTTTTACCCAAAGACAAGCCTGGCAAGGCCGAGGTTGCCCCAAAAACAAGTATCAAGACTCCCCCGACAAGCTTGCTGGGGACGCTGAAGGCAGACTACCCCGCCAAGGCTCCACCGCTCCACCTCACAACAATGCAAGTCATCAATCGGTGCGGTGTCAAGCCCCCAAGTGACTAAGTGGCTATTATGTGGCACGTGGCAGCCACTTCGAACAGAAATCGCCTCAAAATGACACCCGTCCAGAGACGTGTCACGCAGGCATGCGAGAAGGTGGCCAAACGGCCCGGCAAGGCTTTCCGGGCTGCGGCATGATGTGACACTAAATGGTGCATTTAATGTGCTCTGTCCTTTCTGCAGAGTTAGGTATGATAGCACTGTTTGCTATCTAATCAGTA
Organism: Triticum aestivum; assembly: GCF_018294505.1. Taxonomy (NCBI): domain Eukaryota; kingdom Viridiplantae; phylum Streptophyta; class Magnoliopsida; order Poales; family Poaceae; genus Triticum; species Triticum aestivum. The sequence goes on from NC_057805.1 coordinate 318,221,440, forward strand.
TGCAATGACTGCTTTGCCATTGTGGTGACCCCTTGATCTATAAAAGGAGGTCTGTGGCAACCTTGGAAAGGATTCGGACCCTTGTACTCTCATACGCGCGTAGCTGCTCTCGCCCCGAGGCACCCTTGCCGGGCCAGAGTGCCGCGTCTCCACCATGATCCCCTCATCAATCCAGCAAAGCAGGAGTCGGGTATTAGGCCTCGCGGCGGCCCGAACCTGGGTAAAACTGCTTGTGTGATCGCTGCTGTGTTGTGTTGCACACTTTGCTCTTTGTGTAATGTGCTCTTCCCCCTAGCCGGACCATAACAGACCGATGGCCCCATAGGTGGCCGTGGTTTCCCACAACATCTTTGGTGCACCAGGTAGGAGGAAGCGCTTGCGCGAACCCGAAAGTGTATGCAGCGCATCATCTTGATCGCCATTTTCTTCATCGACGGCTCCATCATCCATGGCGCCCAAGAAGAAACCCGGCGCTGCAGCTCAGCCGTCCATCTCGAAGGCCCCTCAGCACGATGCCACCGCGGCCGTGGGGGCTACGGGGACGCACGGGAGCGCGGACACCATGGGGGACGTGGCCGACGCAGGCGGTGTCGTCACCACCTCCCCTACGGCCGAAGCGGGAGCAGGAGGCAGCGGAGAAGGACAGCGCCAACAACATCCCGACGACCACGCTCCACAAGGTGCGGGTGGTGTCCGTGTCAAAACCGGCGGATCTCGGGTAGGGGGTCCCGAACTGTGCGTCTAAGGCGGATGGTAACAGGAGCCGGGGGACACGATGTTTACCCAGGTTCGGGCCCTCTCGATGGAGGTAATACCCTACTTCCTGCTTGATTGATCTTGATGATATGAGTATTACAAGAGTTGATCTACCACGAGATCGTAGAGGCTAAACCCTAGAAGCTAGCCTATGGTATGATTGTTGTTGTCCTACGGACTAAACCCTTCGGTTTATATAGACAACGGAGGGGGCTAGGGTTACACAGAGTTGGTTACAAGGGAGGAGATGTACATATCCGTACTGTCAAGCTTGCCTTCCACGCCTGGGTAGAAGAGCTGAAGAGGTCTTAGACAGGCTCCAAAGTGAAGGAAGAGTTGACCCGTGCTCTAGGCGCTACGGGGAAACTGAAAGAAGGTTTCAACAAAGAGCGGGCGGATTGGGAGACTGAAAAGGCCGCTTTGATGAAAAGGGCTGAAAACGCAGAAGCCGCTCTTAAACTGGTGGTTGACGAGCTGACTGGTGTAAAGCGGCAAGTGCATGCTATGCCCGCTGATGTGTTTGGTAAGCATCTTGTCTTTAATACTGTCAACATATCTTCCCATGCGTTGCCGGTTTACTGATGTTTGCAATGATGCAGGAACTCGCATTAGTCATCTGGGCTCTGATGTTCAGAAGAAGCTGAAGGCTGCCTATACGCTGATAGAACAACTGTATACCGGCGCTCAACGAATTATCTGCATCGCTTCTCACAATAAGCCGCCCCCGACATTAATCAAAGATACCTTAGACAGGCTATCTATGCTGCCTGCCCGGGTAGAAGAGCTGAAGAGGTCTGCTGCAAGGGCTGGCGCTCTGACCGCGCTAACACGGGCAAAAGCATGGGTGCCTGATCTTGACCCGACGGACGTGGCTAAAGGCTACCCAAGCTTGAAAGAAGAAGGATCAGAATTTTGCACTGAAGATCTCCGTGCCATAAACCGGGAAGTACATCCACTGGCTTGTCAACTTGCTGAAGAGGCTGATCTTTCACATTATCAGGCGAGTTATGATATCAATAACAAGCGGGTTGCTGCACCAGCTCCTGAGGCTCAAAACCTGATCCCTCCAATCCGTAAGCACACTTATGCCCTTGATATTGAACCGTCCACCCTTATAAGCAACGAAGCTGTGTTCCAAGCTTTAACTGGGATCGACTGGACAACTGTTGACTTCCAGCCGCTGGGTAGGGACGAAGAAGAAGAACCGGTGCAAGATGACCCGCAGCCGTCAGGTCAAGCTGCTCAGTGATCATAACCCGGGGGCCGGTTTAATCTTCCATACTGCAATGTTTATTGAGAAACAATTATTCCTTTGGGCACTGAAACGCCTTGAATAGGCTAGTTAAAACACTTGGTCTGTTATGCCTTCGTGCATATTTATCTGCAACTGATGCGTGTTAATCCGCCATGCTTGAGATATGATGTTCATAATCCATAGCTATTTATTCCAGTTGTTCCTGCAGATAAAAAAGCTTAAAGCGCCCTGGCGGTTTACCACCGGGCGGGTCATGATACCCAACTATATATATGCCCAAGCTTTATAACCAAGGTTGTAAAAGATAACCAAGTATGGAAATATATGATACCTGCGACCTTTAGGCATAGTGTTGGCTGACCAACCTTGTAATGAAGGTAATAACCTTTATCCGGAGTAAAAGTATCTCCTGTTATATAATGCCGGTTTACAACAAAACCGTTCCGGGTTGTGATAAACACCGGCTTATTCCATACTGGTGACTATGAGTCAAAACTAGACCGGGCTGATAGTCTCCGGATTATAACTTGGTCATGTACTGACAACTTGTAGTTGACAGCCCAACTGGGTTAATAAACACGGTTTGAAAACATCACAAATCTTAGCAAAAGAAAAAGAAACTTAGCAAAAGGCAAATAAAACCGTTGTAGTCGAGGCTTTTCACGGGCTGCCAGGCCCCAAATTTGATCAAGAGGTGTTGCTATGGTTCGGGTTCGACCAAGCCCCCAAGTGATGTTGTGGCATTACGCCGATCAAAAGGCATTGCTATGGTTCGGGTTCGACCAAGCCCCCAAGTGATGCTGTGGCTTTACGCCGATCAAGAGGCGTAGCCATGGTTCGGGTTCGACCATGCTCCCAAGTGATGCTGTGGCATTACGCCGATCAAGAGGCGTGGCTATGGTCCGGATACGACCAAGCCCCCAAGTGATGCTGTGGCATTGCACCGATCAGGAGGCGTGGCTATGGTTCGGATACGACCAAGCCCCCAAGTGATGCTGTGGCATTGGGCCGACCAAGAGGTGTAGCTATGGTTCGGATACGACCAAGCCCCCAAGTGATCTGATATCAAGCTTTAAGAAGCTAAATCAAGGGGTAAACCGGACGCCGCTTTGTAAGCTCCATGTAACCACACGTGATGTAAGAAAACAACAAATACCCCGCTTTAGCTAAGGTTCCGGTTTATTATATTGATCATAATATATACAATGTCATAATATGTACATAAGCAGAGCCTGTAGCTCAAGTATAGTAGGGCCGAAGATGAGCAATATTCCATGGCCGGTTGGTCTCCTCCTCCGATTTACGTGAGTCTTTATGCTCTCGAACATCGATTAGGTAGTACGACCCATTGTGCAGATCCTTGCTGACCACAAAAGGTCCTTCCCAAGGGGGGGATAGCTTGTGCATATCTGTCTGATCCTGGATGAGTCGAAACACCAAATCTCCTTCTTGAAAGGTTCTGGTTCTAACCCGGCGGCTATGATAACGACGCAGATCTTGCTGATAAATCACCGAACGGGCTGCCGCCATGTCACGCTCCTCATCTAACAGGTCAAGAGCTTCCTGCCGTGCCTTCTCGTTATCCACTTCAACATATGCCGCTACACAAGGCGAGTCATGACGGATGTCACTAGGAAGAACCGCTTCCGCTCCATAAACCATGAAGAACGGCGTGTAGCCTGTCGATCTGTTGGGTGTGGTATTGATGCTCCATAACACTGAAGGTAACTTCTCAACCCAACAACCCGGCGTCCGTTGCAAAGGAACCATAAGCCGGGGTTTGATGCCTCTCAATATCTCTTGATTGGCCCTCTCCGCTTGACCATTGGACTGGGGGTGAGCCACTGATGACACGTCAAGCCGGATGTGCTCACGTTGACAGAACTCCTTCATGGCACCCTTTGACAGATTGGTACCATTGTCTGTTATAATGCTGTGTGGAAAGCCAAACCGGAAAATCACCTTTTTGATGAATTGAACCGCTGTGGCCGCGTCACACTTACTAACTGGCTCTGCCTCTACCCATTTTGTGAACTTATCAACCGCCACCAAAAGGTGGGTCTTCTTGTCCTTGGACCTCTTGAAAGGCCCAACCATATCCAGCCCCCAAGTTGCAAACGGCCAGGTGATTGGAATCATCCTCAATTCTTGAGCTGGTACACGAGCACGCCGTGAGAATTTCTGACAGCCATCACATCTTTTAACCAAGTCCTCGGCATTAGCATGAGCTGTCAACCAATAGAAACCATGACGAAACGCCTTGGCCACCAAAGATTTTGAACCGGTGTGGTGCCCACAATCTCCTTCGTGGATCTCACGCAAAATTTCACGGCCTTCCTCCGGAGATACACAGCATTGAAACGCCCCTGTCACACTGCAATGATGTAACTCTCCATTGATAATAGACATGGACTTGGACCGCCGGGTTATCTGTCTGGCCAAAGTTTCATCCTCTGGTAACTCGCCCCGGTTTATATACGCCAGATACGAAACCGTCCAATCCAGGATAACATGTAGAGCTGCCACCAACTGAGCCTCCGGATCAGGAACAGCCAAATCCTCTTCACCAGGGAGCTTGACGGACGGATTATGCAAAATATCCAGGAAGACATTAGGTGGAACCGGTTGACGTTGGGAACCCAGGCGGCTTAAAGCGTCTGTTGCTTCATTCTTCCGCCGGTCGACATGATCCACCTGATAACCTTTGAAGTGACCTGCAACAATATCCACCTCACGACGATATGCTGCCATTAGTGGGTCCTTGGAATCCCAAGTGCTGGACACTTGTTGAGCCACCAGATCCGAGTCACCGAAGCACTTAACTCGGCTGAGATTCATCTCCTTAGCCATCCGAAGACCATGGAGTAAGGCCTCATATTCAGCTGCATTATTAGTGCAAGGGAACATTAAACGGAGAACATAACAAAACTTATCACCTCATGGGGAAGTTAACACGACTCCAGCCCCCGAGCCCTCCAATTGCCTGGACCCATCAAAATGAATAGTCCAATAAGTGTGATCCGGCTTCTCTTCTGGCGCTTGTAATTCTGTCCAATCATTGATGAAATCCGCAAGTGCCTGAGATTTGATCACCGTTCGGGGTATGTATTTCAACCCGTGAGGCCCGAGCTCGATAGCCCACTTAGCAATTCGACCAGTTGCCTCCCTATTCTGGATTATATCCCCCAAAGGAGCAGAGCTGACCACCGTGATGGGATGACCTTGGAAATACTGCTTAAGCTTCCGGCTTGCCATTAAAACCCCATACACCAATTTTTGCCAATGCGGGTAACTCTGCTTGGATTCAATGAGTACCTCACTAATATAGTAAACCGGCCGCTGAACCGGATATTCCTTTCCTGCCTCCTTGCGCTCCACCACAATAGCCACACTAACAGCCCGAGCGTTAGCTGCCACATATAGCAGCAATGGCTCTTTGTCAATTGGAGCAGCGAGAACCGGCAGATTAGCTAGCTGCCGCTTTAAGTCCTCAAATGCTTCATTAGCGGCGTCACTCCAGACGAAGTTATCCGTTTTCTTCAGCATCTGATACAAAGGGATGGCCTTCTCGCCGAGGCGACAGACAAAACGGCTCAATGCGGCAATCTGGCCTGCCAGGCGTTGAACATCATTGATACACTTCGGTTTAGCAAAGGAGGTGATGGCTTTGATTTTTTCCGGATTAGCTTCAATGCCCCTGTTAGACACCAAAAAACCCAAGAGCTTGCCTGCAGGTACCCAAACACGCACTTGGCCGGATTAAGCATCATTTTATAAACCCGCAGGTTATCAAAGGTTTCCTTCAAGTCATCAATCAATGTCTCCTTTTTCCTTGATTTCACCACAATATCATCCACATAGGCATGAACGTTGCGGCCAATCTATTTATGAAGACAATTCTGCACACACCGTTGATAAGTTGCCTGTGCACTCTTGAGCCCAAAGGGCATGGACACATAGCAGAAGGCTCCAAAGGGAGTTATGAAGGCCGTCTTCTCCTGTTCCTTAACTGCCATTTTGATCTGATGATAACCAGAATATGCATCCAAAAAACATAACCGCTCACAACCCGCCGTAGCATCAATAATCGAATCAATACGGGGGAGGGCAAAAGGACCTGCTGGACAAGCTTTGTTGAGATCTGTGTAGTCCACACACATACGCCAAGTGCCATTCTTCTTGCGGACCAGCACTGGATTAGCCAACCACTCAGGATGGAATACTTCAACGATAAATCCAGCCGCCAAGAGCCTGGCTACTTCTTCTCCAATAGCTTTGCATCTTTCTTCATTGAACCGGCGGAGAAACTGCTTGACCAGTTTATACTTAGGATCAACATTGAGAGTGTGCTCAGCGAGTTCTCTCGGTACACCAGGCATGTCAGAAGGCTTCCATGCAAAGATGTCCCGATTCTCACGGATGAACTCGATGAGCGCGCTTTCCTATTTCGGATCCAAGTTAGCGCTGATGCTAAACTGCTTGGACGAATTGCCAGGCACGAAGTCAACAAGTTTAGTCTCATCAGCCGATTTAAACTTCAGGCCCGGATCATGCTCCGTACTTGGTTTCTTCAACGAAGTCATATCTGCCGGATCAACATTGTCTTTGTAAAACTTCAACTCCTCTATTGCACAAACCGACTCAGCATAAGCCGCATCACCTTCCTCACACTCCAGAGCAATCTTGCGGCTTCCATGCACGGTTATAGTTCCCTTGTGACCCGGTATCTTGAGCTGTAGATAGACATAACAAGGTCGTGCCATAAACTTAGCATAAGCCGGCCGTTCAAATAGGGCATGATACGGGCTTCTGATTTTCACCACTTCAAAGGTCAAGGTTTCTGATCTCGAGTCATGCTCATCTCCAAAAGCCACCTCTAGAGCTATCTTACCAACAGGATATGCCGACTTACCAGGCACCACACCATGGAACACCGTATTGGACGGTTTAAGATTTTTATCTGTTAGCCCCATGCGACGGAAAGTTTCATAATAAAGGATATTGATACTACTCCCTCCATCCATGAGTACCTTAGTGAACTTATAACCTCCCACCTGAGGTGCCACCACCAGAGCCAGATGACCCGGATTGTCAACCCGGGGTGGATGATCGTCTCTAGTCCAGACAATGGGCTGCTCGGACCAGCGCAAATAACGGGGCACCGCCGGTTCAACGACATTCACCACCCTTTTATGAAGCTTCTGATCGCGCTTGTCCAAGCTAGTGGTGAAGACATGATACTGTCCGCTATTCAACTGCTTCGGGTTGCTCTGGTAACCCGACTACTGCTGCTGCTGCTGATTGCCCTGATGATTATAGCCACCTTGGTTACCTTGATTACTTTGATTGTTATGTCCACCCTGATTGCCATGGAACCCTGAACCGGAATTTCCTCCGCCTGAACCGCCTCCTGATCCATGATCATACCGGAAAGAGTCAGAATTTTTGAACTCTTGCATGATGTAACAATCTTTCCAGAGGTGTGTGGATGGTTCCTCCTTCGTTCCATGCTTTGGACAGGGCTGGTTTAACCGATACGACAAACGGTCCGGGTTAGGATTTGGCATTCCATTGCGCCGGGGCGGTTTACCCTTACGCCGTTGGCCCTTGTCATGTGTATTAGTGTTAGCCACAAAGTCTAAACCGTGGTCCGCTTTACGCTTGCCGCCGTTTCCATGACCCGCCGGGTTGTGGTGCTGCCCCTTGGCGTTGCCGCTCTTCTTTCCCTTCCCTGTCTTATCATCGTCAGACTCGGGATCCTTGGTACTATCAGAGTCGGCATACTTCACTAGTGCAGCCATGAGGGTTCCCATGTCATTACAATGACGTTTAAGCCGTCCCAACTTCAACTTCAATGGTTCAAACCGGCAATTGCCTTCCAATGTTAAAACTGCAGTGTCAGCGTTGATGTGGTCTGATGAATGCAAAATCTCCGAAACCCGGTGCACCCAATGGGTTGTTGACTCTCCTTCCTCCTGGACACAGGCAGCTAGGTCCACAATTGACATGGGCTGCTTGCATGTATCCTTGAAATTCTAAATAAACCGGGCTCTCAACTCGGCCCATGACCAGATATAATTAGCCGGTAAGCTCTTTAGCCAAGTGCGGGCTGTTCCTTCTAGCATCATGGTGAAGTACTTCGCACATGCCGCATCATCCACGTCCAGCATCTCCATGGCCATCTCATAGCTTTCTACCCATGTTTCAGGGGATAAATCGGCGGTGTAATTCGGCACCTTGCGCGGGCCCTTGAAATCTTTGGGCAGGCGCACATTGCGCAACGCCGGGACAAGACATGGCACTCCCAAGGAACTGGAGGTAACTCCTGGTTCCACCGATGTGGTTGGACGAACCGGAGTAAGCTGACGGGCCTCGTGCTGCGCCACTAACTCGGCCTCTCTGCGTGCCCGAGCCCGGTCCACCAACTCCTGAGCATCACCGGCACCACCCGCCGGGTTATGGCCACGGGGCGGATCACGGTTCCGCGCATTGCTTGATACTGCCGGTTCATCCATACGCCTGCTGTAACTCCGGCTTGGACGGGGAGTGGAATGAACCCGATCGCGACTATATGAATAAGCCTCCTGTTGAATCAAGGTTGTCTGAAGAAGCTCCTTAACCCGACGTGTCTCGACCGCTGCTGGAGAATCGCCTTCGATCGGGATGGCCGCCAGCCGTGAAGCGGCAGCGACAATGTTGTCCATTGGGTTAGAATAATGACCCGGTGGTGTGGGGACATGAGGTACCACAACGTTGTTCTGACGAGGCGGATCCACCAAATGTGGCTGAACTGGCGCCCCTGCTCCGGGTGCCTCTGCTAGGTTTACCACCGGCGGATTACTGGTTCCTGCTCCTGGGGTGTTAAAGAGATTTCTAGCCTCATAAACCAGCGGCAGGCGAGATCGGTGCCTCCTCTTCAGGACTTCGTTCGACGCACTCTGATCCAGCATAATCCGATAAGCTTATGCATCCAAAGTGGCCCGCTCCACGGCTATCCTGGTATCCTCAGCTGCTAAGTCGACTTTTGCTTGGGTGATCTGATCTTTCACTTTCGCGATTTCCGCATTGTGTGTATCTTGATCCGCCGGGTTAACCTCCGCCATCAGCGTTGCCAACATGTTAAACAAATCAAATAAAACCTGAGCCGGCGGTCGCACAGGGGCTCCTGCCCCAGCCGCCGCCGCCGCTGCTAATCCGGAAATCAACGCCGCTGCGGTCGAAGAGTGGAGCGCTGGTTGTGTGCCGGCCATGAAGATCGCCACCCGGCTTGGCAGATCAGAGGGGTCCGGAATACTGTCGCCATCGGAACAGCCCCCAATCCGGCCATCTTGTAACTGATATAACGACTCGGTCTCTCCAGTCGATGACTCGTCACCAGAATAAACGACGGTCTCACCACCAGATTCCGATCTATCGTCAGATTCCCCTCCATGGATAACTCCCACGAAAGCATGCTTCATGACAGGCTTGACCTGGGCAGAGCTCGCACGCTGAGCCGTTTCGACGAGGTCGGTGCAGATGTCCGGCTCAGGGCCCGGTTCGCCGATCTTGCCAATGAAAACGTGTATGCTACCAAAGGGGACCCGGTACCCGTACTCGATTGAGCCAGCCTCGGGGCCCCAGCCTGCATCGTCGATGTAGAGCTTGCCACGACGACTCTTGGTCATCCGGCCCACAGCGTAACCCTTGAGTCCTTCGAAGTTGCCCTCCAAGAACTTGAAACCATCGTGCGATAGCCCCACGGTGGGCGCCAACTGTCGTGGTTTTGTCACGGCAGATGTCCTAGAAAAAGGACTTAGTTGTGGAGCCATCGCTACGGGTTAGCTTGAAGGGGTTAAAGCGGACAAGGGATGCAAGAGAGTTTTATACTAGTTCGGCCCCTTCGATGAAGGTAAAAGCCTACATCTAGTTGTGATGGAATTGATGGGGTTTCGATGACCAGGGAGCGAAAACGCTTTGCCTGAGTCTCGAGTTGTTGTCTGTTATCCCTGAACCGCCGCCGGGTTGTCCCCTTATATACATGGGTTGACGCCCGTCGGTTTACAGACTCCAAGGCCGGCTCATAATCGTGTCCGGCTCGGTCTCTGCTACGCATATCTTACCACACAAGTTTACATCTCAATACCGGTTTGTGTCTACATGCCTTAAACCGGCTTTGGGCCCTGGGCCTTCATGAAGCGTCACCGTCTGTCTTCATGGGCTTCAAATACAGATGAACTACTTATGAAGTTAACCCGGCCTCTCCTGGTCGGTTTACGCCCAGTGGTAATATCCCCAACAGCTCGCGAGCGCGTGCTCATGCAAGTTAGGCGGGAGAAAAACGATCTCCAAGACGCCAATATCCAGCTGGGCGTGGAACTAAAAGATGTTCGAGCCCAGCTTGCTGACTCCGTAAAGGAGAATAAGAGGCTTCGACGCGGCATTTTCAGTAAGTGCTTGAACGAACTTTTAAAGAGTTCGGCGAAGAAGCCGGCTAACAGAGTTATGTGTGTAGGTATGCTGACGGGTCGTCCCGTGGAGGAGATGCCCGGGTCTGCGGGTGACCTTCTGCCAGAGCCCTCACAACTGCACGAACAAGTTCGGCAGGTGATGCAGGGCATTGCCCAAGCCTTGTGGCCATCCGGCTCCCCGCCAGGAGGCATGGGGGAGCTTATAGAAAAGCTCAAGGCAGCGCGGCGGCGCTTCCGATTATGGAAGATATCATCCTGCCGACAAGGTGCGAGGGAAGCCTGGGCCATGGTGAAGACCCGATATACCAAGGCTGACCCGAACCATATGGCCGAGGTCGGACCTGTGGGGCCCGATGGGAAAGAGATCCCCGTCAGTTTGGTGTATGACCAAGTAGAATTAGCCGCAAAGTATTCCCAACAGGATTGTAGGCTAGACAGCCTGTTGGATGGTATAGCAGAAGAATTTAGTCAGTCTAAGTGACTGTGTACTTCAAGTGACATGTATTGTCCCTAGCCGGATTGTAAATCATTTGTCATGGCGGACCTTTTCGCTTCGACCTCTGGACCCGACAGTCCGGAGTGTATCCGAATACCCGCTTAGTTATGAAAAAACCGGGGTACGCATGGAAACCATGCGTAGGGGTCATAAGTGCTTGAACAGACAAGTACCCAACTAGCTATGTTATATTATATGGATAGTAAGAAACATCTTTCAGGGAGAATAGTTCCGTTAAGGGTTCCTTTCCCTGGGTACGCATGCCCTAATGTGCATGTCCGAGCTGCGAAAAGAGACGCAGGATATAAACATCTGGGGGCATGTATTATAATAAATAAGGATCATCTTTTGTTCACCGACCGAGTATTCCCTTAAGAACGCTAGCTTTCGGCTTCACCCAGTCTCAGGTACTCATCCGACTGACCCGGCAGTAACAATCGCAGAGGTACTCCCCTTATGCCCTAGCCGAATTAACGGGAACGTAGGGCATAAACACAAGAGCCAGGCAACCCAGCTTGGCCAAAACTTAAGTCATATCGATGCATATAATGGCGAAAAAGGTACATGCGGAAGAATAAAAATGTGTGGGGCATAGAGCCCGAAAAATAGTTATATTAAGCTTCTGTATAAGAAGCCCCCAGGTATAATGAGCGCGGCTAGCGCGTCAAGATTGTGTAGTCCAGACACATTTTAGCCTTTGAAGGCCTTGAAGAAGAAAAAAAGGAAGAAAGAGAGAAATAAAGAAAAGACAGATAACGAATATATAAAAAATTGATAGAGGTAAGGAGACGAACACCGAGTCCGGCACTAGGCGTAGAACCTTCGAAGTCTGGCTGCGTTCCATGGGTTTGGCTCGAGTCGATTGTCCGATGCATCCCGTAGACGGTACGCTCCACCGGTCAGAACTTGGTCAATAACGAAGGACCTTCCCATTTGGGCTTGAGCTTGTTCTTTTTCTTCTCCGGTAGGCGTAGAACGAGTTCGCCAACGTTATAAGTTTTGAACCGTACTTCTCTGCTTTGATACCTTCGAGCCTGTTGCTGATAGAATGCAGAACAGGCTTTTGCCACATCACGCTCCTCCTCCAGAGCGTCCAAACTGTCCTGCCGATCAAGCTCGGCTTCTTTCTCTTCATACATGCGCACTCGAGGTGAGTCATGAATTATGTCGCAGGGCAGTACCGCCTCTGCGCCGTACACCATAAAAAACGGTGTGTATCCAGTAGTGCGATTCGGCATGGTCCGCAGCCCCCATAGTACGGAGTCGAGCTCCTCTACCCAGTGCGTATCGGATTCCTTCAAGGATCGCACTAATCTGGGTTTAATGCCGCTCATGATAAGACCATTTGCTCGCTCGACTTGACCGTTAGTTTGCGGGTGATAGACAGAAGCATAATCGAGCTTGATGCCCATGTTGCTGCACCAAAGTTTTACCTCGTCGGCTGTAAAGTTCGAGCCATTATCGGTGATGATGTTGTGGGGGACGCCGTAATGGTGTACCACCCCGGATATGAAGTCTATCACTGGTCCGGATTCGGCCGTTTTAACTGGTTTGGCTTCTATCCATTTGGTGAATTTATCCACCATGACCAATAAGTATTTTTTTCTTATGGCTTCCCCCTTTGAGGGGTCCGACCATATCAAGCCCCCAGACCGCAAAGGGCCAATTAATGGGGATTGTTTGGAGAGCAGTAGGCGGCATATGGCTTTGGTTTGGAAAAAGCTGGCAACCGACGCAACGTTGCACGAGGTCCTGTGCGTCTGCTCGGGCCGTCGGCCATTAGAAACCTGTACGGAAGGCCTTGCTTACAAGGGCCCGAGCTGCGGCGTGGTGGCCGCCAAGTCCAGCATGAATTTCTGCCAAAAGTTGCCGCCCCTCCTCTTCGGATATGCACCTATGAAGGACTCCGGTAGCGCTTTTCTTATAAAGCTCTCCCTCATGGACCTTGTAGGCTTTAGACCGCCGCACAATGCAGCGCGCCTCATTTGGGTCCTCGGGTAGTTCCTGCCTAGTTAGGTAGGCCAGGAATGGTTCTGTCCACGGGGCTGTGACAGCCATTATTACGTGGCAGAAGGTGTTTTTTCGGTAGCAGAGCCTCCGATTATGTCAGGGTGTTCGGTATCTGTTGTTGTGGCCGGGTCCGGACTATTGTTATGGTCTCCCCTTCCCATACGACGGATGGCTTAAACAGCCTTTCCAAGAAGATATTAGGTGGGACAGGGTCGCGCTTAGCGCCGATGCGGGCGAGGATATCCGCCACCTGATTGTTTTCCCGGGCCACATGGTGGAATTCAAGCCCCTCGAACCGAGCTAACATTTTGAGGACGGCGTTGCGATAAGCCGCCATTTTTGGATCCGTGGCGTCGAAGTCTCCATTTATTTGAGATATTGCGAGGTTAGAGTCCCCACGCACCTCCAGGCGTTGAATGCCCATGGAGACTGCCATCCGGAGACCATGTAACAGGGCCTCATATTCTGCTGCGTTGTTGGAGTCTGTATATAATATTTGGAGTACGTATTGGACTGCATCTCCGGTGGGGGATGTCAGGACGACACCAGCCCCCAGACCCGCCAGCATTTTAGAGCCGTCAAAGTGCATAATCCAATTGGAGTACGCGTCGTACTCTTTAGGGAGTTCGGCTTCTGTCCATTCGGCGACGAAATCAGCCATTACTTGTGACTTAATGGCTCGCCGTGGTTTATATATTATGTTGAACGGGAGGAGCTCAATAGCCCATTTAGCAATCCGGCCCGTGGCCTCGCGGTTGTTTATTATGTCGTTGAGTGGTACTTCAGAGGCTACCGTGATTGAACACTCTTGAAAGGAGTGTCGTAGTTTCCAGGATGCCATTAAGACCACGTATGCTATCTTTTGATAATGTGGGTACCGTGATTTGCATGGAGTGAGGACGGTGGATACATAGTATACCGGCTTTTGAAGCGGGAACTTATGTCCGTCCATCTCTCGTTCGACGACGAGTATTGCGCTTACAACTTGGTGTGTTGCCGCTATATAAAGCAGCATTGGTTCGCCGACGTTAGGTGCGGCCAAGATTGGTTTTGTGGCCAAGACGGCTTTTATTTCTTCTAATCCGGCCGTGGCCGCATCCGTCCACTCGAAGTGTTCGGTGTGTCGAAGAAGGCGATAAAGAGGCAGTGCCTTTTCTCCTAATCGAGAGATGAAGCGGCTTAAGGCGGCCACACATCCAGTTAGTTTCTAGATTTGCTTGAGGTCTGTTGGGATGGCCAACTGTGACAGAGCTCGGATTTTAGCCTGATTTGCTTCGATTCCTCTGTTGGAGACGATGAAGCCTAAGAGCTTTTCGGCGGGCACGCCGAAGACGCATTTTTCCGGATTGAGCTTAATGTCATATGTTCGGAGATTGTCGAACGTGAGCCTCAAGTCGTCTATTAAGGATTCGACGTGTCTGGTTTTAATGACCACATCGTATACATATGCCTCCACTGTTTTGCCAATCTGTGTCTCCAAGCATTTCTGAATCATGTGTTGATAGGTTGCACCGGTGTTTTTGAGCCCGAAAGGCATGGTGTTAAAACAGAAGGGGCCGTATGGAGTGATAAATGCCGTTGCGGCTTGATCGGACTCCGCCATCTTAATTTGATGGTATCCGGAGTATGCATCGAGGAAACACAATGAGTTGTGTCCCGCGGTAGCGTCGATAATTTGATCGATGCGGGGGAGGGGGAAGGGATCCTTTGGGCAAGCCTTATTAAGGTCCTTGAAGTCGACGCATAGGCGCCAGGATTGTTCCTTCTTTGGTACCATCACTAGGTTTGCTAGCCAGTCCGGATGTTTTATTTCTTGGATGAATCCAGCCTCCAGTAACTTGGCTAGCTCCTCTCCCATGGCTTGTCGCTTAGGCTCAGAGAAGCGCCGAAGAGTTTGCTTGACCGGCTTGAATCCCTTTAGGATGTTAAGGCTATGCTCGGCCAGCCTGCGTGGGATTCCTGGCATGTCTGAAGGATGCTAGGCGAAGATGTCCCAATTCTCGCGCAAGAACTCCCGTAGTGCGGCGTCTACTGTGGGGTTTAACTGTGCCCCGATGGATGATGTTTTTGTAGGGTCCGTTGGATGGACTTGGAATTTGACTATTTCATCCGCTGGTTTAAAAGAGGTGGACTTGGATCTTTTTTCGAGTATCACGTCGTCCCCGTCCACTGTGGAGCGCAGCGCAGTTAATTCCTCGGCCCCGAGGGCTTTGGATAATGCCTCGATGGCCAGTGCGGCTGTTTTATTTTTGGCGTGGAGTGCTATGTCCGGCTCACTGGCTAGAGTGATGATTCCATTGGGCTCGGGCATTTTGAGCTTCATGTACCCGTAATGGGGTATAGCTTGGAAGATCGTGAATGCCTCCCGCCCTAGAAGGGCGTGGTATCTGCTATTGAACGGGGCCACTTGGAATGTGATTTCTTCGGACCTATAATTCTCCGGCATGCCGAATACCACATCCGGTGTGATTTTGCCAGCACATCGTGCCTCCCGACTAGGGATGATTCCTCTGAAGGCCGTACTGCTTTGCTCAATGCGGCTTTTGTCTATTTCCATTTTTTGAAGAGTCTCCTCATAAATGAGGTTTAATCCGCTGCCGCCGTCCATGAGCACTTTAGTAAGCCGGAAGCCGTTCACAATTGGACTAAGGACCAAGGCGGCTGGTGCTCGGGCTGTTCGGAATTTAGGTTCGTCACTGGCATTCAAGGTGATAGCCGTATCGCTCCATGGATTTATTGCTGCTACGTGGCAGACTTCAGTAAGGCTGCGGAGTGCTCACTTACGCCTATTATTTGAGGCGAAGGTCTCGAAGACTGTCAATACTGTATTGTTGTTCTCCACGGGATGGTGCTCTGCGGTATTGTTGATGAGGATATCCTCACCGCTCTTGGCCACCTACCGATGTACCCAACATGCTCTAAGGCTGTGTGTTGGTATGGTATCCGCTGTACTGTGAATTTTGCATGGCCCGTTGAGCCATCCCTCCAATACGGTTCCACGCCCTGTAGTGGGCTTTTGTTTCTTTGTAATTGGATCGGGTGACTTATGAGAGTACACCCTTTTAATTCCTACGGGGGGTTTAGTGAGAGCCGGAGGATCCCAGAATTTTGTTTGGGTTTTCCAGGCGCTTTCCATGGCACAGTACATCTGTACTATGGCCGCCAAGTCGGCGAAGTGTGCTATGTCACGGCGACTTATGGCGTTGAGGATTCCTTTGTCCGTGCAATTTTTGCAAAAGAATGAAATTGCGTCTTCCTTGCGACAGTCCTTGACCTTGCTCATTACAAGGAGGAATCTGGCCCAATAGCGATGTACTGTCTCTTGGGGCTCTTGTCTAATCGGAAAGATCACTTATATCTGGGTGGGTGGGTAGATTTAGGTCCGAACCCTGACCCGATCTGAGACCCAGGAGCGGCGGAGTTTCCGATCTTGAAAGTTCGGGCTCCGGTTTGTTGCTCAATAGGTCTGGCCCGCTGTCTGACTCTAGGTTCAGAGCTTGGGCCATGTCCGCCCGTAAACGGGTATCCGGCTTAGAGAGCTCGGGAATCCAGACATAGCTTGTCCTCAAGATAGAGGAAGAATCGCTGCGTTGCTCCTCCACCACCGCTATCTGATGGGTGACCGGCAGAGAGTTAATCTCCCTTTGGTTGGATTTAAGCCCGATCCGATCATAGTCCGTAGCAACTCCCAAGGCGGCGATGCGACCCAAGAGCTCGTTCAAAGAAGAGAGCTCCATCGGATCCATCTGCTCGGCGAATTCTGAGCCGACGTGGAGACTGTTTTTGATGACCCGAGAAGTCATCGTCGGCGCAGCGGCCGAACGGGCGGTCATGACGAAGCCGCCTAGTCGGAGAGTTTGGCCTACAGCCAGGGCTCCCCCAGAGGTGATGTTGTCCTTGACAATGAGACGAGCCATCCAGCCTTATGATGACGGCATAGTGGAACTCTCAATGAAAGCACCAATGTCGGTGTCAAAACCGGCGGATCTCGGGTAGGGGGTCCCGAACTGTGCGTCTAAGGCGGATGGTAACAGGAGGCGGGGGACATGATGTTTACCTAGGTTCGGGCCCTCTCGATGGAGGTAATACCCTACTTCCTGCTTGATTGATCTTGATGATATGAGTATTACAAGAGTTGATCTACCACGAGATCGTAGAGGCTAAACCCTAGAAGCTAGCCTATGGTATGATTGTTGTTATCCTACGGACTAAACCCTCCGGTTTATATAGACACCGGAGGGGGCTAGGGTTACACAAAGTTGGTTACAAGGGAGGAGATCTACATATTCGTACTGCCAAGCTTGCCTTCCACGCCAAGGGGAGTCCCATCCGGACACGGGATGAAGTCTTCAATCTTGTATCTTCATAGTCCAACAGTCCGGCTAAAGGATATAGTCCGGCTGTCCAAGGACCCCCTAATCCAGGACTCCCTCAGGTGGAGAGATTATTTCATCTCCACCTCTCCGCCCCACTGGAGGACGCAACCTTAGCGATGATGCCCGCTCTGGGGCAAACCATAACCCTCTTGCCGCCCCCGCTACGGGCGCGGCCGTAGGGCATGCACCACCCCCGGGACGAACTGATCGAGCTGACGCGCCGAATGGAGCCGCCGATCCCCCAGCACATCCGCCTCGCCAGCACGCCGCCTTGGCGACTGGCTCACGATGTCGAGAACACGACGCTGCCACGACCGGCACCATCAGGAGCCAGGCGACATTACGATCTACGTCATCATCCATGCCGAGCACTGCTTCGAAGGCCATGGCGCGGGCCCAACTCCTGTTGAGATTCCCGCCGGCAGCCGATCAGATTGATGAGTGGAGGGCCACCATTCAGAGCTTGATTGGTTTTGCCGAGGTGGGAGGATCACAGCGAGCAGGCCCGCCACGGCCTCCAAAGGCAGCAACAACGGCCTGATCTGCTGGCTGTACCAAAGGAGCCACCCCCATGGCGCAGTCTCCTCCGCGACAGCCAGCGTAGGGCTGTAGCCAGAGCCGCGTGACCAAGAACCCGATGATGTATCGATGGCTTCATCCGACCCTCGAGCGTGTCGGGACCAACAACGAGTCCTGGAAGATAGGCGGAGGGAAGATGCGCGCGTCACCATCAAACGACGCCGCGACACCCGCCGCCAGTCTGATAGACGCAATGGCCCCAACGTCGACGAGCCCACGCCCGGTGAGAGCGGGTACCTGCCTTTCGGGGTTGGGTGCCCCGCCTTCACTCGTGAGCTGTGGCTAGTCCATTGGCCATCCACTCGCACGTTCAAGCCAGAAATACCAGAGAAGTACGATGGAAGATTGAACACGACAGAGTTTTTGAGCATCTACACCATCGTTGTTCAAGCTGCCGGGGGAAGAGACGAGAAGGTATTCGCTAATTACTTCCCTTTGGCACTCAAGCCAAATGTGAGATCTTGGCTGATGCACCTACCAGAGAACTCCATCTCGACCTGGGCTGACCTATGCCATGAGTTTGTTGGCGCCTTCACCAGCGGCCATCAAGAACCTGGGCGGCCAAGCGACCTGCAGCTCCTCCCGCAGAAAGAAGGAGAAAGTCTACGGAAGTACATGCAGAGGTTCAGTCGAGTGCATAGGAACATCCCAAACATCCCCCGGCAGCTGTGATAGCCGCATTCCATTCCAACATGTGCAACCGCAGGATACGTTCCAAAATGAACGTGCGACTGCCCAAGACTGTGAATGAGCTATACACTCTGGTGGATAAGTGTGCTCGCGTAGAGGAGGGAAGGTGACTTCCCGGTGAAGAGGATGGCCTCGATGTTGATTCAGATGACGACGACGATGCCACTAACTAGAAGAAGAAGAACAAGAACTGCAACAAGAAGTGCAAGGATAAAGCCGTAATGACCGTTGAAGGATCGAGCGCACCTAGTACCGAAAATAAGGCCAAGACCGAGGCCCCGGCAAGGAAGCTGCCGCGTGCACTGATTATCGGGCGGCCGCGGCTTCCGAGAAGGCTGGGAGGGTGATGGGCCGTATTGCAAGATCCATTGGACCAAGGGCCACGATCTTCAGGAGTGTCATCAGGTTGAGCAACTCGTTAAGTGGGCGCGGGAAGGGCTGAGGCAGCAGAGCAAATCTCCCCGGCAAGGCTCCTCAGTATCAAGGGAAACCCAGGAGAGGCCGTGACAAGAAGGATAGCGATGAAGCAGATGAAGAGGAAACCAGAGAGCAGGAGTTCCAGAAATCCACTAACGCCCTGTGCATTGACGGGGGTGCATCTTAGCACTCCTCTCACCGCCAACTTAAACAGTGGGCGCGTGAAGTCAATGCCGTGGAGCTAGCATCAGATTCTCGGAAGCCGCTCAAGTGGTCCCGCACGCCCACCATCTTTGATGAAGAGGATCACCCTGACCACACCACCACAATAGGGTGCTTGCCGTTGTTCATCTCACCAACAATCCCCAACCTCAAGGTCATAAAGATGTTGGTTGACGGCGGCTAGGTTGAATCTGATTTCTCCAAAGGTCATCAGCAAACTCTAGATAGCAGATGAAGAGCTCAAGGTTACTGGTACATTCCAAGGGATCAACCCCGTCAGGATCCGTCCTAAGGGGAAGATCACACTGCCAGTGATGTTCGGAGGGGAGTTAAACTACCAGACTGAGAAGATTGTGCTTGATGTGGTTGACCTCCCCCTACCGTACAATGGAATCCTTGGTCACCCAGCCCTGGCCAAATTCATGGCGGCATCCCACTATGCCTACAACACTCTGAAGATGCGAGCACCAAGGTGTCATTTCCATTCCATCAGACAAGAAGGACGCAATCATATGCGTAGACAAGATGTACCGGGAAGCTGTCGCTGCAGAGACTGTGGAGGCTGTTGTTCTCGCCAAGGAAAGCAAGAAAAAGAAGAAAGCTAATAAGGACTCTGGCAAGGAATCCGTGAAGCGCATATCTTTGGAGTGTGTTGCGCTTGTTGATGACTTGCCGGAGAGTTCCAATAGCAAGAGAAGGTTGCTGCACCCGTTGTGAAGAATGTCTCGGCAGGGCTGGCTGGCGCTGATGGCACATTCACCATCAGTGCCACCCTCGATGACAAATAGGAAATTGCGCTCGATGCCTTCCTACGGGCGAATGTCGATGTGTTTGCATGGAAACCATATGACATCCCGATGTTCCCAGGGAGGTAATTAAGCGCCACCTTGTTGTCTGCCCACTTGCCCGACCCATCAAGCAGAAGGTCTAGAAGCAAGCTTTGGAGCGGCAGCAGTTTATTGCCGAGGAGATCAAGAAACTTGAGGCTACTGGTTTGGTCAGAGGGGTGTTAAATCCAAGATAGTTAGCGAATCTAAGTGGTGGTGTGCAAGGCGAATGGGAAATGGAGGCTTTGCATAGATTTCACATATCTGAATAAGGCATGCCCAAAGGACCTGTTCCCCTTGCCGCGCATCGACAAGATTGTGGATTCCACCTCCGGGTGGGACCTGCTCTCCTTCCTGGATGCCTACTTTGGGTACCACCAGATCTTCATGTCTAAAGAAGACGAAGAGAAGACCGCGTTCATAACCCCATGTGGCACATACTGTTTTGTATGGATGCCTTTCGGGTTAAAAAGCACCGGATCCACTTTTGAAAGTGCATTATAGATTGGCTTTGAGTCCCAGCTGCACAGAAATATTGAAGCCTACATGGATGATATAGTGGTCAAAACCAAGGATAGAGTGACTCTCATTTAAGATTTGGAAGAGACCTTTGCAAATCTGCGCAGGATCAACTTGAAGCCGAACCCTAGAGAAGTGTGTGTTTGGTGTTCCTTCCGGTAAGCTACTTGGCTTCTTCGTATCCCATCGAGGGATAGAGGCCAACACCGACAAGATCAAGGCTATCGAGCAGATTCAAGCACCCAAGACAGTTAAGGACGTGAGGCGTTTGACTAGATGTGTTGCCGCGCTGAGCAGGTTCATTTCCAAGTCTGCCGAGCGCGCCCTGCCATTCTTCAAAATCTTGAAGAACGAAGGGCCCATGGAATGGACCCTAGAGGCAGACGCTGCGCTACAAGATTTGAAGACATACCTTTCCTTTGTTCCCACCTTAGTTGCTCCTAAACCACAAGAGCCGTTGCTGCTATACTTAACAGCGACCAATCAAGTGGTTAGCGCAGCACTGGTGCTCAGCGGGAGGTAGAAGAAGTGGCAGCCGACACCACTGTTCCCTCTGGTGAGGAAAGTGAACCCATCCCGTCAAGGTCAGATGCAGTTCAAGACAAGGAGGAGCAAGGCAGCGGAGGCAGTTCCAAGATTGTGGCAAGGAAGAAGGTGGTGCAGCGCCTAGTGTACTTGGTCAGCTCCCTGTTGCAGGGGGCTAGGTCGAGGTACTCTGGCATGCAAAAGTTGGTTTTGGCCTCATCATGGCCTCAAGGAAACTGCACCACTACTTCCAAGCCCACGAGATGACGGTTGTCACCCGCTTTCCCTTGCAATGCATAATCCGAAACCCCAAGGCCACTAGCAGCATTGTGGAATGGGCTTTGGAGTTATCCAGGTTTGGTTTGGAGTTTGAAAGCACGACAACCATTCAGAGCAGAGCACTAGCATAGTTCATTGCAGAATGGACACCGACCCCTGATGAAGAAGTATTCGAGACAGTTATCCCCGGCAAGGAAGCGCCCCAAGAATGGATTATGTATTTTGATGGTGCCTTCTCCCTACAAGGTGCAGGAGCTGGCGTACTTCTCGTTGCTCCCACTGGGGAGCACCTTAAGTACGTCGTTCAAATGCACTTTCCCCAGGAGAAGGCTACCAACAATGCTGCAAAGTATGAAGGGCTCCTTGCCAG
Organism: Triticum aestivum; assembly: GCF_018294505.1. Taxonomy (NCBI): domain Eukaryota; kingdom Viridiplantae; phylum Streptophyta; class Magnoliopsida; order Poales; family Poaceae; genus Triticum; species Triticum aestivum. The sequence goes on from NC_057805.1 coordinate 318,243,211, forward strand.
GTTCAGGATTGCAACAGAACTGGGAATCAAGAAGCTGATCATCCATGGAGAATCACAACTTGTGGTGAGACAAGTGAACAAGGATTACCAAAGCCCATTGATGGAGGCATATGTCGAGGAAGTCAGGAAGTTGGAGTAGCGCTTTGACGGATTGCAAACAGAGCACGTGCCACGTGCGGAAACACAGCATTGCTGATCATCTATCAAAGTGCGTTGCGCAAAAGCTCCTTGTGGAACCAGGGACTTTTGTTCTCCATCTAACTCAGCCCTCCGTGTCCCTAGCAAAAATGGCCAGAAAGAGGAGGAAACTGGACTCCGGCAAGCCTCTCCCGGCAGAGCTTCCTGAAGCCCCCGACAGAGACCTTGGCGGGAACAACTCCCCTTTGACCGATGAGCTGCACCCTCCCGCCAAACTGCCAACCTCTGCGGTTGAGGAGTGCACTCCTGTGAATGAGGAGGTGCTGCTGGTCCTCGTTGTTGAGCCCCAGGCCCCAACTTGGGCACGGCACATCGCCCTTTTCCTCCAAACAGGAGAACTTCCCAAAGAGCAAGAAGAAGCTGAAAGAGTAGCCCGGTGTGAAATTGAAGTGCATTTGCCGGGAAGAAGGAAAGGAACTGCTGGCGGAGATACACAAGGGTATGTGCGGCTCCCACATCGGATCAAGGGCCTTGGTTGGGAAAGCTTTTTGGCAAGGTTTCTACTGGCCCACAGCCCTCCAAGATGCAATCGAGCTAGTCACCAAGTGTGAAGCCTGCCAGCTCCACTCCAAGAATATCCATCAGCCTGCGGAAGCTCTCCAAACGAACCCTTTATCATGGCCCTTCTCGGTCTGGGGGCTCGACATCTTGGGCCCCTTCCCCCGTGCTACCGGGGACTTTGAGTTCTTGTTCGTTGCTATTGACAAGTTCACAAAGTGGCCAGAGGTGGAGCCCGTGAGAAAGGTGACTGCACAGTCAGCTATCAAGTTCTTGAAAGGATTGGTGTGCCGCTTCGGGGTCCCTGCCCGAATCATCATCAACAATGGCACCCAATTCACAAGCCGCGCCTTCATGCAAGATGTTCATGCCCTCGGAAGCAATATCTCATTTGCCTCTGTTGCTCATCCAAGGAGCAATGGACAAGCTGAGAGGACAAACACTAAAGTGTTGCGAGGCCTCAAGACAAGAACATTTGATAAGCTACAGAAGTGCAGCAGGCGATGGATCGACGAGCTGCTGGTGGTTCTTTGGTCCCTCTGTACGACAACAAATCGAGCTACCGGGCAGACTCCCTTCTCCCTAGTCTATGGGGCAGAAGCAGTTATCCCCACGGAACTCATATACGGATCACCTCGAGTGCTTGCCTACGATGAAGTAGCGCAAGAACAGCACCGGGGTGACGACGTTGTGCTACTTGAGGAGAACCGTCTCCGGGATGCTATGCGTGTTGCACACTACCAGCAAGCCCTGTGTCGCTATCACAGCCGCATGGTTCATGCCCGGAGTTTTGAGGAAGGCGACCTTGTCCTTAGGTGCGTTCAGTCCACCAAGGGTACAAACAAGTTGACGCCGAAGTGGGAAGGCCCTTATCGGGTAGTACGAGTCACCAGACCTGGCGCAGTCCGTCTGGAGACCGGAGATGGCATTCAGTTGCAAAACTCATGGAACATTGAGCATCTCCGTAAGTTCTACCCGTAAGGCGCGGCTATTGGGCCCTGCCCGGCAGCCGCCCTTTTGTACAAGCTTTGCCGAAGTTGCATGTAACCCTTTGTACAAAGTCAGGCACAGACCCTGAGCAACAGAGAAATAAACGAAGCGCTGGGGGCCCCCAACAGAATGCATGGATGCATAAGCATATCATGAGCATAGCATGATCATGTAGATAAGATCACATGTGGCATTGTTTTCATCTGCACTAAGCTGCAGGGTTCTTGCCGTGGACTCGGTCCAGAAGAGAAGAAGAGAAGACAAGCCTGCATAGCGATCCCCGGCAAGCCAAACAGATAAGTTCTCTCTCTTATCCATACGTGTTATGTAAAGAGAAACTTGTGCATATGAAAACCTCACCACCTTCGAAACATGGGTGCTCCCATCCTTTGACTCGAACGTTGCTTCGGTTAGGGTGGTCGCAGTGGCCTGTGATTAAGAAAGTGTGGCGGGGGGGTTGGTCCCTCTTTGTGGTTTTGTGCCTGGTAGGCCTAGCCCCGTGCTAACAAACTGAGGGTACCGGCAGGATAGCCTGCCAGAGGAAACTTGTTTACTCGAATGTATAGAGGCATTTCACCTCGCATGGATATAATACCTGCACAAGTACCCGGCAAAGTTTAGACTAAAGTTTGGTCGATGCCTACATATTTTAGATTGAAGAAAATAAGCGCCCCGTGATGCCTTTGCTTTCTTCCTCTCCTCCTCGAAACCGTAGGGGGAGACGAAGAAGATGGAGGAAGGTCAGGCTGGGATTCGGTGCCTCCCCGGGATTAGAATGGCGTCGTTCCTGGGCTGGAAGGAAGAAACCGGAGGGCAGGTGCAAATGGTGGCGCTGCCGAGGGCCCGGCCGGTGATGATGGTGCTGGCGGCAATCACGCCGCGTCGAAGTGGTCATTGCTACCTCTTGAGCTTGCGTTGGTTTTTCCCTTGAAGAGGAAAGGGTGATGTAGCAAAGTAGAGTAAGTATTTCCCTCAGTTTTTTAGAACCAATGTATCAATCCAGTAGGAGACAATGCGCAAGTCACCCAATACTTGCACAAACAAACTCCAACTTGCACCCAACGTGATAAAGGGGTTGTCAATCCCTTCACGGTTATTTGCAAAGTGAGATCTGACAAAGATGGATAAACGGTAAAGTAATATTTTTGGTATTTTTGGTTTATGGAACGGAAAGTAAAAGATTGCAAAGTAAGTAAATAGGAAACTAAAATTGTAGATCAGAAACTTATATGATGGAAAATAGACCCGTGGGCCATAGATTTCACTAGAGGCTTCTCTCAAGATAGAAACTATTACGCTGAGTGAACAAATTACTGCCGAGCAATTGATAGAAATTAAAGCGCAAAGTTATGACGATATTTAAGGCAATGATCATGAATATAGGCATCACGTCCGTGTCAAGTAGACCGAAACGATTCTGCATCTACTATTATTACTCCACACATCGACCGCTATCCAGCATGCATCTAGAGTATTAAGTTCATAAAGAATGGAGTAACGCATTAAGCAAGATGACATGATGTAGATGAATTAACTCAAGCAATATGATGAAAACCCCATCTTTTTATCCTCAATGGCAACAATACAATACGTGCCTTCCTGCCCCTACTGTCACTAGGAAAGGACACCGCAAGATTGAACCCAAAGCTAAGCACTTCTCCCATAGCAAGAAAAACCAATCTAGTTGGCCAAACCAAATCGATAGTTCGAAGAGACTTGCAAAGATATCAAATCATGCATATAAGAATTCAGAGAAGATTCAAATAATATTCATAGATAAGCTGATCGTAAATCCACAATTCATCGGACCTCCGCAAACACACTGTAAAAGAGTATTACATCGAATAGATCTCCAAGAACATCGAGGAGAACTTTTTATTGAGAATCAAAGAGAGAGAAGAAGCCATCTAGCTACTAGCTATGGACCCGTAGGTCTATGGTAAACTACTCACGCTTCATCGGAGAGGCAATGGTGTTGATGTAGAAGCCCTCTGTGATTGAATCCCCCTCCGGCAGGACGTCGAAAAAGGCCCCAAGATGGGATCTCACGGGTACAGAAGGTTGCGGCGGTGGAAAAGTGGTTTCATGGCTCCCCCGGAAGTTTTTGGGGTATTTGAATATATATAGGAGGAAGACCTAGGTCAGGGGGTCACCGAGGGGCCCACAAGGTTGGGAGGCGCGCCCTACCCCCCAGGGCGCGCCCTCCACCCTTGTGGACGCCTTGTGGCTCGAATGACTTGCACTCCAAGTCTCCTGGGTGTCTTCTAGTCCAAGAAAAATCATCACGAAAGTTTTATTCCGTTTGGACTAAGTTTGCTATTCCTTTTCTGCGAAACTCTAAAACAAGGAAAAAACAGGAACTGGCACTGGGCTCTAGGTTAATAGGTTAGTCCCAAGAATCATATAAAATAGCAAATTAATGCATATAAAACATCCAAAACAGATAATATAATAGCATGGAACAATCAAAAATTATAGATACGTTGGAGACGTATCAGTCATCCCTGCTCTTGGCGCGTCGTGGGTTGCCGCCACCCTCCTCATCGCTGTCGCTCGAGGAGCCACGCCCGCCGTCACCCAAGCCTCCGCCACGGCGGCCAGTACAAGCGCCGGGCGCTTCGGGGGCCCCACAGAGAGCATTGTCATCCCCAATGACCCGAAGGTAGAAGGATGCCATCCCCTGAAGAAGCAAAGCAGACCTCAAAGAACGAACTACCGCAGCCACCGCGCCTGTGTACTTGATAGGGCCTACCCCGACAATGCTTGGCACCGCATTCAGGCCAGGCCCGGGGGCTCCTGTCGGTGCAACAAACCCTAGGTGTGTTGCCCGGACTGGACACAGGCTCAAGAGCAAGGATTACAACATCCAAGACCAGACCAAGCAGAAGGAATAGCTCTTTGAGGAATCAAAGGTCATATCAAGAGGACTAAGACAAGCTAAAGGAGCAAGATACCACTAAGGAAAAACCTCCCTTGCCGGGCAGGCAAGCCTGGCAAGGCCGAGGTTGCCCCAAAGACAAGTATCAAGACTCCCCCGGCAAGCTTGCTGGGGACGCTGAAGGCAGACTACCCCGCCAAGGCTCCACCGCTCCACCTCACAACAATGCAAGTCATCAATCGGTGCGGTGTCAAGCCCCCAAGTGACTAAGTGGCTATTATGTGGCACGTGGCAGCCACTTCGAACAGAAATCACCTCAAAATGACACCCGTCCAGAGACGTGTCACGCAGGCATGCGAGAAGGTGGCCAAACGGCCCGGCAAGGCTTTCCGGGCTGCGCCATGATGTGACACTAAACGGTGCATTTAATGTGCTCTGTCCTTTCTGCAGAGTTAGGTATGATAGCACTGTTTGCTATCTAATCAGTATGCAATGACTGATTTTCCATTGTGGTGACCCCTTGATCTATAAAATGACGGTCGTGGCAACATTGGAAAGGATTCGTACCATTGTACTATCATACGCGTGTAGTTGCTCTCGCCCAGAGGCACCCTTGCCGGGCCAGAGCGCCGTGTCTCCACCACGGCCGGTCTGTCATCGTCGCTCAGCCACTCCATCGTCATCAAAGGAGAGCTCTAGCTGGGAGGCTACACCGCGGTGGCGGCACAAGCCCCGGCGTAGTGTAGTGTGTGTGGCGTCCCTATTGGGTGTGCGCGGAACACCCACCACACGCTCCGCCGCCGCTGCCCGTCGGCAGCTGTTGCCGGCTGCCGTTGCCACCACCCCACCGTTTGCCGCCATGGCCGCCTGATACGTCTCCAACGTATCTATAATTTTTGATTGTTCCATGCTATTATGTTATCTGTTTTGGATGTTTAATGGGCTTTAATATGCTCTTTTATACTATTTTTGGGACTAACCTATTAACCGAAGGCCCAGTGCAAATTGCTGTTTTTTTGCCTATTTCAGTGTTTCGCAGAAAAGGAATATCAAACGGAATCCAAACGGAATGAAATCTTCGCGAGGATCTTTCTTGGAACAAACGCAACCCAGGAGACTTGGAGTGGAAGTCAGAGACGCAATGAGGCGGCCATGAGGCAGGAGGGTGCGCCCAGGGGGGTAGGCATGCCCCCCACCCTCGTGGGCCCCTCGTAGCTCCATCGACCTACTTCTTTCGCCTATATATACTCTTATACCCTGAAAACATCCAGGGGAGCCATGAAACCACTTTTCCACCACCGCAACCTTCTGTACCCGTGAGATCCCATCTTGGGGCCTTTTTCGGCGCTCTACCAGAGGGGGATTTGATCACGGAGGGCTTCTACATCAACACCATAGCCTCTCCGATGATGCGTGAGTAGTTTACCACAGACCTTCGGGTCCATAGTTATTATCTATATGTCTTCTTCTCTCTCTTTGGTTCTCAATACAAAGTTCTCCTCGATGTTCTTGGAGACCTATTCGATGTAATACTTTTTGCGGTGTGTTTGTCGAGATCCGATGAATTGTGGGTTTATGATCAAGATTATCTATGAACAATATTTGATTCTTCGCTGAATTCTTATATGCATGATTTGATATCTTTGCAAGTCTCTTCGAATTATCGGTTTAGTTTGGCCTACTAGATTGATCTTTCTTGCAATGGGAGAAGTGCTTAGCTTTGGGTTCAATCTTGCGGTGCTCGATCCTAGTGACAGAAAGGGAACCGACACGTATTGTATTGTTGCCATCGAGAATAAAAAGATGGGGTTTATATCATATTGCTTGAGTTTATCCCTCTACATCTTGTCATCTTGCCTAATGTGTTACTCTGCTCTTATGAACTTAATACTCTAGATGCATGCTGGATAGCGGTCGATGTGTGGAGTAATAGTAGTAGATGCAGAATCGTTTTGGTCTACTTGACACGGACATGATGCCTATGTTCATGATCATGCCTAGATATTCTCATAACTATGCGCTTTTCTATCAATTGCTCGGTAGTAATTTGTTCACCCACCGTAATATATGCTATCTTGAGAGAAGCCACTAGTGAAACCTATGGCCCCCGGGTCTACTTTACATCATATTAGTTTCCGTCATCTAGCTATTTCTGTCGCCATTTATTTTGCAATCTTTACTTTCCAATCTATACAACAAAAATATCAAATATATTTATCTTATTATCTTTACCAGATCTCACTTTTGCAAGTGGCCGTGAAGGGATTGACAACCCCTTTATCGCGTTGGTTGCAAGGTTCTTGATTGTTTGTGCAGGTACTAGGCGATTTGTGTGTAGTCTCCTACTGGATTGATACCTTGGTTCTCAAAAACTGAGGGAAATACTTACGCTACTTTGCTGCATCACCCTTTCCTCTTCAAGGGAATACCAACGCATGCTCAAGAGGTAGCCAGAAGGATTTCTGGCGCCGTTGCCGGGGAGATCTACACACAAGTCAAGACATACCAAGTACCCATCACAAACTCTTATCCCTCGCATTACATTATTTGCCATTTTCCTGTCGTTTTCCTCTCCCCCACTTCACCCTTGCTGTTTTATTCGCCCTTTTTCCGTTCGTCTCTTTTCACTTGCTTCTTATGTGCTTGTGTGTTGGATTGATTGTTTGTCACGATGGCTCAAGACAATATTAAATTATGTGACTTTTCCAATACCAACAACAATGATTTTATTAGTACCCTGATTTCTCCTATTACCGATGTTGAATCTTGTGAAATTAATGCTGCTTTATTGAATCTTGTCATGAAAGATCAATTTTCTGGCCTTCCTAGTGAAGATGCCGCTACCCATCTAAACAACTTTGTTGATTTGTGCGATATGCAAAAGAAGAAAGTGGATAATGATATTGTTAAATTGAAGCTATTTCCGTTTACGCTTAGAGGTCATGCTAAAACTTGGTTCTCTTCTTTGCCTAAAAATAGTATTGATTCATGGAATAAGTGCAAAGATGCTTTTATCTCTAAGTATTCTCCTCCCGCTACGATCATCTGTTTTAAGCAACTTGAGCAACTTGAGCATGAGCATGTTGCACAAGCTCGGGGGAGGATGAAATTAATGATACGTAATTGCCCTACACATGGTTTGAATTTATGGATGATTATACAAAATTCTTATGCCGGATTGAATTTTGCTTCTAGAAATCTTTTAGATTCGGCCGCGGGAGGCACTTTCATGGAAATCACTTTAGGAGAAGCTACTAAACTCCTAGATAATATTATGGTTAATTATTCTCAATGGCACACCGAAAGATCTACTAGTAAAAAAGTTCATGCGATTGAAGAGATTAATGTTTTGAGTGGAAAGATGGATGAACTGATGAAATTGTTTGCTAATAAGAGTGTTTCTTCTGATCCTAATGATATGCCTGTGTCCACTTTGATTGAGAATAATAATGAATCTATGGATGTGGATTTTGTTGGTAGGAACAATTTTGGTAACAACGCGTATAGAGGAAACTTTAATTCTAGTACGTTCCCTAGTAATTCCTCTAATAATTATGGTAATTCCTACAACAACTCTTATGGAAATTTTAATAAGGTGCCCTCTGATTTTGAGACTAGTGTTAAAGAATTTATGAATTCGCAAAAGAATTTCAATGCTTTCATTGAAGAAAAATTGCTTAAGATTGATGAGTTGGCTAGGAAAGTGGATAGAATTTCTCTTGATGTTGATTCCTTGAAACTTAGATCTAATCCACCTAAGCATGATATCAATGAGTCTCTCAAAGCCATGAGAATTTCCATTGATGAATGCAAAGAAAGAACCGCTAGGATGTGTGCTAAAAAAGATTGCTTTGCGAAAGCGTGTTCTTCTAGTTTTCATGGTAATAATGATGAAGATCTAAAAGTGATTGATGTGTCTCCTATTAAATCTTTGTTTTCGAATATGAATCTTGATAAAGATGGGACTGGAGATGAGTCAACTTTAGTTAAAAGGCGTCCCAACGATTCGGAGTTTTTAGATCTTGATGCAAAAATTGGTTAAAGTGGGATTGAAGAGGTCAAAACTTTACATAGCAATGAATCCACTATTATGGATTTTAAGGAATTTAATTATGATAATTGTTCTTTGATAGATTGTATTTCCTTGTTGCAATCCGTGTTAAATTCTTCTCATGCTTATGATCAAAATAAAGCTTTTAGTAAACATATTGTTGATGCTTTAATGCAATCTTATGAAGAAAAACTTCAATTAGAAGTTTCTATCCCTAGAAAAATTTATGATGAGTGGGAACATACTATGAAAATTAAGATTAAATATCATGAATGCTATGCTTTATGTGATTTGGGTGCTAGTGTTTCCACGATTCCAAAAACTTTGTGTGATGTGTTAGGTTTCCGTGAATTTGATAATTGTTCTTTAAATTTGCATTTTGCTGATTCCACCATTAAGAAACCTATGGGAAGGATTAATGATGTTCTTATTGTTGCAAATAGGAATTATGTACCCGTAGATTTCATTGTTCTTGATATAGATTGCAATCCTACATGTCCCATTATTCTTGGTAGACCTTTCCTTAGAACGATTGGTGCAATTATTGATATGAAAGAAGGAAATATTAGATTCCAATTTCCATTAAGGAAAGGCATGGAACAATTTCCAAGGAAGAAAATTAAATTACCTTATGAATCTATTATGAGAGGCACTTATGGATTGCATACCAAAGATGACAATACCTAGATCTATTCTTGTTTTTATGCCTAGCTAGGGGCGTTAAACAATAGCGCTTGTTGGGAGGCAACCCAATTTTATTTTTGTTCCTTGATTTTGTTCCTGTTTATTAATAAATAATTAATCTAGCCTCTGTTTAGATGTGGTTTTATGTTTTAATTAGTGTTTGTGCCAAGTAGAACCTTTGGGAAGACTTGGGTGAAGTCTTTGTGATCTTGCTGTAAAAAATAGAAACTTTAGCGCTCACGATATTAGCTGCCATTTTTTACTGGAGAGTGCTTTTAGGTTGATTCTTTTTGCAGATGTTTAATAGATAAATTTCTCACGTCCACCAATTTATTTCAGAATTGTTGTAGTTCCATAAGTATACGTTTGATACAGATTACTACAGAATGTTCTGTTTTTGAAAGATTCTGTTTTTCGTGTGTTGTTTGCTTATTTTGATGAATCTATGGCTAGTATCGGGGGGTATGAACCATAGAGAAGTTGGAATACAGTAGGTTTAACACCAATATAAATAAAGAATGAGTTGATTACAGTACCTTAAAGTGGTGGTTTGTTTTCTTACACTAACGGAGCTCATGAGATTTTCTGTTTAACTTTTGTGTTGTGAAGTTTTCAAGTTTTTGGGTAAAGATTTGATGGATTTCGGAATAAGGAGTGGCAAGAGCCTAAGCTTGGGGATGCCCAAGGCACCCCAAGGTAAAATTCAAGGACAACCAAAAGCCTAAGCTTGGGGATGCCCCGGAAGGCATCCCCTCTTTCGTCTACGTCTATCGGTAACTTTACTTGAGGCTATATTTTTATTCACCACATGATATGTGTTTTGCTTGGAGCGTCTTGTATGATTTGAGTCTTTACTTTTTAGTTTACCACAATCATCCTTGCTGTACACACCTTTTGGAGAGACTCACATGAATCAGAATTTATTAGAATACTCTATGTCCTTCACTTATATCTTTTGAGCTAGATAATTTTTGCTCTAGTGCTTCACTTATATCTTTTAGAGCACGGTAGTGGTTTTATTTTATAGAAATTATTGATCTCTCATGATTCACTTAGATTATTTTGAGAGTCCTTTAGAACAGCATGGTAATTTTCTTTGGCTATAAAATTAGTCCTAATATGATTGGCATCCAAGATGGGTAAAATAAAAACGTCCATATAGAGTGCATTGAATACTATGAGAAGTTTGATAATTGATGATTGTTTTGAGATATGAAGATGGTAATATTAGAATCGTGCTAGTTGAGTAATTGTGAATTTGAGAAATACTCGTGTTGAAGTTTGCAAGTCCCGTAGCATGCACGTATGGTAACCGTTGTGTAACAAATTTGAAGCATGAGGTGTTTCTTTGATTGTCCTCCTTATGAGAGGCGGCCGGGGACGAGCGATGGTCTTTTCCTACCAATCTATCCCCCTAGGAGCATGCGCGTAGTGCTTGGTTTTGATGACTTGTAGATTTTTGCAATAAGTATGTGAGTTCTTTATGACTAATGTTGAGTCCATCGATTATACGCACTCTCACCCTTCCATCATTGCTAGCCTCTTTGGTACCGTGCATTGCCCTTTCTCACCTTGAGAGTTGGTGCAAACTTCGCTGGTGCATCCAAACCCCATGATATGATACGCTCTATCACACATAAACCTCCTTATATCTTCCTCAAAACAACCACCATACCTACCTATTATGGCATTTCCATAGCCATTCCGAGATATATTGCCATCACTACTGGAATCAGCTAATTTGCCATCTGCCAGCTCTTTGCCGTCTGCTAGCTGACGGCAAAGAAGCTCTTTGCCATCAGCTACCCAAAAGCAGACGGCAAAGAAAGGGCAGACGGCAAAGAAGCTCTTTGCCATCTGCCAGCTCTTTGCCGTCTGCCAGCAGACAGCAAAGAATCTTTGCCGTCCGCTGGCGGACGGCAAAGAATGAGGTGGCCCCCACCCCCCGCCCGTTTGGGAAAAACTTAACGGGCCACCTCTTTGCCGTCCGCTAGCAGACGGCAAAGAGGCAAAAAAGTGGACGGCAAAGAGCTCACTACCTAACGGCCCGTACCCCCCGCCCGTTTCACCTAGGTTAACTCATAAACGACCCATTTCACCTAGGTTAGCTCATAAATGACCCATTTCACCTAGGTTAGCTCATAAACGATCCATTTCACCTAGGTTAGCTCATAAACGATCCATTTCACCTAACTTAGCTCATAAACGACCCATTTCACCTAGGTTAACTCATAAACGACCCATTTCACCTAGGTTAGCTCATAAACGACCCATTTCACCTAGGTTAGCTCATAAACGATCCATTTCACCTAGGTTAGCTCATAAACGATCCATTTCACCTAACTTAGCTCATAAACGATCCATTTCACCTAAGATAGCTCATAAACGATCCATTTCACCTAGGTTAGCTAATAAACGATCCATTTCACCTAAGTTAGCTCATAAACGATCCATTTCAACTAATTTAGCTCATAAATGATCGAGTTCACCTAAGTTAGCTAATAAATGGCATATACTTCTTCTAGTCTTCTTCTTCTTCTATTCTTTTTCTTCTAGTCTAATTCTTCTTCTAGTCTTCTTTTTCTAACTTTCTTATTTGTCATTTTGCAGGTTTCGTTCACTTCACGGAAGCCAGCTTTCTATGATGGATTGCTTGTTTTTTCCTTTGATGCACTTCTTGTATTCTGCTCGCTTGCTATGATGAAACTAGATTGCTATGATGAAACTTTGCATATTGTAATATGTATGGATCGATGGAACTATGTGCAACCTACTATGTATGTATGGATATATATGTGCTGGATATTTATTATGTTGGATATATATGTGCTGGCTCCTGTGATATATTTCCTGTGATATATTTCCTGTGATAATTGTTGGATATAAGAAAAAACAGAATAAAAAGAGACAGTGCAAGCTCTTTGCCGTCCGCCGTGGACGGCAAAGACACCTTTGCCATCGGTGGCAGACGGCAAAGGGGGGCACGTGGCGCCCACCTGTGCTTCCTGAGAGATGGGCCATTTGGCAAATTTGCCTACCGTGGCGGACGGCAAAGCTAAGCTGATGGCAAAGACTTTGCCTTTGCCGTCCGCCGTGGCAGACGGCAAAAAAAAGCGGGCGCTGACGCATTGCTGACGTCAACTGGCGGACGGCAAAGAGGCCCTCAAATTTGCCGTCCGCTGGCGGACGGCAAAGGCCGCCGTTAGCCGCCTAACGGACTAACGCTGGCGGACGTCCAGTATTTTTGCCGTCCCTCCTCTTTGCCGTCCGCCGCTGTAGGCAAAGGACTCTTTGCCGTCCGCCATAAAAAGCAGACGGCAAAGGACCTGTTTACCGTAGCCTACTTTGCCGGAGCCTTTTGCCGTCCGCGGCTGACGGCAAAGGTCTTTGCCGTCCGCCGTTCGAGCCCTTGCCGTCCGCCGTGGCAGACGGCAAAATAGCTGCTTCCTGTAGTGCATGCAACTTTCCACCGTTCCGTTTATTATGACACGCTTCATCATTGTCATATTGCCTTGCATGATCATGTAGTTGACATCGTATTTGTGGCAAGGCCACCATGCATAATTTTTCATACATGTCACTCTTGATTCATTGCCTATCCCGGTACACCGCCAGAGGCACTCATATAGAGTCATATTTTGTTCTAGAATCGAGTTGTAATCCTTGAGTTGTAAATAAATAGAAGTGTGATGATCATCATTATTAGAGCATTGTCCCGTGTGATAAAAAAATAGAAAGGCCAAATAAAAAAAAGGCAAAAAATAGAAGGCCCAAAAAAAGAGAGAAAAAGAGATAAGGGACAATGCTACTATCCTTTTTCCACACTTGTGCTTCAAAGTAGCACCATGATCTTCATGATAGAGAGTCTCTTATTTTGTCACTTTCATATACTAGTGGGAAGTTTTCATTATAGAACTTGGCTTGTATACTCCAACAATGAGCTTCCTCAAAATGCCCTAGGTCTTCGTGAGCAAGCAAGTTGGATGCACACCCACTTAGTTTCTTTTGTTGAGCTTTCATACATTTATAGCTCTAGTGCATCCGTTGCATGGCAATCCCTACTCCTCACATTGACATCAATTGATGGGCATCTCCATAGCCCGTTGATTAGTCGCGTCGATGTGAGACTTTCTCCTTTTTTGTCTTCTCCACACAACCTCCATAATCATATTCTATTCCACCCATAGTGCTATGTCCATGGCTCGTGCTCATGTATTGCGTGAAAGTTGAAAAAGTTTGAGAATACTAAAGTATGAAACAATTGCTTGGCTTGTCATCGGGGTTGTGCATGATGACAGCATTTTGTGTGACGAAAATGAAGCATGATCAAACTATATGATTTTGTAGGGATGAGCTTTCTTTGGCTATGTTATTTTGATAAGACATAATTGCTTAGTTAGTATGCTTGAAGTATTATTATTTTATGTCAATATTAAACTTTTGTCTTGAATCTTTTGAATCTGAACATTCATGCCACAATAAAGAAAATTACATTGAAAATTATGTTAGGTAGCATTCCACATCAAAAATTCTGTATTTATCATTTACCTACTCGAGGACGAGCAGGAATTAAGCTTGGGGATGCTTGATAAGTCTCCAACGTATCTATAATTTTTGATTGTTCCATGCTATTATATTATCTGTTTTGGATGTTTAATGGGCTTTAATATGCTCTTTTATATTATTTTTGGGACTAACCTATTAACCGAAGGCCCAGTGCAAATTGCTGTTTTTTTGCCTATTTCAGTGTTTCGCAGAAAAGGAATATCAAACGGAATCCAAACGGAATGAAACCTTCGCGAGGATCTTTCTTGGAACAAATGCAACCCAGGAGACTTGGAGTGGAAGTCAGAGACGCAACGAGGCGGCCACGAGGCAGGAGGGTGCGCCCAGGGGGGTAGGCGCGCCCCCCACCCTCGTGGGCCCCTCGTAGCTCCACAGAACTTCTTTCGCCTATATATACTCTTATACCCTGAAAATATCCAGGGGAGCCACGAAACCACTTTTCCACCGCCGCAACCTTCTGTATCTGTGAGATCTCATCTTGGGGCCTTTTCCGGTGGTCTGCCGAAGGGGGATTCGATCATGGAGGGCTTCTACATCAACACCATAGCCCCTCCGATGATGCGTGAGTAGTTTACCACAGACCTTCGGGTCCATAGTTATTAGCTAGATGGCTTCTTCTCTCTCTTTGGTTCTCAATACAAAGTTCTCCTCGATGTTCTTGGAGATCTATTCGATGTAATACTTTTTGCGGTGTGTTTGTCGAGATCCAATGAATTGTGGGTTTATGATCAAGATTATCTATGAACAATATTTGATTCTTCTCTGAATTCTTATATGCATGATTTGATATCTCTGCAAGTCTCTTCGAATTATCGGTCTAGTTTGGCCTACTAGATTGATCTTTCTTGCAATGGGAGAAGTGCTTAGCTTTAGGTTCAATCTTGCGGTGCTCGATCCCAGTGACAGAAAGGGAACCGACACGTATTGTATTGTTGCCATCAAGGATAAAAAGATGGGGTTTATATCATATTGCTTGAGTTTATCCCTCTATATCATGTCATCTTGCCTAATGTGTTACTCTGTTCTTATGAACTTAATACTCTAGTGCAGCGATCCGACCTCAGACGGTCAAATCTCTGTGCATAAGTGTCATCCCTGGATCGGTAATGATGACACACACAGTACTCGAGGATTTATAACAGAGTGCAATCACACACTTATTACATCAAAATAACTCAAAACAGTACTTATTACAATAATATGGCTAAAGGCCATCTAATTAAGATAACCACAGAAGCATCAAAGATAAATGAGTCCATCAACTCCAACGGCATAGCTGAGTGCACGACAACGACCTAGCGCACCTTACTCTTCGTCTGGAAATTCTGCAACATAATATGTTGCAGCCCGAATGGGTCAGCACATGGATTAGGCTGGCAAGATAACACAATAGAGCAAAGAACAAGTAACAACTATCACTACATGCATATATGGCTGGTGGAGGCTCTATGGTTAATATTTGCAGAAAGCTAGTTTTTCCCTACAACAAAGGAATATATTTTATTTAACTACAAAGTTTGTTGAATACGTTGGGAAGGTTCCTCCAAGTCAACCCCAAATTAATAATCATCAACCCAACAAATTAATTAAGTAGAGTGACGAGATCAAATCAATAATTCAAGTACCAGATACTCAAGATGTCCATAACCGGGGACATGGCTAACCATGATTAGTTTATACACTCTGCAGAGGTTTGCGCACTTTTCCCCACAAGACTCAATCTCCTCCGTTATATTTCTCGCACTGCATGATGTTTGAGAAACGGATGACCAAGACACAGTCTTTCCGAAGAGGTCCCCTTAACCGATAGATAGGCCGGTACACCTACAATCCCCTACATCTGCTAGCCCATCATGGAAAGGTTTCCCACAACTTACTCAACTATGCCAGAGCCCATAATGGCTTGTGGCTGCACACGGAAGTTTCTAGCATGAATAATCTTATGATCCCTTTGAGCCTGGGTGGCGAACCATAGGATGATTACACGGGTACTCCGGGATATCCCAGGACAACGCTGGATTGCTCCAGGTGCCCAGACAACCACTGGGTGCTCCAGGGTGCCTCAACCAATCCACCCGGATGTGTATTAAAGTAGCCACCTTAAGTTTAACCATTAATTAAAACTCTCACATCTATCATGGATCACTCAAACCCAAAGCACATCTACGAGCATAGCATAGTAGTATAAGCATAACGTAGAAGTAACTCCCAGGGTTTGAAAATAAAGGCAATAGGTTCTACCTCATCAACTACTTCCCAATACCCACGTGTTAATCAGATCCTAACCATGCAATGTTTGATGATTGAAACTAATGCATAAAAACTGGGTAATAAAGGGTATGATCAAAGTGTTACTTGCCTTACTGACGACCAGAAAAACCCTAGTGATTCGTAGTAGCACGCTTCGCACTCCGGGAACTCTATCGTAAACAAATAGTAACATACATAAGCACCCAAGCATAAGATGCCAGGGTAAAACTCAAAAGAAAAGATCCAAACTGACAGCTCAACTGAAGAGCTTCGATTTGCAAAAAGAATCAATCAAATCAGAGCTACGAAACTCAAACTATGATCAAGAGAAGTTTGAATTCAAATCTGCTTGAAACCAAATTTTAAATTTTCAAAATCATGTTCAAGTTGTTTAAATGGAAACAGGGGTTCGAGACGAAGATTTTGGCGTTGGTTTCACTGGATTTGGACTAACGAGCAAAAAGTAACGAGGGTCTGAAGATCAGGGACTAATCTGTGCTAAAAATAATCACGGATAGGTCCCTGGCCGAAAAATAAAATAAAAAGAAAAACCTAAGGAACGAACGTTCGCTAACAGAACCAAATTAATGAACATTGTTCGCTACTGCGGATTAACGGACGAACATCCGCAAATTATATCCAAACGTAACCCTAACCCTAAAAATAAACCGATCTAAACCGAAGAACTGAAAAAACGTAAATGAATCGGCAGACCGGGGGTTTTTTTACCGGTTCACGACGTCGGCGCCGAGTCCGGCGACTCTGGCGAGGCGGCGGCGCGGGCGGGGCGGCGCTGTGCGGCGGCGGCACGGCAGCGGGCGGCAGGCGGCGCGAGCTGCGGCGGCGGCGGTGGCTAGCGGCAGGCTCGGGGCGGGGTGAGGAGGAGGAGGCGGCGGGGCGGGCGGCTTTAAAGGCCGGGGGGTGCGGCGGCTTGGAGAAAGGGGCGGCGCGGGGTGGAGTCCGGCTCAGACTCCCCTCGGCATCCGTGCGGCGGCGAGGCTCACGCGCGGGAGGGAGGTGGCGCGCAGGTGGGCCGGCCTGCTCGGCTGGGCCTTCGGCCCAGTCGGGCGGGAAGAATTATTTTATATATAAACTTCTGCCCGAAGAAAAATCCTAATAAAATATAAAAAAATCTAAAAATGCCAAAAACAATTTTCACCGTCTAAATCTAATATTTAGAACAAAGTGAACATTTTTCTCGCCTAAAATGCAATTTTTAAAAATGCATATTTTTTTTCTAATTCAAATAAAATATAAATTTGATTTTAAAATTTCTTCTCCAATAGTCCTCTCTTTTGAAGAAGTCATTTTATCTTCTCTCTTTTATTTTTAAAATTAGAAATAATTGGAGAGAAAATATTAAAACCAAATTGATCCTCTTTTCAAATTTGAGAAATTTCAAATATGAAAACTTGTGAAATCTCCAACTCTCTCCTTGGGTCCTTGAGTTGCTTAAGATTTCTGGATGACAACCAAAAGTGCAATTAAAATATGATATGCATATGATGAGTTATGTATAACATCCAAATTGAAAATTGGGATGTTACATCTAGATGCATGCTGGTAGCGGTCGATGTGTGGAGTAATAGTAGTAGATTCAGAATCGTTTCGGTCTACTTGACACGGACGTGATGCCTATGTTCATGATCATGCCTAGATATTCTCATAACTATCCGCTTTTCTATCAATTGCTCGGCAGTAATTTGTTCACCCACCGTAATATATGCTATCTTGATAGAAGCCACTAGTGACACCTATGCCCCCCGGGTCTACTTTACATCATATTAGTTTCCCGTCAACTAGCTATTTCTGTCGCCGTTTATTTTGCAATCTTTACTTTCCAATCTATACAACAAAAATACCAAAAATATTTATCTTATTATCTTTATCAGATCTCACTTTTGCAAGTGGCCGTGAAGGGATTGACAACCCCTTTATCGTGTTGGTTGCAAGGTTCTTGATTGTTTGTGCAGGTACTAGGCGATTTGTGTGTAGTCTCCTACTGGATTGATACCTTGGTTCTCAAAAACTAAGGGAAATACTTATGTTACTTTGATGCATCACCCTTTCCTCTTCAAGGGAAAACCAACGCATGCTCAAGAGGTAGCACGGCCACACCACCGTCGAAAGATAGGGCCATCGCCCGCTCCGCCCCCGCGGCCCGAAGGCGGGAGGTGGCCATCGTGGCTGCCACCCCACTACCGGCCACCGTGGCCATCACCCACTCCGCCACCACGGCCCAAAGGCGGGAGGTGGTGGTCGTGGCCGCCACCCCATCATCGGCCGCCGTGGCCGCCAGCCCACCATCGACCGTCGGGGTCATCACCCGATCCGCCACCGTCGCCCGAAGGCGGGAGGCGGAGGTGGAGGCCCGCATGTGCGTTAGCGACCTTGCGCGCTACATCGAGTTCATGCGGGGGGAGGGGGAGTGCCTCGTCGAGCACGCAAAGAGCCTTACCGCCGCCGTGGCCGCAGCACACGCCGCTGCAGAGGCGAGGAATCAGGAGATCTACGAGGAGAACCACCACTTCGAGAGGGGGCGTCTGGAGCGGCAGAGGGTGTTCGAGGTGAGCGTCGCTGAAGGTGCAGCAGCGGCAGGCACCATATTGCAGTAGTCTAGCTCGTCGGTAGGCTCCTCCTCCTCTGCCTCTTACTGAGCGCGCTCGGCAAAGGAGAGGCTACCGGAAGTAGTACAAAGCCCTTCATAGTATAGTAGTATTTAGGGGCTATTTTGTTCAGTTCATCTGACTATAGATGTGGTGGAACTGTACAACGTACTTAAAATTAGGTAGTATATATAGTTGAACTAGCTATTTAAGTACGTGGTTGGCAACAATTGGGGAAAAGTTTGGTCGGTTCAGCTGTCAAGTTGAAATGTTTGTATAAAGAATGACTGCTTAATCTATGAATGAAATCTATGCTTAATTACTGAATTTTAGTTGCAAAAAATAGATAGTGCTAGTGATTTTTAGCTGCATATTTTCACAAATGGCAGTGTTACAAGGTTGACAAATGGCAATGGTACTAGATCAACAAATGTCAATCTTTCCAGTTTGACTAATGACAATATACCTAATATGACAGATGCAAATCTTACCAAATTGTATATACGTGGTTGCACTCGGGTCATCCAAAATAGTCATTTGCGTTGAAGGGATGTACAAATCCTACTCGGCACATTTTCTCTTGGCTTAGCGCCGAAGTCTGGCTTTGCATACCGTATTCAATCTGAGCCGTTTGCGTTGAAGAGATGCACAAATCCCGCACTGCGAATTTTCCCTTGGCTTACTGAGGAAGACCATAGCTCTCACTTTGCATACGGGTGTTCTATCTAAAACGCGATGAAGAGCTGCACAAATCCTGCTTGGCACATTTTTTCCTTGGCTTACTGGGGAAGCTGCCAGTTTACATACGGGTGTTCTGTCTAAAACATTTGCGATAAAGAGCTACACAAATCCTGCTCAGCACATTTTCCCTTGGCTTCCTGGGGAAGTTTGTCGGTTTGCATACGGGTGTTCTAACTAAAACGTTTGCTATGAGTGTTTTATATTTAAAAATCATTGACGTTTAAAAAAATCGTTTGATAAGTCTGTACATTCAGAGAGAAAAACGCAAGTTCGTTCAAACCATATCTTTCATTCAGTCACACTGCGAATTTATATTCATATGATCGAGATACAGTACTAAACCCAAAAAAAACTAATTCCGGCCACAACAGAGGTGGTGTGCCGCGCCGGAGTTGTCGTTATCGTCCTCCGGGACGCCGTTGTTGAAGTCTCCAAGGCAGCACATAATATTCTTCACTTAGAAATCAAACATCATGTCGTCACGCGATCGACGGGCGGGGCGCGGGAGGACGGCAACTCGTGATGCTGCGAGGTGGCACTCGCCGGCGGTGTTCCATGCCGCCGAGGGGGCGCGCGCACGGGCACGGGCGTGGCGAATGGAGGAAAACGCACGGGGATCGACGCCGCGGTGGGTGTAGGGGCGCGCACGGGCACAAGCACGGGCGCTGGCATGTACACGAGCTCGCGCGAGTCCGCGAACACCTCATTGACGCCCGCGGCTTCCAGCTCTGCGATAGTGCTCGGCGACTAGCCCGTCAATGCTACGGGGATGGTCGCTGTCGCGGGTGCGGGGATGGGAGCTAGGACGGGCGCGGGGGCAACAACTGTCGCGGCCAGCTCGTTTAGGGCCATGTCCATGAAGCCCCATTCCTCCTTATTTTCTATCTCCTCCGGCTTGGAGTCGACTTCACCAAACTAGAAGACTAGTGGCAGATGATCCTTTCGCGCTATGGCATTGGTGGAGGTGTGCGGGAGGGAGGGGAATGGGAGGCGTACAGTAAGTCCGCCCGTATTAAACAGCGGCTCGGGCGCCATTAATGGAGAGGATGCGAGTAAGGCGGGCGGCCATGGAAGTCAAAGGGCTCGCTTTCTAGTGAGCCAGCGCAGCGTACAACTCGCACGCTTTCCGGTGAGCCTGCGCATTGGAGGACAGCTTGCACGCCTCTCGGTCAGCCTGCGCACCGGACTGCGCTCGCACACCTCCCATTCAGTAAAGCAGTTGTCCGCACGGCACCTCCTATAGCCATTAAAAGAGAGACACGTGGCGTCACGTGAATGGTTAACAGAACACACATGATTTAAAATATACAAACATTTGAGATGTTAAAATGACAGCTATTTGTTTCAAAGTGCCTTTGTTGGCTGCTATTCGAGTGCGCCTTCTCTCAAAATGGACACAAAAAATACCACAGCATGTCGGGTGCCATTCCATGATAGCATGCCAAGTTTCACGAATTTCAGACGACTTTTGGATTTACTAGAATTTCAAAACAAAGTATCTAAACGTTTTGCCGGCAATCAACAATGCCCTGGTGTTTGAAATTCATTCCCATTTCTTGCATGGGACCTAAGCATACACCCAAGGACACACATTTGATATGTCAA
The DNA here is from genome assembly GCF_018294505.1 of Triticum aestivum. Taxonomy (NCBI): domain Eukaryota; kingdom Viridiplantae; phylum Streptophyta; class Magnoliopsida; order Poales; family Poaceae; genus Triticum; species Triticum aestivum. The sequence goes on from NC_057805.1 coordinate 318,264,278, forward strand.
CCCATTTTTCTGCACTGGAACATGTGCATGTAGTTCAAATTTGAATTATGCACATAAAATGCCTAGAAAACCTAGTTAATGTATAAAAATGTCCAAGCGAACCCCGAAAAATCTCAAAAATTGACACAACACTTCCGTTGTTCTATGTTGACACTAGAAAAAAAATTTAAACCAAGAAGAGGCAACGGATATCGTTTTGCCCCCCAAAGGTGGCACATTCCCTACCGAAACCATCAGGCTTGTTGTGAGACGCTCTGGTTTGCGAGAAGCTTATACCCAAACATGTCCCAAATGGGACAAATTTTTTACCACAACATGTTGATGCCGATCCATGATAGCATGTCAAGTTTCATGAACTTCAAACGAGTTTTGGATTTACTAGAATTTAAAAACCATGTATCTCAATGTTTGCGGCCGAGCTATGGTGGCAAGGTGTTGGACATTCATTCTCATTTCTTGCATGGGGCCTAAGCATGCAACCAAGGACACAAATTTGTTTTTTCAACCAATTTACATGCACTGAAGCATGTGCCTGTAGTCCAAATTTGAATTATGCACATAAATGCATAGAAAACTCAGTTAATGTATTAAAATGTCCAAACGAACCCCCAAAAAATCCTAAATTTAACACAACACTCCAATTGTTCTATGTTGACACTAGAAAAAAATTGAAACCAAGAAGAGGCAACGGATATCGTTTCGTCCAGAAAGGTAAAATGTTCGCTACCATAACCATGAGGCTTGTTGTGAGAAGCTTATACCCCAACCTGCCCCAAATGGGACAATATTTTTAACATGACATGGTTATGTCGTTCCATGCTGGCATGTCAAGTTTCATAAATTTCAGACGCGTTTTCAATTTACTAGAATTTAAAAACCATGTATCTCAATGTTAGCGATTGAGCGACGGTGGCAAGGTGTTTGACATTCATTCCCATTTCTTGCATGGGACTGAATCATGCAACCAAGGACATATATTTCAATTTTGAACCCATTTATATGCACTGGAGCATGTGCATGTAGTTCAAATTTGAATTATCCACATAAATGCTTACAAAACTCGGTTAATGTATAAAAATGTACAGGCGAACCCTGAAAAATCCCAAAAATTGACACAACACTCCTGTTGTTCTATGTTGACACGAGAAAAATTTTGAAAGTAAGAAGAGGCAACGGATATCGGTTCGTCCCCCAAGGTGGCACGTTCCCTACTGAAACCATCAGGCTTGTTGTGGAAGCTCTGGTTTGCGAGAAGTTTATACCCAAACCTGCCCCAAATGGGACAATTTTTACCACGGCATGTCGATGCCATTCCATGATATCATGTCAAGTTTCATGAATTTTAGACGAGCTTTTGATTTACTAGAATTTTAAAACCATGTATCTCAATGTTAGCGGCCGAGCGACAGTGTCAAGGTGTTTGACATTCATTCTCATTTCCTGCATGTGACCTGAGCTTGCAACCAAGGACACACATTTGATTTTTCAACCCGTTTTTATGCACTGGAGCATGTGCATGTAGTTCAATTTTGAATTATGCATATAAATGCCTAGAAAACTCAGTTAACATATAAAAATGTCCAAACGATCCCCAAAAAATTCCAAAATTAAACATGACACTCCTGTTGTTCTATGTTGACACCAGAAAAAAATTGAAAGCAAGAAGAGGTGACGAATATCGTTTTGTCCACAAAGGTGACACGTTTCCCTAACGGAACCATGAGGCTTCTTGTGAGAAGCTCTGGTTTGTGAGAAGCTTATACCATAACCTTCCCCAAATGGGACAATATTTTTTACCCCAGCATGTTGATGACATTCCATGATAGCATGCCAAGGTTCATGAATTTCAGACGGGTTTTGAATTTACTAGAATTACAAAAGCAAGTACCTCAACGTTTGCCAGAGAGCCACGGTGTCGTGGTGTTCGAAATTCATCCCCATTTCTTGCATGGGACATAAGCATAAACCCATGGACACATGTATGATTTTAGAACCCAATTTGTTGTAACGGAGCATGTGCATGTAGTTTAATTTTGAATTGTGCACCTGAAATGGCTAGAAAACCAAGTTAATGTATAAAAATGTCCAAACGAACCCTGAATAATTCCAATTTTTTGATGACGCACCTATAGTTGCACGTTCACTACAGATAAAAGTTCTAGCAATTCAAACACCCTCCTTTGCCGCTGTGACCCCATTATGTAATTCAAATCAAGATGAAAAATCAAGTAGATCACACATAGTTTATTGTCACAAACCATGTGAGATGTAGTACAAAATATCTTGGAGCACCGTCGAAGTATAGTACGCCTATGGCTTACACGAGAAGGTGCGTCGACTACAGTCCACGGCCGGCATGTCAAGCACACTAGCTCGCTTCCCAAATATCATCTCATTGTTCAATCGTCGCCGGTGAAAGATGGGGACGTGCACCCGCATCGTGAGGGCAACTTCGGCAGCCCACTCCGGCGAAAGCGTGGCCGCAGCCGCCATGTGCGTGCTAACAAGCTACATGAGCGCGGTCGCAATCTGTGACCGGGTGGCCAAGGCAGCCCAAACGGCCGATGTTGCTTCTCAGGTGGCGGCAGCAACATCTGCCTCGGGGATAGCAACTGGCGAGAGCGGCACAACAGCTGTCCGTTCCGCAGCGGCGGCCTTAGCCCTGATGGAGGCCGCCCACGCCCAGCTCGTGGCGGTCACCGCGCAAATCAATCTCCGACAACGGTCGGCAACCGACGGCCGAAGAGTTGGCAATACCGAGAGCGTTCGAGCAGCCATCCATTCTTCCGTGGCATACATTGCCATGACGGAGCCCGTCCAAGCCTAGATCGCGGCCGCCCACGCCCAGCTCGTGGTGGCCTTTTCCAAAGAGATGGCGGACGCGGATGGCGAGATGCTTGTCGAGTATGGTGCGATGGATGCCATGGAGCCCCTTCCCCAGGAGATCGTCGGGCGCGAGCTGGACATGGAGGAGGCGGCGGAGATCGACGAGCACCATCTGGTCTTTAATTTGTTAGAGTAATGTTTAGGTCAGCTAGCTCTGTTTAATTGCTAAACTTGCTCGATTAAGAAGTGTGGGTGTGATGTAGTCTCCTTTGTGTACCCAAATTATGCAATGACGTGGATGACCACTGTAACTAGGGAAATTCGAACCAAAATTTGCACGTTCAAACTCATCACACATGGGTTAAGCTATATGAATCGTTTGTGATGTTCACATATCTTACATAGTGTTGAATAAGGGACCGTGTTTGATGACACTTTGCGCGCCAGTTTTTTTGCTGCACCGGTTCAAAATTTTCGGCTTCCGCGGAAATACGCCCCCTCCCCCTTACCAAAAGCCACATTTTCCCTATTTACGCCTTCCTTTCCAAGCTAAAACCTTCACTCCTTGCTTGCAGTGCCACCTCCTCGCTGGTGACCCTCCTTCACGCTGCTCGGCCTTGTCGATCCAGGCAGGTAATCCACACCCGACCCCCATCCTCCTCCTCTTTCCACATCCCACATGCCCCGACCGTCGACGCAACACCTTCCACCCAAATCACCAACCCCTCCCCCAAATAAGCGCCACCCTAAGCAATGGTGCATGCAGTATAGCCAGGAGCTCAAGGAGCATTTGGCAGCGGAGAAGCAAATCGCCGTTGTACGCGCGGATGAGGTCGCGATGGCTGCCATTCGTGCCAACCCCCAGATCTTGGAGGAGCACCACGCCGTCGAGGCCACCGTCGACGCCTCACGCACCGACGCCGCGATGCGGTTGCCTGCTTTAAACGACATTTTGTGGCATTTTCTCAAGGCCACCGTCGGTGCCTTCAACAAAGACTACGAGGTGTTTTCTCAGCGTGCCCGTGCTTACCTCAACTCGAGAGCCAGCAGGTTGGTGCCTGGAGCGGCTCAAGCAACTCACCACTACGACGAGGGCACCCACGATGTTGAGGCATTTCCCTCTTCCATGTCCAAGGAGCCAATCATCATCGATATCTCCGATGATGAGGAGTAGCTTGTCTTATTAGCTCACTATAATGAACTATGTTCAGTTTCCTAGCTACGCTGGTTAAGCTTGCTCGGTTTACCCATTGCATGTGCTGCTCCTGCCTTTCCTTTACAAATTCTATTGAATTGTCCTATCTACTTTTACCATGCAATCTGTTGCTCTAGTGTATATGTTCTATATGTCGTGCAATGTGGTGCTCACTTATTAACTGTTTGGTTAATTAGTTGTCGTCTTGAGTTAGCTGTTTGGTTCAATTCTGCAAATGTGATGTTAAATTCTTTAGGGTGCAATTTTGTATTGTCGTCCATGTGAGAAATAAATCGAATTTATATTTACAAAATACATGAGCACAAATACAATTGCTATATATCCAAGTTGTCAAGCATGCTTGGTTTGGTTAACTATCTGATCTTCTTGTATGTTATACATGTGCAATGTGGTGCTCAGTTAATGTTTGGTTCATTTGTTGTGGTGTTTAGTTAACAGTTTGGTTCAATTCTACAATGCGATGTTCAATTGTTGTGGGTGCATTCTATTATTGTATACCATGTGAGAAATAAATCGAATTTGGTTGTACTAAATACATGAGAAACAAATACAATTGCTATATTTCCTAGTTGTTAAGCATGTTTGGTTTAGTTAACTGCCTGATCTTCTATTGGGAGTATGTTATATTGTGCAATGTGGTGCTCATTTAATGTTTGATTTATTTGTTGTGGTGTTTAGTTAACTATTTGGTTCAATTCTGCAATGCGATGTCCAATTGTCGTGGGTAGAATTTTGTATTGTTGTGCATGTGAGGAATAAATCAAATTTGGCTGCACTTAATACATGAGAAACATATACAATTGCTATATTTCCTAGTTCTTAATCATGCTTAGTTTGGATAAATGGGTTTTCCATGTGGCTTGAAATATTCTGATGAACTTGCAATGTGCTTATTTTTCATCAACATATTTTACTGATAGCATGCGAACCTTCACTTCACTTGATCACTAACTACCTTATATGTGTTGCAGAGAAACAATGGGAAGCACTGAGGTTTACAATCGAGGTTTGCACATGCATGGTCCTTTGTCTAATAGCACATTATTGTGCAATTGCGGGAACCATTCTAATATTTAGGTTTTTAACAATTTGGTGTTGCACATGTAGGTCCTGCTGTCAAAGGTTTTGACCCACTGTTCGACCCTTTTTGCATATGGGGAAATGAGTTGTCCATAAATATCAGTCAAGTCAAGAAACTCAGAAAGATTGTTAGGATAAAGAAATTAGCGACAAAAAACAACAAGATCTTTGTCTACACAATGAAGAAGACATCAGTTCACTACAGGATGGTACTACCAAATATAACTTGCCTTTTTTATTCCTTTGCCCCATTTTCAATATAGAGAAGATATTAATGCACATCCTTGTTTTCATGCCTTTCTAAAGCAGTTCACCGATGATTACCTCTCAAACCACCCGTATGGTCAGGAGGAGAGGAAGGTATTCATACAACACCCCACGGTTCAATAAAGTGTTCCTGAAGAGGACGAAGGATGGACGGTCAATCATCCACAGGCACTGGCCTAAAGTTGCAAAGACCTTCAACATCAATGAAGGCTCAATATTCGCCTTCCGCTTCAGCATTTCCAGATGAGATTCATCTGTCTATGTACCATCTATGATGCTAATTTTGAAAGGTTACAGATGTTGCATGTGAAACTTGGTGCTGGTGCAGTTGTGTAATGGGGTAGCTGAGTGCTGAAGCTATATGATGTTGTACTCTGATGTATTTCAATTATGAAATCATGTTTCCTTAATATGAAAATGAAATATATTGTGTGCTTAATATGAAATGATAGTTAGATTAATAAATGGATTATTAATAATAGGACAATTAGCCTGCTAATGGCCAATTAGCTTGCTAATGGCCAATTAGCTTGCTAATTGGGTTTTTCCTATTGCAACCGGTTATTGAGAAAACACCATGGGCGATGACCTCAGGAAAGGCACACAGTTTCTAGGAATAAACCGTGTTGGATCAATGAACAATCACACACGACATCCTCTTGAAAACTGTTTGCATTAGGCCAACTTGCGCAAACGTTTACCACATAAAAAGTGTGTCTGATGGACAACCTTTGCCACACAGTTTCTTCTATGCACCGTGTGTGATGCATTCAATAACACAAACGATAAATTTTTTAATATCGTGTGCAATGGCAACGCTACCACAAACAATTTAATGGGAAAAATTGTGTCTGATGCACCTGCGAACAGAAATGTTTTCCTTGGAGTGACTGTGTGGGATGTATATATGAACGTAAACGTACTTCTTGGATTAACTGTGTGGGATGTACATACTAACGCAAACATATTTCTTAAATTGACTGTATGGAATGTACATAGGAATGGAAACGTTTAGCCGGGACTGACTGTGTGGGATGTACTTATGACCGGAAACGATTTGGCCTGTATAATTGTATTGTTTTAGCACTACTGTACGTATAACTGTATTTGATTGCTCGCCCGTCGCACATGACCTCACTTTGCCGAGCATGTGTGACTGGAGGGCTTATCCCCGATGGTTTATGGGTTGTGTGGGAAGGACCCCCCTTGTCACGCCCAATATGAGATACTATCCTAAAGAGACTCGAAGGTCCCACCAAGGATAGAACCGCATATTGACACGCTTTTGCAAGGTGTATATCATTACATCAACATTACATAATAGATGGGGATACATACAAGGCATACAAATGCCGCAAGAATACATCAATATATCATATATAAGATCAACATCCGACTACGGATGAAACACAAACAGAAGCTCAAACGACCTCCACCCTGCTAGCCCAGGCCGCCGACCTGGAACCTATCCCCTGATCGAAGAAGAAGCAGAAGAAGAACTCCAAAACAAGTAACATCGCTCTCGCGTCATGATCATCGCAAAACCTGTACCTACAACTGGGGTTGTAGTAATATGTGAGCCACGAGGACTCAGCAAACCCATTACCATGGGTATCAAGACTAGCAAAGCTTAATGGGTAGGAAAGGGGTAAGTGGTGAGGTTGCAGCAGCGACTAATCAAGTATGGTGGCTAACATACGCAAATAAGAGCGAGAAGAGAAGCAACGGAACGGTCGCCAACTAGTAATGATCAAGAAGTGATCCTGAACTCCTACTTACGTCAAACATCACCCAAACACCGTGTTCACTTCCCGGACTCCGCCGAGAAGAGACCATCACGGCTACACACGCGGTTGATGCGTTTTAATTGAGGTCAAGTGTCAAGTTCTCTACAACTGGATATTAACAAATTCCCATCTGCCACATAACCGCGGGCACGACTTTCGAAAGATAATACCCTGCAGGGGTGTCCCAACTTAGCCCATTATAAGCTCTCACGGTCAACGAAGGATAATCCTTCTCCCGGGAAGACCCGATCAGTCTCGGAATCCCGGTTACAAGACATTTCGACAATGGTAAAACAAGACCAGCAAAGCCGCCCGATGTGCCGACAATCCCGATACGAGCTGCACATATCTCGTTCTCAGGGCAACATCGATGAGACATCCTACGAGTAATACCAGACCTCGAGTTTCCACGAGGGGGCCCCGCAGTCTACTCAGTTCGGACCAGCACTTAGAGAAGCACTGGCCCGGGGGGTTAAAATAAAGATGACCCTCGAAAGCGCGACTCCCAAGGGAAAAAGGCTAGGTGAGGCAAATGTAAAACCAAGGTTGGGCCTTGCTGGAAGAGTTTTATTCAAAGCGAACTGTCAAGGGGGTCCCATAAATCACCCAACCGTGTAAGGAACGCAAAATCAAGGAACATAACACCGGTATGACAGAAACTAGGGCGGCAAGAGTGGAACCAAACACCAGGCATAAGGCCGAGCCTTCCACCCTTTACCAAGTATATAGATGCATTAATAATATAAGAGATATTGTGATATCCCAACATAAACATAATCCAACATGGAGCGATCTTCATCTTCACCTGCAACTAGCAACGCTATAAGAGGGGCTGAGCAAAGCGGTAACATAGCCAAACAACGGTTTGCTAGGAAGGGTGACAAAGGTTAGAGGTTCATGGCAATTTGGGAGGCTTGAAGAGCAAGTGATAGGTAGCGCAGCATAGCGATAGAACGAAGCAACTAGCATAGCAATGATAGTAGTGAGATCCAAGGTGATGGTCATTTTGCCTGAAATCCCGCTAGGAAGAAGAACGAGTCCATGAAGAAGATGAAGCCATGAAGACGAACGAATCCTCACGATCGCAACGACACGGGAACTATCGAGAAGAAGCACACAACATGGTAAACACACCACACATGAACAAGGCATGATGCTCAACCAAGTATGATGCATGACAAGGCTATATGAAGCTACTCATGTCAAGAGATGATGCATACAAGAACAACCCATCAAAGCAAGTTTAAATGAGGCCGGAAACAACATATAACAAATCCGGTAAGTCCTCATATGCGAATTTCGAAATTGGTCCAGATCTGAATAAGCCTTATGTTCAAGTTATTAAACAGCAAGTTAAGATGCACCAAAATAATCTACACGAAATTCTAGTCAAGTTACATATAAAGTTCATTAGATTCGGAGCTACGGCCTAGAAGATATGAGCAAAACAAATTAAACAGGACATTGATGCAAAATGCATTCAAACATCAAGCAAACACACTCAATATAAGGATGCAACATGATAATACGAAACTACATGCAATTCTAAGCAAGTTTCATATAGAGCATGCTCAAAACGGAGCAACGGTGCAACACATACACTCCAAACAAGACATAACAACAATCTGTCCAAAACAGCACCTATGCATATTGCAAGCATCATGAAAATATGCTACAGCACCTCAACATTAAACCAAAAGGCATGGGCATGATGTACAAGCAAAGAATTACAAAACATGAACACTGAGCTACCTCCAGAAATCAATAGAACATGCTCAAAAGGACATGGCAAGATTGCAAATAATAACAGTTTCACAGACTTGGCAGAAATCCAGGACATGGCAGAAATAACATCAGGTTGCAATGTTTACAGCTATCAAACAACATGCTACAGGAATATATCATGGCAAATAAAAGCATGACATGATTTTAATCAAAGCATATAACAAATCTCTCTTAATGAACATGAGCCAAAAAGGCACAAAAGATATGATGGCACCAAGGTAAACATAGCAAGTTTCATAACCAGATTCAGACTTAGAAGAAAAACAGAGCATGGCAGAAATAATGATAAGTAGGCATGTTGGTGAGCTTAAACCACTCACCACAGAGAAATACATGGCATGAAAAGGTAACCAGCAGTAAGATGGCACAAATATGAAGCTAAACATGGCAATAGCATAGTCATAGGGTGCATGGATCGCTAGCAAAACACATGGCAATAACGAACTTCATGTTAACAGTCTGATAGCAACATTACTTAGCAAGTTTGGAGCATGATTACGACAAGCTACAGTAGGCTATAAATGCAAAAAAGGACATGGATGGATATAGCATAATATGTGTAACAAAACATACTCAGTAGACATCTCCAGATTATGGAGAGAATGACTTGTAGCAGCAGGTTTACCTGGCATCACAACATAACAGACTCGGACTTAGCAGAAATGACTGTGTCACAGAATTCAGCAACATCACGGAGGCTAGTTTGCATGCGTGTGCTAGTCACCACATAGATCCCAAAAATACAAGACAAGCACCACTGTAAAGATGGAATTATGTAGTTCAAAACACATGTAGAGCTCATGCTTATAGGATGCACACACAAAATGCAATGAAAAAGACAAATCACCAAGTTCTGTAAACAGACAACAGTTAACACCATATAGCACTCTTGCAACGATGATTTGGGCATCAAGATGAACTCAAATAATCATGGCACAATGGAACAAAATGAAGAGCATCTCATGACAAACATTTCGACATATTACACGCACAAAACGGAGCAGCACACATAAAGATATGGCATGATGAACAGAGCAACAAAATGCAATTTTTCAGGGACAGAAGAAATCGACCTCGAGGGGGGAAAAGTCAACGCGGCGGATCTCGCCGGAGACGTCGCCGGACTTGCGGGGAACGGCGGCCGGAGTGGAGAAGAGCTCGCCGGAGCTCGTGGGAGGCCGGATCCGAGCGGCGGCGACCTGCGGGGAGAGAGAGAGACGCCATGAGGAAGAGGGAGAAGTAAGGAGAAGGAAGGAGAGGGCGGCGGGGCTCCGGCTTGGCGGGGCGCTTGCCGGCAAGGGCGTCGGCCGACGGTCGGTGGGGACGAGGCGACGGCGGTCGGCGCACGGAGGAGGCGAACGGGCGCGGGCGCGCGGGTCCGGCGAGCACGGCTCGCCCAGGAGCCGCGGGGCGGAGGCGCGGTCGGTGGCGACCTGCTGCTCGCCGGCGGGATCCGGCGTGGCGGCGCGGAGGACTGCGGCGGCGGGGAGGCGCGGAGGGCGCGGAGCTCGGGAGCGAGGGCGGCGGGCTGTCGGCGGCGTCGCGCGGGCTCGTCCGGGCCCAGATCTGGCCCGGGGCGGGCCTGTGATGGGCTCCGGCGGGCCCTGCGGGAGGAGGAGGGAGGCAGGGGCGACGTGGAGGCTTCCCACTGGCCGGGGCAGCGGTTGGGCCAACCGGGGCGCGCCAAGTCGCGGTGGAGGGGTTGGTCGGCACCGAGCTTCAAGGAGAGGAGGTGGGAGGCGGCTGGCTGATGATTGGGGCGCGGGTTTCAAGGAGGGAGGAGAAGGCCAAAAATGGCATGTGGGGGTGTTTATATAGGGAAGGTTAGGGTTTGAGGGGGTTTCGGGGCCCTCCGATCGCAATCGAACGGTTCCGGTCGGAGGGGGTTTTAGTGCGCTGGACTTGGGCTGTGTAGAAGGCCTCGGGCAATGGGGGAGAAGAGAAGGGCAGCCCGGCGATAGTTTCGGAGACCGAAACGTCCAACGATTAAACCGGCAACGGTGCCGCTACGGATGACGGTTGGGCTATCAAACGGACTCCGCATGCGATGAAATTTGACAGGTGGTCTACCTACACTATAACAAGACCGCACGCCAACTTTCATCCCATTCCGAGAATGTTTTTCGGCGGCTCACAAAACCAAGGACTGAGAGGTGCCGCGGGCGCGTGCGAGTGTGGTTGGGCTCAGAACGGACAACGGAGAGAACCGGGAGGACCCGAACGGATGCAAGTTTTGAAAAACATGCAGAAGAAATGCAGATGATGACATGGCAAAATGCAACACGCAAGCAAAAGACATGGCAACAGCGACGAATAGCTGGAAGACACCTGGCGCATCGAATCCGGGGCGTTACACCCCTATCGCAGTCACTCACTTGGCGACGGTTCAAAATGCCGTCGCGGAAAGGGGTTATAGCACCTCGTTGTACTAGTGAAGGTTGCTTCTTCGTGGGTGGATCCCTCTGTGGACTCGCACAACCGTTGTCGTTCGTGGGTTGAAGTCTCCATCAACGTGGAAGTATGATAGCACCACCTATTAGAACCACGCCAAAACTCTCTGTGTCTCCACTGCGTTTGCCTTCTCCAAACCCTTCCCTTTTACCTTTGTATGCAATGTTTTACTTTCCGCTGCTATACTCTTAGAAATGCATGTGTAGGTTGATTGCTTGACTTGTCATAATTGCTAAAATCTGTCCACAACTAAATTGGGAAAATGAAAGATTTTTATTTGGTCAAGTAGTCTCATCAACCCCCCCCCCCTCTAGACATACTTACGATCATACAGCGCTGGAAGTCACCCATCGAGATGTGCTTGTTACGAGCCGAAGTGGGGGATGTGTCCAAATAACATCCTGACCGGCATGAGTCCTGCATCAAGAATCATTGTCCTACCACGGGCCTATCCGTCATGAGGGGTTTCTCGATAATTAAGATAATGAAATCAGACAAGAGCTTTGGGCATTTATTGACTACACCTCATGTATGCCCAAGGATAGGATCCATGTTACCCAACTAAACCATAATGTCACCAGTGTTCTGTATAACATTTCACGGTCTCCTTGCTCCTAGCCACACCGTGGCTCGTTCTCCATAATCCTGGGTACCTGCAAGGATGAAGAGCGCGGAGAAGACAAGAGACATCTATGGAACAATTTTATTTCACACATGCAGGATGTTAATTCAAAGCCCTTCCATTGACCCCCACAACAAATATAGAGGGTTGCAAGCCTTATGGCTCAACCCATACCTTACCAAACTACTCAGACATGGAGATTAGATCACTGTCGGTGTCAAAACCGGCAGATCTCGGGTAGGGGGTCCCGAACTGTGCGTCTAAGGATCAAAGGCAACAGGAGACAGGGACATGATGTTTACCCAGGTTCGGGCTATCTTAATGGAGGTAATACCCTACTTCCTGCTTGATTGACTTTGATGAGTATAGGGGTTACAAGAGTTGATCTACCTCGAGATCGTAAGGGCTAAACCCTAGATGTCTAGCATGTATGATTATGATCGCCTCTATAGACTAACCCCTCCGGTTTATATAGACACCAGAGGGGCCTAGGGTTGTACATAGTCGGTTTACAGAGGAAGGAATCTTCATATCCGAATGCCAAGCTTGCCATCCACGCAAAGGAGAGTCCCATCCGGACACGGAGGAAATCCTTCTATCTTGTATCTTCACGGCCCACTAGTCCGGCCCATGTCACACAGCCCGGACGCCCGAAGACCCCCTAATCCAGGACTCCCTCAGTAGCCCCTGAACCTGGCTTCAATGACGATGTGTCCGGCTCACAGATTGTCTTCAGCATTGCAAGGCGGGTTCCTCCTCCGAATACTCTAGAATAATCCTCCGAACAGAAGAACTGTATTCGGCTCTGTCGAACAGTTACCACACACAACCACAAAGGGCATAATACTTAACAAGTCATGTCTGCTGACAACTTTTCTGGCGAGACGTTACGTCCTTGCCTCGTTATTATTTCGAACCGTTTTTTAGCCTCCGCTCCACGTTGCAAGACGCGGTTTTTATTGGCACGTCTTGTCAAAGCAGAGATCATGTCCCCTTATCGCGGGATTCTCATCAATGCGGGTGTGGGTAATCCAACCGTGTCGTCCGCACGACCCCTTGGCAATAGGCGAGCTTTAAGGCTCGTGGGGGGATTCTTGATATTCACTGCCTTTATAAGAGGATAAAGATCCACCTTTTTACCACACGCCTTCTTCCTCCTCTGCCCATCCGTTCTCGAGCTCCAGCGCCCAAGCTCCAATCTCTTCCGCCAACAAACACTCCAGCCATGTCCGGATCCGGAGCACAGGGCAAGTGGATGGCCTCCTCCGTTACGGAGGGAAACATCAAGGAAATCCGGGAAGCGGAGTACCTGGCCAAGGAAATCGCCCACCGGCTTCTGGCCAAAAAGCAGATTGTCCCTACTCCAGAGCCTAATGAGAGGGTAGTATTCATCCCCCATTTCCTTCGCGGATTAGGGTTTCCCCTCCATCCTTTCATCCGCGGTCTTATGTTTTACTACGAGCTAGATTTCCATGACCTAGCCCCGAATTCCTTCCTCAACAGTTCGGCGTTCATCGTCGTGTGTGAGGCATTCCTCCGCATTCCCCCCCACTTCGGCTTATGGCTCAAGGTCTTCAATGTGAAGCCAAAAGTGGTGGATGGTCAACACGCAGAGTGCGGTGGTGCCATGGTAAGCAAGCTTCCCAACGTCACCTGGCCCAAGGGCACCTTCGTGGAGACCGTGAAGGGATGGCAACAGGAGTGGTTCTACATCACGGAGCCCCGTGACACCACATGGGCCACCGCTCCCGAGTTTAAGTCTGGGCATCCAATGCGGCTTACATCCTGGTGTTGGGGATCGTAGCAGAATTTTAAAATTTCCTACGCATCACCAAGATCCATCTATGGAGTATACTAGCAACGAGGGGAAAGGAGTGCATCTACATACCCTTGTAGATCGCGAGCGGAAGCGTTCAAGTGAACGTGGTTGATGGAGTCGTACTCGCCGTGATCCAAATCACCGATGACCGAGTGCCGAACGGACGGCACCTCCGCGTTCAACACACGTACGGAGCAGCGACGTCTCCTCCTTCTTGATCCAGCAAGGGGGAAGGAGAGGTTGATGGAGATCCAGCAGCACGACGGCGTGGTGGTGGAAGTAGCGGGGATCTCGGCAGGGCTTCGCCAAGCTTCTGCGAGAGGGAGAAGTGTTGCAGGGGGAGAGGGAGGCGCCAGGGGCTGTAGTGCTGCTGCCCTCCCTCCCCCCACTATATATAGGCCCCCTGGGGGGGCACCGGCCCTGGATCCCATCTACAAGGGGGGCGGCGGCCAGGGGGGAAACTTGCCCCCAAGGCAGGTGGGGCGCCCCCCACCCCTAGGGTTTCCAACCCTAGGCACAGGGGGAGGCCCATGGGGGGCGCCCCAGCCCACTAGGGGCTGGTTCCCTTCCCACTTCAGCCCATGGGGCCCTCCGGGATAGGTGGCCCCACCCGGTGGACCCCCGGGACCCTTCCGGTGGTCCCGGTACAATACCGGTGACCCCCGAAACTTTCCCGGTGGCCGAAACTTGACTTCCTATATATAATTCTTCACCTCCGGACCATTCCGGAACTCCTCGTGACGTCCAGGATCTCATCCGGGACTCCGAACAACTTTCGGGTTTCCGCATACTAATATCTCTACAACCCTAGCGTCACCGAACCTTAAGTGTGTAGACCCTACGGGTTCGGGAGACATGCAGACATGACCGAGACGCCTCTCCGGTCAATAACCAACAGCGGGATCTGGATACCCATGTTGGCTCCCACATGTTCCACGATGATCTCATCGGATGAACCACGATGTCGAGGATTCAATCAATCCCGTATACAATTCCCTTTGTCAATCGGTACGTTACTTGCCCGAGATTCGATCGTCGGTATCCCAATACCTTGTTCAATCTCGTTACCGGCAAGTCACTTTACTCGTACCGTAATGCATGATCCCGTGGCTAACTCCTTAGTCACATTGAGCTCATTATGATGATGCATTACCGAGTGGGCCCAGAGATACCTCTCCGTCATACGGAGTGACAAATCCCAGTCTCGATCCGTGTCAACCCAACAGACACTTTCAGAGATACCCGTAGTGTACCTTTATAGTCACCCAGTTACGTTGTGACGTTTGGCACACCCAAAGCACTCCTACGGCATCCGGGAGTTACACGATCTCATGGTCTAAGGAAAAGATACTTGACATTGGAAAAGCTCTAGCAAACGAACTACACGATCTTTTGTGCTATGCTTAGGATTGGGTCTTGTCCATCACATCATTCTCCTAATGATGTGATCCCGTTATCAATGACATCCAATGTCCATAGTCAGGAAACCATGACTATCTGTTGATCAACGAGCTAGTCAACTAGAGGCTTACTAGGGACACGTTGTGGTCTATGTATTCACACATGTATTACGATTTCCGGATAACACAATTATAGCATGAACAATAGACAATTATCATGAACAAAGAAATATAATAATAACCATTTATTATTGCCTCTAGGGCATATTTCCAACAGTCTCCCACTTGCACTAGAGTCAATAATCTAGTTACATTGTGATGAATCGAACACCCATAGCGTTCTGGTGTTGATCATGTTTTGCTCTAGGGAGAGGTTTAGTCAACGGATCTGCTACATTCAGGTCCGTATGTACTTTACAAATATCTATGTCTCCATTTTGAACACTTTCACGAATGGAGTTGAAGCGACGCTTGATATGCCTGGTCTTCCTGTGAAACCTGGGCTCCTTCGCAAGGGCAATAGCTCCAGTGTTGTCACAGAAGAGAGTCATCGGGCCCGACGCATTGGGAATCACCCCTAGGTCGGTAATGAACTCCTTCATCCAGATTGCTTCTTGCGCTGCCTCTGAGGCTGCCATGTACTCCGCTTCACATGTAGATCCCGCCACGACGCTTTGCTTGCAACTGCACCAGCTTACTGCCCCTCCATTCAAAATATACACGTATCCGGTTTGTGACTTCGAGTCATCCAGATCTGTGTCGAAGCTAGCGTCGACGTAACCCTTTACGACGAGCTCTTCGTCACCTCCATAAACGAGAAACATATCCTTAGTCCTCTTCAGGTACTTCAGGATATTCTTGACCGCTGTCCAGTGTTCCATGCCGGGATTACTTTGGTACCTTCCTACCAAACTTACGGCAAGGTTTACATCAGGTCTGGTACACAGCATGGCATACATAATAGACCCTATGGCCGAGGCATAGGGGATGACACTCATCTTTTCTCTATCTTCTGCCGTGGTCGGGCATTGAGCCGTGCTCAATTGCACACCTTGCAATACAGGCAAGAACCCCTTCTTGGACTGATCCATATTGAACTTCTTCAATATCTTGTCAAGGTACGTACTCTGTGAAAGACCAATGAGGCGTCTTGATCTATCTCTATAGATCTTGATGCCTAATATATAAGCAGCTTCTCCAAGGTCCTTCATTGAAAAACACTTATTCAAATAGGCCTTTATACTTTCCAAGAATTCTATATCATTTCCCATCAATAGTATGTCATCCACATATAATAAGAGAAATGCTACAGAGCTCCCACTCACTTTCTTGTAAACACAGGCTTCTCCATAAGTCTGTGTAAACCCAAACGCTTTGATCATCTCATCAAAACGAATGTTCCAACTCCGAGATGCTTGCACCAGCCCATAGATGGAGCGCTGGAGCTTGCATACCTTGTTAGCATTCTTAGGATCGACAAAACCTTCCGGCTGCATCATATACAATTCTTCCTTAAGAAAGCCGTTAAGGAATGCCGTTTTGACGTCCATTTGCCATATCTCATAATCATAGAATGCGGCAATTGCTAACATGATTCGGACGGACTTCAGCTTCGCTACGGGTGAGAAAGTCTCATCGTAGTCAACCCCTTGAACTTGTCGATAACCCTTAGCGACAAGTCGAGCCTTATAGATGGTCACATTACCATCCGCGTCTGTCTTCTTCTTAAAGATCCATTTATTTTCTATGGCTCGCCGATCATCGGGCAAGTCAGTCAAAGTCCATACTTCGTTTTCATACATGGATCCTATCTCGGATTTCATGGCTTCTAGCCATTTGTCGGAATCCGGGCCCGCCATCGCTTCTTCATAGTTCGAAGGTTCACCGTTGTCTAACAACATGATTTCCAGGACAGGGTTGCCGTACCACTCTGGTGCGGAACGTGTCCTTGTGGACCTACGAAGTTCAGCAGTAACTTGATCTGAAGCTTCATGATCATCATCATTAACTTCCTCCCCAGTCGGTGTAGGCACCACAGGAACATCTTCCCGCGCTGCGCTACTTTCCGGTTCGGAAGGGGTGACTATCACCTCATCAAGTTCCACTTTCCTCCCACTTAATTCTTTCGAGAGAAACTCTTTCTCCAGAAAGGACCCATTCTTGGCAACAAAGATCTTGCCTTCGGATCTGAGGTAGAAGGTATACCCAATGGTTTCCTTAGGGTATCCTATGAAGACGCATTTTTCCGACTTGGGTTCGAGCTTTTCAGGTTGAAGTTTCTTGACATAAGCATCGCATCCCCAAACTTTTAGAAACGACAGCTTAGGTTTCTTCCCAAACCATAATTCATACGGTGTCGTCTCAACGGATTTCGACGGAGCCCTATTTAAAGTGAATGCGGCAGTCTCTAAAGCATAGCCCCAAAATGAGAGCGGTAGATCGGTAAGAGACATCATAGATCGCACCATATCCAATAGAGTGCGATTACGACGTTCGGACACACCATTTCGCTGAGGTGTTCCAGGCGGCGTGAGTTGTGAAACGATTCCACATTTCTTTAAGTGCGTACCAAATTCGTGACTTAAATATTCTCCACCACGATCTGATCGTAAGAACTTTATTTTCCTGTCACGTTGATTCTCAACCTCACTCTGAAATTCCTTGAACTTTTCAAAGGTTTCAGACTTGTGTTTCATTAGGTAGACATACCCATATCTACTTAAGTCATCAGTGAGAGTGAGAACATAACGATATCCTCCGCGAGCCTCAACACTCATTGGACCGCACACATCGGTATGTATGATTTCCAATAAATTGGTTGCTCGCTCCATTGTTCCGGAGAACGGAGTCTTGGTCATCTTACCCATGAGGCATGGTTCGCACGTGTCAAATGATTCGTAATCAAGAGACTCCAAAAGTCCATCTGCATGGAGCTTCTTCATGCGCTTGACACCAATGTGACCAAGGCGGCAGTGCCACAAGTATGTGGGACTATCGTTATCAACTTTACATCTTTTGGTATTCACACTATGAATATGTGTAACATCACGTTCGAGATTCATCAAGAATAAACCATTGACCAGCGGGGCATGACCATAAAACATATCTCTCATATAAATAGAACAACCATTATTCTCGGATTTAAATGAGTAGCCATCTCGAATTAAACGAGATCCAGATACAATGTTCATGCTCAAAGCTGGCACTAAATAACAATTATTGAGGTTTAAAACTAATCCCGTAGGTAAATGCAGAGGTAGCGTGCCGACGGCGATCACATCGACCTTGGAACCATTCCCGACGCGCATCGTCACCTCGTCCTTTGCCAGTCTCCGCTTATTCCGCAGTTCCTGTTTTGAGTTACAAATATGAGCAACCGCACCGGTATCAAATACCCAGGAGCTACTACGAGTACTGGTAAGGTACACATCAATTACATGTATATCACATATACCTTTGGTGTTGCCGGCCTTCTTGTCCGCTAAGTATTTGGGGCAGTTCCGCTTCCAGTGACCACTTCCCTTGCAATAAAAGCACTCAGTCTCAGGCTTGGGTCCATTCTTCGACTTCTTCCCGGCAACTGGCTTACCGGGCGCGGCAACTCCCTTGCCGTCCTTCTTGAAGTTCTTCTTACCCTTGCCTTTCTTGAACTTAGTGGTTTTATTCACCATCAACACTTGATGTTCCTTTCTGATCTCCACCTCCGCTGATTTCAGCATTGAATATACCTCAGGAATGGTCTTTTCCATCCCCTGCATATTGAAGTTCATCACAAAGCTCTTGTAGCTTGGTGGAAGCGACTGAAGGATTCTGTCAATGACCGCGTCATCCGGGAGATTAACTCCCAGCTGAGACAAGCGGTTGTGTAACCCAGACATTCTGAGTATGTGCTCACTAACAGAACTATTTTCCTCCATTTTACAGCTGAAGAACTTGTCGGAGACTTCATATCTCTCGACCCGGGCATGAGCTTGGAAAACCATTTTCAGCTCTTCGAACATCTCATATGCTCCATGTTTCTCAAAACGCTTTTGGAGACCCGGTTCTAAGCTGTAAAGCATGCCGCACTGAACGAGGGAGTAATCATCAGCACGTGATTGCCAAGCGTTCATAACGTCTTGGTTCTCTGGGATTGGTGCTTCACCTAGCGGTGCTTCTAGGACATAATCTTTCTTGGCAGCTATGAGGATGATCCTCAGGTTCCGGACCCAGTCCGTATAGTTGCTGCCATCATCTTTCAGCTTGGTTTTCTCTAGGAACGCGTTGAAGTTGAGGACAACGTGGGCCATTTGATCTACAAGACATATTGTAAAGATTTTAGACTAAGTTCATGATAATTAAGTTCATCTAATCAAATTACTCAATGAACTCCCACTCAGATAGACATCCCTCTAGTCATCTAAGTGAAACATGATCCGAGTTAACTAGGCCGTGTCCGATCATCACGTGAGACGGACTAGTCAAGATCGGTGAACATCTCCATGTTGATCGTATCTTCTATACGACTCATGCTCGACCTTTCGGTCTTCCGTGTTCCGAGGCCATGTCTGTACATGCTAGGCTCGTCAAGTCAACCTAAGTGTATTGCGTGTGTTCCGAGGCCATGTCTGTACATGCTAGGCTCGTCAACACCCGTTGTATGCGAACGTTAGAATCTATCACACCCGATCATCACGTGGTGCTTCGAAACAACGAACCTTCGCAACGGTGCACAGTTAGGGGGAACACTTTCTTGAAATTATTATAAGGGATCATCTTACTTACTACCGTCGTTCTAAGCAAATAAGATGCAAAACATGATAAACATCACATGCAATCAAATAGTGACATGATATGGCCAATATCATTCTGCTCCTTTGATCTCCATCTTCGGGGCGTCATGATCATCTTCGTCACCGGCATGACACCATGATCTCCATCATTGTGTCTTCATGAAGTTGTCACGCCAACGATTACTTCTACTTCTATGGCTAACGCGTTTAGCAATAAAGTAAAGTAATTTACATGGCGTTATTCAATGACACGCAGGTCATACAAAAAATAAAGACAACTCCTATGGCTCCTGCCGGTTGTCATACTCATCGACATGCAAGTCGTGATTCCTATTACAAGAATATGATCAATCTCATACATCACATATATCATTCATCACATCTTCTGGCCATATCACATCACAAGGCACATGCTGCAAAAACAAGTTAGACGTCCTCTAATTGTTGTTGCAAGTTTTTACGTGGCTTGTATAGGTTTCTAGCAAGAACGTTTCTTACCTACGTAAAACCACAACGTGATATGCCAATTTCTATTTACCCTTCATAAGGACCCTTTTCATCGAATCCGTTCCGACTAAAGTGGGAGAGACAGACACCCGCTAGCCACCTTATGCAACTAGTGCATGTCAGTCGGTGGAACCTGTCTCACGTAAGCGTACGTGTAAGGTCGGTCCGGGCCGCTTCATCCCACAATACCGCCGAAACAAGATAAGACTAGTAGCGGCAAGAAGAATTGGCAACATCTACGCCCACAACTGCTTTGTGTTCTACTCGTGCATAGTAACTACGCATAGGCCTGGCTCATGATGCCACCGTTGGGGATCATAGCAGAATTTTAAAATTTCCTACGCATCACCAAGATCCATCTATGGAGTATACTAGCAACGAGGGGAAAGGAGTGCATCTACATACCCTTGTAGATCGCGAGCGGAAGCGTTCAAGTGAACGGGGTTGATGGAGTCGTAATCGTCGTGATCCAAATCACCGATGACCGAGTGCCGAACGGACGGCACCTCCGCGTTCAACACACGTACGGAGCAGCGACGTCTCCTCCTTCTTGATCCAGCAAGGGGGAAGGAGAGGTTGATGGAGATCCAGCAGCACGACGGCATGGTGGTGGAAGTAGCGGGGATCTCGGCAGGGCTTCGCCAAGCTTCTGCGAGAGGGAGAAGTGTTGCAGGGGGAGAGGGAGGCGCCAGGGGCTGTAGTGCTGCTGCCCTCCCTCCCCCCACTATATATAGGCCCCCTGGGGGGGCGCCGGCCCTGGATCCCATCTACAAGGGGGGGCGGCGGCCAGGGGGGAAACTTGCCCCCCAAGTTAGGTGGGGCGCCCCCCACCCCTAGGGTTTCCAACCCTAGGTGCAGGGGGAGGCCCATGGGGGGCGCCCCAGCCCACTAGGGGCTGGTTCCCTTCCCACTTCAGCCCATGGGGCCCTCCGGGATAGGTGGCCCCACCCGGTGGACCCCCGGGACCCTTCCGGTGGTCCCGGTACAATACCGGTGACCCCCGAAACTTTCCCGGTGGCCGAAACTTGACTTCCTATATATAATTCTTCACCTCCGGACCATTCCGGAACTCCTCGTGACGTCCGGGATCTCATCCGGGACTCCGAACAACTTTCGGGTTTCCGCATACTAATATCTCTACAACCCTAGCGTCACCGAACCTTAAGTGTGTAGACCCTACGGGTTCGGGAGACATGCAGACATGACCGAGACGCCTCTCCGTTCAATAACCAACAACGGGATCTGGATACCCATGTTGGCTCCCACATGTTCCACGATGATCTCATCGGATGAACCACGATGTCGAGGATTCAATCAATCCCGTATACAATTCCCTTTGTCAATCGGTACGTTACTTGCCCGAGATTCGATCGTCGGTATCCCAATACCTTGTTCAATCTCGTTACCGACAAGTCACTTTACTCGTACCGTAATGCATGATCCTGTGGCTAACTCCTTAGTCACATTGAGCTCATTATGATGATGCATTACAAAGTGGGCCCAGAGATACCTCTCCATCATACGGAGTGACAAATCCCAGTCTCGATCCGTGTCAACCCAACAGACACTTTCAGAGATACCTGTAGTGTACCTTTATAGTCACCCAGTTACGTTGTGACGTTTGGCACACCCAAAGCACTCCTACGGCATCCGGGAGTTACACGATCTCATGGTCTAAGGAAAAGATACTTGACATTGGAAAAGCTCTAGCAAACGAACTACACGATCTTTTGTGCTATGCTTAGGATTGGGTCTTGTCCATCACATCATTCTCCTAATGATGTGATCCCGTTATCAATGACATCCAATGTCCATACTCAGGAAACCATGACTATCTGTTGATCAACGAGCTAGTCAACTAGAGGCTTACTAGGGACACGTTGTGGTCTATGTATTCACACATGTATTACGATTTCCGGATAACACAATTATAGCATGAACAATAGACAATTATCATGAACAAAGAAATATAATAATAACCATTTATTATTGCCTCTAGGGCATATTTCCAACACCTGGCTCAACAAGGGCCTGGATTGGGCGTCGTCCGAGGAGGTGATGACGCTGTAGAAGCACGTCAAAAGTATGTAGACAAGAACACCAGTCTTGCCAGCGTGATCCAGGTGATGCTCTTTCGCCGGATTCTCCCCTGCCAACGCCGGACTCGGTATTTGTGGGAGTTCGATCCGGCCGGTCCCCGGACCCTGCAACGGTTCTTCGGCACAACACGCGAAGACATATGGAAGCTTCTTTTCAAGGCCCAGAAGTCATGGCCGAAAACGACCGAAGACCTCGGCCTCGACCGCACTTATCTAGCCACTCCCGTAAGTTTTCTGATAAGCTTAATTTGCAAATCCATGTAGTATACTGAGCTTTTCGTTCTCCTCGCAGGGCTGGACGAAGAAGGCAGAGCGGATCCACTGCCCGGCTCCGCTACCTGAAGACCCAGCCATTCCTCTGCTAACGAGGATGCTGGTTCCGGCGTCATATCAGGCACCGAAAAAGAAGGCCAAGAAGAAGGGCAAGGAGGCCAAAAGTGGCCTCCGCCGTAAAGGCGCTTCGGACGTAGTGTCCGAAGACACCGAAACTCACTCCTCCCGTGACAAAGATGAAGAGGAGGAGGAAGAGAGTAATTCTCCCCTTAAGGGGGGAAGAAGAAAAGGGCGGCTTCCACGGATCTGGAGGTGTTGGCGTCCAAGAAAGGGAGAGTCTCCCTTATGGATGATTCCGAATCGGACACCGACGACATCCCTGAGTGGCGACCCAGGCCGAAGCCCCTGGCCGGATCGTAAGTACTCAAAGGCACTTATATATATCCATTTTTCCGCCTTGTGATTTTAATACATTGAATTACGTGCTGTAGTCCGGCTCGCGATCTCCCCCAGCGATCCTCATCTTCGGGGAATTCGCTGGGGCGAACATGATGGAGAGCGAGTCGCCTACGGATAACACCGAAGTGTTATCCCGAAGGACCCTTCCGGGTCAGGGAGAGGTGCGGGAAGCCGTCAAGGTGGCGCCAGAGGTGATACCTCCATTGCCGGAAACATGGGGGAACCGACCCCCATGGAGACTGGCGACGGGGGCCGTGCCCAATTCGGCCCCCAACCGAATATTATTCTGGAGACCCACACGGCTCCGGAATCAGGTGAGCAGCCTCCTTTGAAAGAAGGGGGTGCGTCAACTCCACTGGCGACCTCTGCTAATCCGGAGGCGCCGGACACACTGGTGGAAGCGCTTCCATTGTGGAGGAACACTGTATCCTTATGGGTACGGTGACTGAGAGGGTTCGGTCCGCTAAAAGAGGATTGAACGAGGCCTGTACTAGCCTTCTGACAGGCTTTGAGGTATTTGATGTAATATTTTTAGCTATATAAAAGGAATGCCTGTGTATCGATAGTAGCCCCTGAGACTCTGTTTGGCGTTCGTGAAGAAAGGCCGGACAGAGGATCGAATAGCTTTCGTAGGGGATTAACATATATGTCTATTTGAACAAACAGGCTTCGATGCTAGTGGCAACCTCCCATACCGCCAAGGTGTCCGAACTAAAGCGGAGGTTGGAGCAGGCTGTTGAAGAGCTCATCCGCGCCAACAAACAATTGGAGGAGAAGCAAGGTATGCAATACCTATTCATATCTGAAATGATATGAGTTGTTGTGTTATCTTGCTTATCTTTTTGTAATTATGCTCTCAGGCGACGCGTCTGAGGTCGAGACCCTCAAGAACGCGCTGGCCGAAGCCAAGAAGGAGGCAGAAGAGGAACGAGCCGCCCGCCAAAAACATGAATCAAGGGTGGAGGAAGTCCAGCAGGAGCTCAAGGACGCCATGAGTAAATGTGAATCCTTGGAGCGCAAGATTTCGGATCAAGATTCCGAACTTGCTAAGGCCCTCCAAAGCGCACAGGAGGCCCGGGTTGAGGCCCAAGGCGCCTTTCCGGAGATCCAAGAGGCAAAATAGATCACGGGGGGTATGTCCTTTAATATGCAGAGCAAATTTGTGAGGAGAAGGTACATCTTATTGACCCGGGTTTGGAGTTCTCCAGGAGCATTTGCGGATCTGCCCCGGAGTGTTGCTGATGTTGTGGAGTTCTTCCGAGCCGAAGAGGGGAGCTCAACAGAGAAGTTGTTCTGGTCACAGTACCTTGCGCCAGAGGATCCAGTGCCCATCAGCGGTCAGCTGAAACAGTTGACCGAACTGCATAGGGTGGCCGGATTGGCCATGAGGGATTTTATAATCCGTCTTTGGCCTGCCGAACCCATACCCAGCAGTTACTTCGGGCTCGTAAAGCGGCTGGTCAATGCCTGCCCCTGGCTTGATGCGTAAAGCGGTCGGTCTGTATCGAAGGTGCGCGGATGGCCTTCGCCCGTGTCAAGGTGCAGTGGGCGAAGATGAATGCTGTCAAGCTGGCAACCGAGGGACTGCCCGCAGGCAAAGAGTACTGCACACCGGAGCGGTATTTTGATGAAGTCCTGGAAGGATCCCGCATTGTAGAGGGCCAGTGTTCGAAGGACATTATTTTTGAATGAATGTATCCATGCTGCCCGAACTTGTATTATGAAACAAGGCTTTATGTATGATTTGGTGCTTGTTTTACCTTAAAATGTTTCCTCTTGTGCGGCCGTTTACGGTATCTGAGAGTTGGCAGTCATCGGCTTCAGCCCCTATGTAGGTAGTACTAGGGTGTTCGGGATAGCATCTAGACACACTTGCCCCAACGGCTTGGTCCTTGAAGGAGGTGTTAGTGCGGCGAACCAGGCAATCGGACTGTGTGGCTTTATCACTCTCACTTAGCCATAGGAGTTTGACAATGGGAGTGTAGGCACAGCCCCTAGTATTATTTGATTATTCGAACTTGGGTGTTGTAGATGCCTGACCGGGTGAAGGCCGGTCTATCGCGTAATGCAGAAAAAATCGCAAAAGATTTATACTTAGTGACCGAATAGCTGACCAGCTCTCGCCGTACCATGACAGTCAGTTTTCGGCTTTCTCTACTGAGGTGTTTATCCGGATGAACCAGAAACACAATCACAGTAGTTCTCCCTTTACTACCTTAGCCGAACAAGCAGAACGTAAGGCAGTAACCACAGGAGCCGGGCAACCCAACTATTGACCAAATACATGATTCGGAGCCGATGCATATAATGCTATATTCGGGACGCCGAATTGTACTATAAAAGTGTTCAGACTTATTTTATGTTTAAGAAATGTACGTGGCTCAATAGAGCCCCTGGCGATTTAAGTCGTACCGAGGTGTACATGACAATCGGACAAAAAACAGGGAAATGCAGATTAAGAAATAAGCCAGTACCGTATAGGTTAGGCTAGAAACTGTTTCCATTATAGTCTGATTGATACGTCAAAAAGTATTTGTACAAATAATGTGATAAGCAACGAGGCTATTTTACATGTCGAGCACAAGGGAAAGTTGTGTACGGGTCCTGAAAATGGACGAGGTGATCTTTAAAGACCTTTTAGATACTCTGCCACGCGTCTACGCAGCTTTTCTCCTTGGTGTATTATCCTTCGAAAGGATCAACGATCGGGCTGTCATGATGGGCCTAGAAAAGGGCCCCTGGCACCGTTGAAAGGTGATGTGGGTCGTAAGGAACCTGGAAAAATAAAAATAAGAGAAAAAAGAAATATGAGGGTCCGGATAGGGTCTAGCCGTATTGTGGAATTTATCTTTACTATGCCTCCATCTTTGCCCATGGTATCTTTAGTGCGTAGTTATGTACGCGTGGTAAATATGCCGCAATTCAGTTGGGGCTGAGACAGAGGCCGAATTGCTAATCGAGCTCCTGACGAGCTAGACTGTCATGCTGCGGGGTTTTCCAGACCCGTTTGATAGTGTCCGGGGGCTTGGCCGCCGATGTAATAGTTGGCTTTATAAGGCCGCCCTGTACTTCCGCTGCCAGGGCCACGGTGTGCTCCTCAGTACGGAGGGAGCGTTCCATGTTTCCATTGACTGTTATAACACCGCGTGGTCCGGGCATCTTGAGTTGGAGATAGGCATAGTGTGGGACCGCATTGAAGCGAACGAACGCGGTTCGTCCGAGCAGTGCATGGTAGCCACTGCGGAAAGGGACGATGTCGAAGATCAAGTCTTCGCTTCGAAAGTTGTCCGGCGAACCGAAGACAACCTCCAATGTGATTGAGCCTGTGCAGTGGGCCTCTACACCAGGTATTACTCCTTTAAAGGTAGTTTTGGTGGGCTTGATTCTTGACGGATCAATACCCATCTTGCAGTCTGTGTCCTGATAGAGCAGGTTAAGGCTGCTGCCGCCGTCCATGAGGACTCGCGTAAGGTGGAATCCATCAATAATTGGGTCGAGGACTAGTGTGGCCGAACCTCCGTGACGGATACTGGTCGGATGGTCTCTGCGATCGAAAGTGATCGGACAGGCTGACCATGGGTTGAACTTTGGGGCAACTGGCTCTATCGCATAGACGTCCCTTAGCGTGCGCTTGCGCTCCGGCTTCGGGATGTGAGTAACGTATATCATATTCACCGTTTTGACTTCGGGGGGGAATTTCTTCTGTCCCCCTGTGTTTGGTGGACGAGGCTCCTCGTCGGCGTCCTCGCTGGGTGACCCCTTCTCCTTATGTTCGGTATTTAACTTACTGGCATGTTTAAAGACCCAACAACTTCTGTTGGTATGGTTGGCAGGCTTATCAGGGGTGCCGTGAATCTGGCAGGATCGATCGAGTATTCGGTCCAAGCTGGATGAGCCGTCTCTGTTTCTTTTGAATGGCTTCTTCCGCTGACCGGACTTGGAGCCACTGAATCCGGCATTGACCGCCGTGTCTTCGGTATTGTCATTGTTGTTTCGACGCTTGCGTTTGTTGCGTCGGGGCCTGCTGTTGCTATTCCTGGCTTCGGAAGTGCCAGGGTCGCTTGTACTGTTATTGCTACGGGCTAGCCAGCTATCTTCGCCCGCGCAAAAGCGGGTCATGAGTGCTCTAAGGGCTGCCATGGACTTCGGCTTCTCTTGGCCGAGGTGTCGGGCAAGCCATTCGTCGCGAATGCTGTGTTTAAAGGCCGCTAGGGCTTCGGCGTCCGGACAGTCGGCAATCTGGTTCTTTTTAATTAGGAACCTGGTCCAGAATTTTCTCGCTAACTCTCCGGGCTGCTGGACTATATGACTGAGGTCATCAGCGTCTGGAGGCTGGATATAAGTGCCTTGGAAGTTGTCTCTAAAGGCATCTTCCAAGTCTTCCCAGCTTCCAATAGAGTTTTCTGGGAGACTGTTTAACCAGTGCCGAGCTGGTCCCTTAAGTTTTAGGGGAAGGTATTTGATGGTGTGTAGATCATCACCGCGAGCCATGTGAATGTGGAGAAGAAAATCTTCAATCCATACTGCGGGATCTGTTGTGTCGTCATATGATTCAATGTTCACGGGTTTAAACCCTTCTGGGAACTGGTGCTCCATTACCTCATCGGTGAAGCATAGGGGGTGTGCGGCACCTCTGTATCGGGCCATGTCATGACACAGTTCGGATGAGGTCCGTATGTGGTTTTCGGCCCAGGTGTGGTTATGCTTGTCGCGCCAGGCTTGATAGCCGTCTTCTCGCAGTGGGGCACGCCCCCGTGATCCGTAGATTGATCTAGTCTGACCGGCTCTATTTTCCAGGTCCTGTCGTAGGTCATAGGTGTATCCCCAAGCCGTTGTTTCTCTGCCTTTACGGCGAGGTGATGCGGGCTGGTGTTCGGCTTGAGTTGTTGTTCTGTCCCGGCAACGTGGTGGTCGGTCGGGCCTCTCAACAACGTCACGCGTTGGCAGTATGGGCTCGAGGGCCTCATCGTCGAATTGGGGTAGCAGTTTGTGCTTCGTGTAGCTCTTTGTTGGGCGTTCGAGGCTGTATTCTTCTGCTGCCAGGACTTTAGTCCATCTGTCGTTGAGTGTATCCTGTTCGGATTGGAGCTGTTGCTGCTTCTTTTCGAGGCTTCTCATAGTTGCGATTAGCTGGCGCTTAAAGCGTTCTTGTTCGAGGGTTCCTCTGGCATGATGAAATCTTCGTCGCCAAGGCTCACGTCGTCTTCGGAGAGTGGTAGGTAGTTGCTATCCTCCGAGTCCTCGTTCCCTGTTGGCTCGTCAGGGTCAACCTGCCCGACCTCCCAATCATCTTGTTCAGATGTTGGTTCGATGGGGGCTTCTTGGTCTTCGGCGTTCTCCAGAGTATTGTTGTCTCCGGTGCCGGTATTGCTATCTTTTCCGCGACGCGATTTACAGCGGCAGCGCTGATGTCGACGCTTTGGTGGTATCTCAGGAGGTTCGTCCTCGACTGGATCCCTCTCATCATCATCGTCGCCTTCTTTAGGCGTGTCCACCATGTACATGTCATATGAGGAAGGGGCCGTCCAACGTCCGGTGAACGACGGGTTTTGGGCCTGCTCATCTCCGGCATCGTCGTCCATGCCGCCGATGTCTTCAGAGGCGTAGTCTAGCATGTCTGTTAGATCCTCGACAGTGGCTATGAAGTGGGTGGTGGGTGGGAAGTAAAATTCTCCGCTCTCAGCCCCTAGTCCGGGCTGGGCGCAATTCGAAAGCGATTCCTCTGTGATGGCGAGGAATCACATTAAGTCCAAAGCCTTGTTTAAGAGCGAGGTTTGGGCCGAGAAGCGAGAGTCTGCGGGGCTGACCGGGGTGAGAGCCTCCTCGCCACGCCTGCTCGACGCAGCCCTAACGGAGCACACCAAAATGGGGTGGGAGGCCGGCAATTTAGCAGCGAGGGGAGCTCGGTTCGTCTTCGGGTTAACCGATGACCCCGTCCCCTCCAGACCTCCAGTAGCAAGTTCCATAACTGTGGGGAGGCCGGCGGGCTCTAAACTCCCGTCTTTGAATCTGGTGATCGGCTCTGGATCTGAAACCAGAGCGGCGGTCGGGGCCGCGAACCCTTCGAAGATCAAGTCTCCTCTGATATCCGCGACGTAGTTTTAGTTCCCGAAACTGATCTGATGACCAGGGGCATAGCTGTCGATCTGCTCAAGGTGGCCAATCGATTTGGCGCGCAGTGCGAAGCCGCCGAATACGAAAATCTGTCCAGGGAGAAAGGTCTCCCTCAAGGCAGCGTTGTTGTAGATAATCGATGGAGCCATCGAACCTTCTATCGACGGCAAAGAGGAACTCTCAATGAAAGCACCAATGTCGGTGTCAAAACCGACAGATCTCGGGTAGGGGGTCCCGAAATGTGCGTCTAAGGATCGAAGGTAATAGGAGACAGGGACACCATGTTTACCCAGGTTCGGGCCCTCTTAATGGAGGTAATACCCTACTTCCTGCTTGATTGACTTTGATGAGTATAGGTGTTACAAGAGTTGATCTACCTCGAGATCGTAAGGGCTAAACCCTAGATGTCTAGCCTGTATGATTATGATCGCCTCTACGGACTAACCCCTTCGGTTTATGTAGACACCGGAGGGGCCTAGGGTTGTACAGAGTCGGTTTACAGAGAAAGGAATCTTCATATTCGAACGCCAAGCTTGCCATCCACGCAAAGGAGAGTCCCATCCGGACACGGGGGAAAGCCTTCTATGTTTTATCTTCAAGACCCACTAGTCTGGCCCATGTCACACAGCCCAGACGCCCGAAGACCCCCTAATCCAGGACTCCCTCAATCACGAGAAGAAAACATTGAAGAACACATCCTGAAAATTGATTGATTGCAAATATGTCTTACAATGGATGACTTGTGCCATGCATGATTACAAGTATGAACTAGATGAGGAAGCACAATGATGGTGATGGTGGCTATGGAGATGGAAATGGCGGCGGCTACGGTTTGTGGATGATGAAGAAGAAGATGTTCTGGCTTCTGTCGACGACTCCCCCATTGACATTTCGATGGGGTCCCCTTTATAAAAGTTGTTCAGGTGGATGATCTGCCTTGGTTTCCACGCCATACGGGCACTCATACGGGCGCACACACCCATATGGAACGCCGTCTTTTTTGCTGTTTTTACAGAAACGCCTCCTGTTGATTCCTTCTTTCTGCATTTTCCTTCCTTTCCATTTCCACACGTGAGTTTATTCCCTTTTTAGCCCATTTCCCATGGAAACACATCATCACATCAAAGAGAGAATTTGTGGAATCCTTTGCATTCATTAGTCATTAGTAGTAATATCGAAGCGAATATCTTTTTTTAAATGAAATATCTCGATTTAAACTAAGGTAGATGAGTGTAAAAGTATCACTCATCAAATCTGATGCCCATCGCGGCCACAACATCAACGCAAGGCTGATGCAACAGTGCCTCGAGACTTCCAAACGTTACGTTGCCTGACCCTAAGCCACTGCAACCAAACCCCATTGCCACCTGGATGACGAGATGACTGGGGCTGGTCTTCCTCCTCCGACAATGATGTCGACGGGAGCCCAAATTTCTTTGCCATCCACCTTAATTTCTTCTGTCTGTTTAGAACCGGTTAAACTAGGTTTGCATGTTCTAGTCAACTAGATACTTCTATGTTAAAGTACTACGGAACTTTGAATGTTGCATATATAATTAGTAATGTTGTATGCTAAGGCTATGTTGTATGTAAATTTAATTACCTATGTTTGTGCATACATTTGGATGCTTTTGGATAATTTCCAGATTTAGTAAAAAAATGTTTTGGAAAAAGGTGATGGACATTTGGTGCATCTGAATTGATACCACCATATTTAATGGTTCCAAACTCTTGATAATTAACCTGGAAACTATAGCGGCTCACCACACGTGTTATGCACTTGGACCCTAGCAGATAACAGCATCTCGAACTAGACCTCCCAAACCATCGTCCTATGTCAAAGAGGACACTTCACATAGGGCCCAAACAAAAAACTTCTCCAACGGAGACCCCAAATCTCCACCATTTGTTCGAATTGTTTGCAACCTCTTGAACCGAAACCATTTGTGGGGGAGGAAATAAGGGTGTCCCAACATGTCAGACAGTCCGCCACGTCAACATGGTTCACCCAGACTATGTTTTCTTTCTCTCTATCAATGATATGCATGTGTTTAAATAATTTAGGAATAAATTAGAGAATGCATGTTGTGTATCTAGACAAATGGGGGTTTATAACGGATACACCAGACACTATCAACGTGTTTGTGGACAAATGGGTGACAATCAAATATTTGATGTTTGCGACAGAGACGCTCTAAGATACATGCCGAGTGTTCCCGGTTCCACCACAAATACAAAATAAGGGCATCTCCAACGCTGCTTCTTAAATTGGACACACTAAACGTCCGTGCACCCGGATATGGGAGAAGGACACCCAATCTTGTGCATCAAAGGTTCACCCCTATTTTTTTGTTATGTTCGTCGCATTCCCGGTCCCTTTACTTTTATATTACTAAACCTTGTTCCTATTGCCGTTGTTGGCTTTATTAATTTAAAGTCGGACGCTGCTTGTGCCTGTTTCCAATTTTTTATCTAAAATTTGGCTATGACATTTGACCCAAACACTTGTCGGATGTGATGTCCGCCATGGAGGGCATCTGCAGGGGCGGACGGTTCCTAGGTAGCAGACGGACAAGGGGTGGAACAACAGCGGACTCCAAGACATACACGCGCTTGCATGGGGTGGCCGAGGTCCAGCAAGGCCTGGTAGAGGTGGTACATCGACAACATCGGTTTCGGAGGGAGCAGATACAAAGCACAAGTGGGAGGGGGACTGAGAAAGACACGGCTTCGGGTGGGGTTTTGGGTGGGCCAGGGGTATCGGAGTCCTGTGTGGCGGAGGTTCGTATGCTTGCAAACCTCTCCTCTGTTTGGCTGCCGCTTTCTAAGAATTCAGATGCCCACACATGTCCACCGACGTTTACGGCACAATGTTGGACCGCAAAAAGTACGGACACCGTGACCAAAATATTTAGGGGCAGGAGTATAACATTGGAGATGCCATGCGTACGTTGGTTGCTTGTTAGGGCATCTTCAACGCTATCCTAAGAGCATCTACAATCAGGATTGGCTAATTTCAATCCCCAAACGTCCGTAGAGCGTGCCCGATTAGTCATTTTAAGCATCTATTTATGCATGCATGCATACAACCATGTCCCCTACTTTCTTCGTAAATTGTTTGGTCAAATGTTTGTGATTGGGGATTGAGAGAGAAAGAAAGTAAGAATAAATAAAGAGAAAAAGTGATCCGATGGGCCGTATCCTACATGAAGGGTTACCTGGACATGCCCGGACATTTCCATATCCTCCCCATATTTCAATGTTTTAAATAGCGGACTATGTCAAATAACGACGGACCTTAAAATCTGCTATAGCGGGCTATAGCAAGCTATTTGTACATGAGATCATTTAGCGGCACCCTACTGAAGTACGCTATAGCCGGCTTTAAACTATGCATATTTGGTGTAGATGAGAATTTGCGGACGGTCGGGTCATATGAGGACAAAGTGAGGGGCAGTAGGATGGTTTTTTTTCTTCTCGTTCGAATAGTGACCCGACAGTGACCGGGCTATCGGACATGACATTTGAAGAATCCGGCTATAGATGCTCTAAAATAGACACACTATCAACGGATCGTATCCGGACGCGTCGGGAGCTGGTCATCCACCTCTGTACCTTAAATAGACATCAAATCCGGAACAGAGATGAGCTAGACAGACCTAGAGAACAAAGCACAGCTCTGAGCGCATGCGATCCAATTGACAAGGGCCTGCAGAAAAAAGAATAGATCCGTGAATGTTTAGGGTATCGTATTAGATAATAAAAGATGCCCGGACAACATGATCCGAACCATCCGAAGCTTTAGGAGCTTAGGGGATGCTCTTAGATGTTTGCAGCTGTTCGATGTAACAAGACGGCACGTCCAGTCCAAATTCGCAATGATGGCTCGGCGAATAATAAAAACGAGGGTCTAATCTAGTGTCAGCCTGTGTACCCATCAATCGATACGACATACGCGTCAGAGTGCTGTCACAATTCTTGAGCTCTCCACACTTCAGCAGCTCCATCCTGTCATCTTCAACGACAACTCGCAAATTTCCTCTCACACCTGTCTGTGTGGATAAAGAGGATTAGTTCACGGACACGAATGCAGAAGGCAGCCATCCAATCATATTCACATACTTTTTTATTACAATTCAAAACAACCGGATGAAATTTAATCAAACCGAACGAATTTTGGTATAAACACGACAAATTTCATTGAAAGTAGGATAATTTGTACATGAATTCGAACGATATTTCGTCCGGTGAACTAAAAATGTAAAACTAAAATCCTAAACTACCATATACTTCATGGTGACCTTGTAGGCCATGCCGGGCTGGCCGACGGCTCCTCCTTCGTCATCATTTCCCGGCACGGTCGGGTTTGGGGCGGTGGAAGATGGCGGCGTCGCGGCAGGGCTACCCAGCAGCCACCTTTTGCTCGCGGATGATCCTCTCGGTCTCCTCCTGCATCTTGCATGGTGCGGCCGCAGCCACCGAGGAATACGTGTGTGGTGTGTTCCAATTTGTATGTTTGGGAAGGGAGGTAGATGTTCCCACGTGCTCTGAATTGCACTAAGAGATGTTATATGTGGAACCTTTATGTTAACTTCTGCTACATAAGTACATATACACCCAATTGACAAAATACCACATAAAAATGGTAAAAAAAAATCCTTAGAGCCATAGTGTGATTAATTATATTAACAGAAAAACTAATCTGTGCACGTGCCCAGATAGTTTTCCTATACAACGGATTCCAATGCAGCTCATTGCCAATAGGAAAAGATGGTGTAGGCATGCGCGGAACCTACCACTTTGTGCTGATGCCATCAGACTAGCCATAATGGGTAGTAACATAGACTAGTAACATGCCACATAGACTAGTAACATGCCACAACATCTCTATAGTGGGGAGTAACATATGTGTGGTAACATGCAACACTTCATTTATTAGGTTATAGACACATCTTGCCTTGATATGTGTGATGTTACTCATACTATTAGTAACTAGTTATGTTATCATTTTCCTTTTTTTTCATTTATTGCTTGCAACATCATCTACTTTATCTAGATATGTGTGATGTTACTATCTATGTTACTCCCACTGTGGATAGTCTCAGTGTTTATTGCTAAATCCAAAATTCAAAATAATTTATGCCCTAAACCACCAACCTGATTAACGATCCATCTTAATTGTTGAGTTCGTTTCGGCAGGAGCTTCTAAACAAGATCCCATTTTGTCACTACCAACTATCAGATTATCATACAACGGCTACCATATTACTAGTAGTGAAAGATTATCACCCTAATAGTGCATGGGTTACCAAGTAATAATGTATTTAGACTACCCAAAATGGGAGTAATATAGATGATAACATCACACTTATTTAGGCAAAATAGATGATGTGACATGTAATTAATGAAGAAAGAGAAGCATGTGGTAACGTAGCTAGTTACTGTAACATCACCCATATCAAGAAAAGATGAGTCTACAACCTAATAAATGAAGTTATGCATGACACAACACATATGTTACTATCCACTGTGGAGATAGTAATATAGACTAGTAATATGTGCATGGCGAGCGGCGATGGCATGCTCGAGCTCGCCTACTCCCGGTACATGTACCAATCGGACAGCGACACGTTCAACAGTGTATTGAATGAGATCGTACAGAGAGCCGACAGATATGCCCTGTTCAACAGTGTCATATGGTGACGGCTCCGTGTAATATAACGCTGGGTGGACGGTCCATCGCGCATGTATTCCGTTGGTACTGGTCTCGTATGGCGCGGTCCGGCGCGCAAACAGCGTGTTCCTAAAGAAAATCCTATTCTTACATGAAGCTTCTACGAAATCTGTATGCACTAGTGCATTCGACCAGTAACTACTTCCCTGATTCTAGCTAAACGTCACAGGATGAACTAGTACGTAATTTCTTTTTATAAACCCTGTACATAGAAATAGTATTGGTCTGTTTTTTTCGTTGGTGCAGGTATATGTTGGCACTGTACATAACAACGTCCGTCTTGTGCGTCCATTAGGTAGTAAAAGATTTCCATATAGTGCTTAATTTGTACTCCCTTCGTCCCAAAATGTAATACCTTTTTTACACTATCATAGTATAAAAAAAGCCTTACATTTAGGGACGGAAGAAGTTAAAGATCTTATTATTTTTACACTATCATAGTATAAAAAAAAGGTCTTACATAGGGACGGAGGAAGTTAAAGATCTTATTATTTTTACACCCGTTTATTCAAAACGTTTTATCCCTTAAATCATGCGTCCAAATCTCGAACCGTTTTCATCATTGGATTTCTCGCATCGAGATCTTCAAAACTAGATTCCAAGTTGATAGGTCTTGATGAGTTTTTTTTCACAAAAAAAACAATCCGAAAACTGGACGGAAAATCAAACTGGGAGCACGTTTTTTTTCATTCCGGAAGAGGCATGGTCGTGCCTCTCGCGGAAGATAAAAACGCATTTCTTTTACGTTTTCTGAGAGGCACGGCCGTGCCTCTCGCGGAAGGACAAAAAATAGAAAACACGTTTTTTTTCCGAGAGGCACGGGCGTGCCTCTTGCGAGAGGAAAAAAAAGAGAAAACACATTTTTCCGTTTCCGAGAGGCACGGTCGTGCTTCTTGCGAAAGCAAAACCGTGCCTCTCGAAAAACCGCAATTTTTCCCGTTTCCGAGAGACATGGTTATGCCTCTCGCAAAAGCAAAATTGTGCCTCTCATGAAAGAAAATGAAACGCGTTTTTCGCGCAAGAAAATGAAAAAAAGATTTGTCCAAAAGCTAAGCAAACCCCGAAAGCAAAACTGTGCCTCTCGAAAAAGATTCGCGCAAGAAAAGAAAATGAAACGCGTTTTTCGCGAAAGCAAAACTGTGCCTCTCGAAAAAGATTTGTCCAAGAAACCGAAAAGTAGAAGAAAACCCCGAAAAAACCCATTTAAAAAGCTGAAAAAGCGTGTGAAAAAAAAATCGGAGGGAACGCCCAGAGCTCGACACGTAGCAGCCTCTCAGCCCATCCCCAGGTTGATCGTTGTGAGTCTCCCGAAGGAGCGTTCGCCAACTAGTTGCTCTCTTATTTGCCTGGACAACCTTGTATTTTTGGTCATAACAACGCTAACAAGGCCCATAAACACGTCAAACACGCAAATAATAACCATCCCTGCATGTAGATCTGCTGATTTTCCTTGGTGTTTTTTTTCCAATGTTGAAAATAATGGCAAAAAAAACTTTGCGTTTTTTGGCGCATCCAACTGCTACATACAAACATTCGGGATGAAAAATACGTGACATTTCCACATGCGAAAAAATAAAAAGAATTTAAACACCAACTATTACCAGGAAAAAATATCTCCTAATTTCTTTTTCCACCAGCAATATACGCCTGCTCCATTTCCCTTTGAAAATTCATGTAGGCTCTTTCCACTAACACTAGCATTTACAACAAGTGACGTGTTTTTTAGTATATGCTACATTTTTTTTCACTATTTAGACTTGCCTTCCCGCTCTCGGTGCCAAAAAGACCGTAATTAAAATGTTCGCACGGTGCATAATACCATGAATTTCTCACTACTACAAAAAAAATTACAAGCCTCCTAATTTTTATTTATTTTGGCGTGAAGGTATACTGAAGTTGCAAAAACAATTTTGCTGGGGTAAATGATAAACACATGGCAGCTAATTCACCAGCAGTAGTTCAGCCCAGTATTTGCAATTCACTCAAACACTCCCTCGCGCGGCCACCTGTGCTGATATAAAACAAACTAAGGGATTTTCAAAAAAAAAACTAAGGAAATATGTTTTTTTGCGTTGAAATTAAGGAAAGATGCTGCCAGCACATTAAGCACGACATTAGCCGTTCAAGTTATGGCCCTGAGCATTATATTAAACTCTGCTGCTCCGGTGGACACCCAGACCATGAAATAGTCAATGCATGCCTCCGTGCTGCATACGTGGGGCGAAACCAAGGTTGATGCATCCGACCAAATCAAGCATGGTCCAGTGTGCTACAGCACATTTCCGTACTCCCGTACATAACAGAGAAGTAACGAGCCGGCAGAAAACACCGCCACCGCCCTTTGACGTCCGTCGCCAACGTCGGCTTCCACTGCGTCACTTGCCGTTGCTTACACGCATTAATTAACACCTTGTATACCACGTCCGTCCCGCATCTCTAGGTGAACAAACGCGTCATAATACCGGGCTCGCGCGAGCTCGTCCACGCCTAGCAGTTTTCGTATGTGCATGTTATTACTCTAAGTTACTCCCCACTGTGAGTAGTCTTAGGCATTGCAATCTTGTGCAGTCTCAGAGAGTGAGAATTCAATTGTTGCCAATAAGTAGGAGATGATATCAGACCATAGAAGTACCACCATGTAAGTGTTATATGAGTGGGAGAGTGATGTCCCTAATGTGGCAACCAAGCGTCTATGATCTACTAACCAAGTGGCTATAACATGGTAACCAAAAAAAGGATCATCAAAATTTATCAACATGGGACCAAATTTCCAAGATCTTGTCAAAAATGCTAGTGGTGAAAACAGATGACCAATCAAGTACACAATCTGAGAAAAAAATTATGAAAATTCAAAATCGAGGTAGTAATCTTTGCTGACGTAATACTATGGATTAGTTTGCATGCGTCATGCATGTTTAGATTACCGAGATCATGCCACCTTTTATCAGCGGGCCCATATGAGAAGACTACACGGGACCCATGCATCAAGCAGTTTGACCTTCTATTTATAACAAGAGGTAAATACACTTATTTATAACAAGAGGTAAATATACTGGAAGTCACACAACTTGCACACAACATTCAATTTGATGCATAAACTTATAAAATATATATTTCTGTCATCTAACTTGTCCTCTTGTTCATATACGGTGCTTTCTACCGTATTCCTATATGTGCCACATGGCAAAGTGGCTGAGGTGGTGGTAATCCGCGTGCACTGTTATTTTTTAGATAGCATCCTTGCATTTTATTTATTTACGCAGAAAATGCATAAATCATATGAAAAATGTTGGAATGTTTGTGGGATTCGAACGCACGCCCTGCCTTGATCTGCGACGGATAGACAACCACTAGACCAACTGAAATCAGACGTTTAATGTATACAATAAGCTTTATATAACACATAGCAAACGAATTAAAGTAAAAGTCAAATCGGGAAAAAGGGAAACCCTGCTTCGAACCGGCTACCCATTGTTACCTCATGTTCATTTGAGACTACTAACATATATATCCAAGTGTAAAAGTACACATTCTAAACGGTATTTTCTCTTATCCAGATTTTAAATTTTAAAATTATTTGAATTCAATCAAGATTTCCATTGATTTTTCTGAATTTTGTCATTACTAAAATTGAAGTCAGTAGGACTACTATTATGAAAAAAGTTCAGACCTCGGGCTCGAGGACGTAGTCCGAAAGAAATTTGTACACATTCATTCTGAACTATATTTTTTTATCTGGATAATTCACATTCAAACAAAAAATTTGATGATTTTTCCTAAAAAATTATGTACATTCATTTTGAATTATATTTTCCTTTATCTAGACTGTCAAATATCAAATAATTCAAATTCAAAAAACAATGTCGTTGATTTGTCCAAAAGAATTTACGCACATTCATTCTGCATTTTATTTTATTTTATCTAGATTTTAAAATAAAAATTATTTCAATTCAGAAAAATAGGTAATTTGTCTGAAAAATTACGTACATTCATTCTACACTATATTTCCTTTTATCTATATTTTGATTTTAAAATTATTTGAATTCGAAAAAACAATTATTTGATTTGTCCAGAAGAATTTACGTACAGTCGTTCTGCACTCTATTTTCTTTTATCTAGATTTTTAAATTTACATTTATTTGAATTCAAATATAACTTGAGTTGATTTGTACGAAAAACGTACATACATTCACTATGCACTATATTTCCTTTTATATAAATATTTAAATTTATAATTATTTGAATTCAAACAATTTTTTTGTTTATTTGTCCGAAATAATTTACTTATATTCATTCTACACTATATTTCCTTTTATCTAGATTTTAAATATTTGAAAAAAATAAAATTCAAACAAAAATTTTGTTGGTTTGTCCAAAAGAATTTACTTTCATTCATTCTGCACTATATTTGGCAGGAATATATATTAAAAGTTAGGTACTATGTGCAAAAGAATCTATCTGTGCATAAAAAATGTATACATATTTCGCTGGCATTGGGACACTTAAATTTTGAACTATACAATACATAGCACTTTTATCTCTATTTATTATACATAGTTCGCTGGCATTGGAATACATAAATTTAAACTATACAATACCTAGCACTTTTATCTCTATTTATCACTAATAAACTAAAATCAAATCTATCTTGCATAGAAAAAAACAATACACAAGATAAAATTTGATTATGTTATTAAGTGTCATTGTGGCCTGATGGTTGGCACTTGTACACGAGGCCATGGGATCGAATTGAGGCTTCCCATTTTCAGCACACACTTTTGCGCGCTCTCTCTCTCTCTTTTTTTTTTGCGAAAACAACCCGAGATCTATTAAGCCAGCACCAGCATACAACCCTGTAAGAAAATACAAGTTGGTCCTCGGGTCGCCCAACGTCTTCCACCACCAACATGAACCCATGGCGCGCCACCGCTACCGCTCATCCACAACCGGCCAGACATTGTTCTACGTGGTCGGGAAGTCGTGAAGGCTAACGTCCTGTCGGACTAACACCTCGAAAGAGAAGACGTCGCCGGAGCAAGCCACACAGATCCTGACACCACGACAGCATCGATGGCGCCGCCCTGGACACCCGCTATCGATCTAGCACCTGCAAACCATCCCTAGAACTCGTCGTCAACGCCGGAGTCGTTGATGAAGCGGGATCCGAGCTGAGGAACAAAAAGCCCAAGTGTTGCCGCCACCGCCGCCACGCCGGCAACACCAAGGCACCACAAATCCGCCGCCAGCGAGGAGCGCCAGAAGACTATGCCCCAAGATCCCTCGATAACACCGCTGAGACCATCATCGAGATGGAGCTGAGATCTGGGAAACCTTATTACAACCGGCGAAGCCGCTGCAATCGAAGCCTCGCTAGGGGACAACCTACCCTGCTTGCACACGCGGGACAAAATCCCAGGGTTCCCCACCCCTCCCACCGGCGCCGGAGCAGCCAGCGGAGGTGAGGGGAACCCCCGGATCTGTTGGAGGCAGGCGAAGGGGCAGGGATCGCCTGGTCGCTCGCCGCTGCAGTAACCACTCTCTCTCTCTCTCTCTCTCTCTCTCTCTCTCTCTCTCTCTTCGGTAGCACACACTTGGTGTTGTGTTCGCATTTCTCCCATTTTTGTTTAGATCCTGAATTTAGTGTAATTTGCATGGTCCGGGTCCAGCATAGAAGATACATAAAAGGTAAATAGTTGTGCATGTTAAACCTCTAACGTCCTTGGCCTGGTGGCTATCTATGCGAATTTCTTGCTGGTAGAACGTGGGATCAAATCTTGCTAGCTACACTTTTTAAATATTATTTGAGCAATTTTGAATGTAAATAAATAAAACGTAAGAGAGTTATCTGCAAAAAATGTTTCTAGCCACTGACAGGTGGGCTACGCCATGCTAGCTCGCTACGTGTGCAGGCCATACGCCCGGATACAGTTGAAAGCACCGTATTTGCACATTGGGACAAGTTAAGTGACCATAATTTCATATTTTGCAAGTTTTAGAACCAAACTGAACATCGAACGCAAGTTCTATGACTTTCAGTGATATTGCCTCTTATAACAAAGTAGAATATGTGTGATGATTAGTGAATGTAATGGGAGCTACATATTTGATCATAAGAGCATCTCCAATAGCTTGTATGTATATGTGTTGGTAAATTTGTCCATGTCATCAACCAACAAGCTATCATACAATCATTCCAATAGTGTGTATCTAAGAAAATGAGATAATAAATAGCTTTGCTTCCATTTGCACCTTGGAGCTTGTGCAAAGGCTGTTGGTTCAAGTTCATACAACTTCTCTCCCTCTCTCTTCATTTATTCTCTGCCACATCATCACACCTATGTGGCAAATTTTACGAAGGCAAAAGCTATAATACAAATGTTGGAGATGCCCTCAAAGGTGGCGGAAAAGATAGCATATCAAGGTATAAACTAGTACTCCTTCCGTTCTAGTTTATAAGTCATTCACGTAGTTCTAGGTCATCGATTTCAGGAATTAAATATGTATTATATGTCATGAAAAGTATATCACTAGATTTCTACACGGATATAGTTTCCAAATATATATTTTTATCACATAATACATATTTAGATAGTTAAATTGTCGACCTAGAATTACGCAAATGACTTATACACCGAGACAGAGGTAGTATCTCAATAAAAATCATTTAATGCACCATCCTACTCAGGCAACATATGGACGCCAAAAAGACAAAAAAGTAAAAGGCTCTCAAAAGAACCTGCATCAGCATCATTTAGTTAAGCAGAAACACAAAAACATACATGCATTGAAATCAGCTTCCCAACGTGCCTTGAAAAAATTATATCAAGAACACCGAGAAGTGCAAAACAGAGACAAAAACAGTGAAAACATGCAATTTGACAGCACAACACCACTTGTTTTCACATGCAATTTCTGATTTTATCATTCAGAATTAAATATAGCAATTGCATATACTAGAGCTAAAAGACTATGTAAACAAAATAGCTAAGCCATTATCTGAATTACATGTTGCATCAGACAAAACAGCTTACATGACAGTATGACAATCCATAGAAGCAAACTAATAACACAAAAATGCAGTAACTGATCTAGAAGAGGAAAAGCACGCACCACCACAGGAGCCACCGGCATTGACGTCAAGACCAACCTCCTCTGCCAAATATTTGCAGACCTTCATTTGAGGCGCTTATGAGGCCAATCCTAGCAATCAAATGCCCTCTAGTATATCCATGTCAGCAAGCTTTGCTCTGTCCTCCACATCCATTTCACGAACCATATCTACATCACCCCAAAATGTGGTAGATAAATTGCGATAAAATGCATATGAGAACTATAAGTTTGCAACTCCAGGTCCCAAAACAAAATGATTGGGCAATTTGGGTCAAAATTATCAATAAGCATGGAAATTCAACAGCCTAAAGCACCATAGTAGAATCACAAAACCAAATCTGGCTGAAAACCTCAGTTCATCACAAGAGTAGGTGCCACTACTTCCTTTTTAGGGGCAATTGGGTAGGTACCAACTACCACCATGGTGTGTCAAATGGCAAAAATAATCTTGATGCAAGCAAATACACCCCCGATAAGCACTCCACACTTGAGCAGCTCCATCGTGTCAGCGCATCTCCAACGGCAACCTACAAGTTTCCTCTCACATCTGTCCGCGGACAGGGAGGATCAGTCCACGGACACGAATGCGGAAGACAGCCATCCAACCGTACCCGCATACATTTTCATAACAATTCGAAACAACCGGATGAAATTTGATCAAACCGAATGAATTTTGGTATAAACACGACGGATTTCATTGAAAGTACGATAATTTGTACATAAAACCAGACGATATTTCATCCGGTGAACTAAAATCCTAAACTATCCTATACTTCATGGTGACCTCATAGGCCATGTCGGGCTGGCCAACGGCTCCTCCTCCATCATCATTGCCCAACACGGCGTCAGAGTCGTCGTCGTCAGGCTTGGGGCGGCGGAAGGTGGCGGCGTCACGGCAGGGATTCCCGGAAGCTGCCTGACGCTCGTGGATGATCCTGTCCATCTCCTCCTGTGTCGTGCGTGATACGTCTCCAACGTATCTATAATTTATGAAGTATTCATGCTATTATATTATCCATCTTAGATGTTTTATATGCATTTATATGCTATTTTATATGATTTTTGGGACTAACCTATTAACCTAGAGCCCAGTGCCAGTTTCTGTTTTTCCTTGTTTTTGAGTTTTACAGAAAAGGAATACCAAACGGAGTCCAATTGACGTGCCAATTTTTGTTGATTTTTTATGGACCAAAAGAAGCCCCTGGAGCAAAAGAGTTGGGCCAGAAGAGTCCCGGGCTGTCCACAAGGGTGGGGGGCGCGCCCACCCCCCTAGGCGTGGGCCCCTGCCTCGTGGACGACTCGGAGACCCCCCTGACGTGAAACCAACGCCAAAAATTCCTATAAATATAGAAACCCCCAGAAAATAACCTAGATCGAAAATTCCGCCGCCGCAAGCCTCTATAGCCACGAGAAATCAATCTAGGCCCTCTCTGGCACCCTGCCGGAGGGGGCCATCATCACCGGAGGCCATGGAGGAAGATCCCGGAGGGGCCATTATCGCCATGAAGGCCAAGATCCAGAGGGAGAACCTCTCCCCATCTAGGGGGGAGGCCATGGAGGAGGAAGCACAAGGGGGAGAACCTCTCCTCCTCTCTCTCGGTGGCGCCGGAGTGCCATCGGGAGGGGAATCATCGCCGCGGTGATCGTCTTCATCAACATCACCATCATCATCACCACCCTCATCTCTTTTACGTGGTCCACTCTCCCGCACCCCGCAGTAATCCCTACTTGAACATGGTGCTTTATGCCACATATTATGATCCAATGATGTGTTGCCATCTTATGATGTTTTGAGTAGTTATCCATTGTCTTTGGGCTGATTGATGATCTAGATTGGTACGAGTTGTATGTTTTATTTTGGTGCTGTCCTATGGTGCCCTCCGTGTCGCGCAAGCGTGAGGGATTCCCGCTGTAGGGTGTTGCAATATGTTTATGATTCGCTTATAGTGGGTTGCTTGAGTGACAGAAGCATAAACCCGAGTAAGGGGGTTGTTGCGTATGGGATAAAGGGGACTTGATGCTTTAATGCTATGGTTGGGTTTTACCTTAATGATCTTTAGTAGTTGCGGATGCTTGCTATAGTTCCAATCATAAGTGCATATGACCCAAGAAGAGAAAGTATGTTAGCTTATGCCTCTCCCTCATATGAAATTGCAATGACGACTACCGGTCTTGTTAACAATTGCCTAGGATAATTCCGCACACCGACCCATCATTATTCCACACTCGCTATTTATAATATTTAGTAATATATTCTAACTTTATGATAACAGCACCTACTTTTATGTTTTAGCTCTCCGATATCATGCAAAGTTATCCTCTTCATACCCACAACGTAGTTTTATTTCTCGTTTCTAGTTGGAAGCAAACGTTCGGTGTACGTAGAGTCGTATCAGTGGCAGATAGGACTTGAGAGAATATTGATCTTACCTTTAGCTCCTTGTGGGTTCGACACTCCATACTTATCACTTCCACCTTTGGGAATTGCTACGATGATTCCCTGCACTTGGGGATTATCAAGCTCTTTTCTGGCGCCGTTGCCGAGGAGCAATAGCGTGGGGTTGA
Source organism: Triticum aestivum (assembly GCF_018294505.1). Classification (NCBI taxonomy): domain Eukaryota; kingdom Viridiplantae; phylum Streptophyta; class Magnoliopsida; order Poales; family Poaceae; genus Triticum; species Triticum aestivum. The sequence continues at coordinate 318,309,164 of NC_057805.1, forward strand.
TATTCTCGTGTGTGCTTGTTTGCTTTCTTCACTAAGTAGATTTTGTTTTACCTTTTTGTTTCTGTTTAGTTGTGGGTGAAACATAAAAAAAATTAAAGAATGAAAATACAAAAAAATTACTTGCCTTTCATGCCTAAAAGGTTTTTCAAAAAGAGAAGTGATTGGAAAGTTATGCATTGAAGAAGTGAGGGTCGACCTTGAGCACTTGTGTTCATGCTCATGGAAATAATGTAGAATTTTTCATGGAAGTTTCTCTGTAAATAATTATCCCCTTGTGTATATCCATTGTATTATAAAAATAATGTGCCAAGCTTGGTTTTAGGATGATTAGATTGCTTGTTTGCTATGTGCAGAACAAAAACAGAAACTTTGGGTGTAGCGCGTGATTTTATTTTTTTACTGGAAGGTCAAATGCCTCTGAAACTTTTTGCACATTACTTTTGTACAAATTGTTCAAATTTTCAAATTTATTTCATAATTTTTGGAGTTACAGAAGTTTACTAAACTTCCAGATTACTACAGACTGTCCTGTTTTTGACAGATTCTGTTTTTCGCGTGTTGTTTGCTTATTTTGATGAATCTATGGCTAGTATCGGGGGTTATGAACCATAGAGAAGTTGGAATACAGTAGGGTTAACACCAATATAAATAAATAATGAGTCCATTACAGTACCTTAAAGTGGTAGTTTGCTTTATTACACTAACGGATCTCACAAAGTTTTTGTTAAAGTTTTGTGTGGGTGAAGTGTTCAAAGATCGAGGAGCTATCAATATGAGATGAATAAAGAGAGGCAAGAGTTCAAGATTGGGGATGCCCAAGGCACCCCAAGTAAATATTTCAAAGGATACTCAAGCATCTAAGCTTGGGGATGCCCCGGTTGGCATCCCATCTTTCTTCTTCAACAAATATCGGTATACCTCGGTTTTTGTTTTGTTCACATGATTTGTATCCTTTGTGTTTTTGTTTTTCCTTTAAGAACCATGCTAGTATGAGATGTACCTTCATCAATTTATAGAATGACTCATGTTCTTCTGTAACATCCCAAATTTTTCAAATTGGAATGTTATACATTAGATCATCTTTGCATAGCATATTTTATTGCATTTTGGCAAATCCTCGATAAATCCTAAGCAACTCAAGGACCCTCGGAGAGAGTTGGGGATTTTCACGATTTTTCATATTTGATTTTATCAAATAATAAAACGAGGATTTTGGTTTTAATTATTTTTCTCTCCGAAAAATATTTCATATTAAAATAAATGAGAGGAGAAAATATGACTTCTCCAAAACAATTGAAATATTGGAGGAAAAATATTAAAATCATACATTGGATTTTATTCGGATTTTATTTGCAATTTTACTTGCATTAAAAAAATTGCCCGTTTTCAAAACTGCATTTTTGTGTCAAAAAAATGTTCACCTTGTTCTAATTATTTTTATTAGACGGGGAAAATTTGTTTTATCATTTTTCGATTTTCATTTATTTTTCTGCGAATTTTTTTGATTCGGCGGAATATTAAAAAAAACACCGCGC